>NC_072773.1:9209604-9512104 GCF_022539595.1 Amphiprion ocellaris | reverse complement strand
TCAGAGGATATACATTGCTCTTCATGCTAGGAAAAGGGAGACATGTACTGCTGCACTTCCATCAACTGCTCTTGGATAAGCCATTGTATGCCTGTAGAGGATTTTGCAGTACATGGCAGCATCACTGAAGGGCTTTCTATTGGCACGGACATTTCAGTCAAAGCTGCATTGATGGGCTGAGCAGCACAGCCCTTCTACAGCTGGAAATATGTATATAGACATTGAGCTACATCTTTTCTTTAATACAGCCAAGTCTGTAAAGCACATGTTTAATATTGTTATCTTAAGGATATCTTGCTTTTTTCTATGATGGTTGCCTGTTCAGATGATGTTTCAGACAGATGTCCTTTTGCACGATGTAAAATATCTCCACATACTTACTTTGAACCCATGAAGAGGTAGTGGTAGTTGCTTCATTGGAATGATTCAATTTTTGCTGCAAATTATAGCTGTTTTAAAATTGCCTGGATAGTAACATCTACATATAGTTTTGCAGCGTCAACACAAAAATAATAGTGACTTTAAGTGTATGTTGTTTTGTGTGTCAAGAACTGACAAAGGCCAGGTTATACAAATACAGAGTTGTCACTCTTCCACATTCTGTTAGCAACTTCAGCTGCATCTTTTATGTAAATAGGATAATATCTCCTAATCAGTGTTTCAAGAGTGTTACTCTTGCAGTGTATAGACATGTCCATAGTGATGTAGAATGTGCATGATGTTTAAATATACATTGAAATATTTACATTTACACGTCACTTTAATTTCTATTGATGCAGTGAGAAAAATAAATTTGACCTTAAAGCAAGATAGACTTACCCCTTTAAAAAGGTGCTGCCGCGAATAGACCTGCTAAATTGTCTTTGCACCGTGCCACACCCGCAGTTCAGTCCCTCAGTGGTAAGGCACTACAGAAACACAGAATCAGGCCAGACAGAGTTCCAAAGTAATTTTATGTACCAACATTCACGTAAAATGAACTCTTCAGAATTTAGAATGAGATTGGGGCAAGCTATCTCAGTAATAACTTAGGGTAAAAGACAGGGTACACACTGGACTGTACAGAGTTGGCCACCAATGTTCAACACAAAGAGACAGACAACCATGCACAGCAATTTAGAGTCACCAATTAACCTAGACAGGTCTTGGGCTGTAGGAGGAAGGTGCAGCATCTGATGAAAATTGCCACATACACAGAACAAGAGCACAAGCACAACGCATCCACTCAGCTTTAAGCTGATCCCACAATGTGATATTTCTCACCTCATGACATGCTTCCTTTCGGCAATGTTATAAGGAAACAGTGCATACATTTACACGGATATGCAAATGACATCCAGCTATATTTATCAATGATGAAACAAATCCGTTAGTCCTAATTCAGACATAAAAGTCTGGCTGACATGTAATTTTCTTCTTATAAAATAAAAGTCATTGTATCAGGCCATAAACACCTTAGAAAGAGAAATTATCTATCTAGCCAGATAGGTACTGCTGACGCATAAACATGTCAGAGATTCAGACCTCAACAACCATCCTTTGTTCAAATACGCTTCTAGTATGGTATACTGACTTCTGCAAGCAGAGATCCAGTCATCCACTATCTATACACTGCATAATCCTCATTAGGGTCATGGGGCGGCTGGAGTCTATCCCAGCTGACTTAGGGGGAAGGCAGGGGACATCCTGGACAGGTTACCAGTCTAACACAGGGCTACACATAGAGACAAACAAGCACATGCACATTCACACCAACAGACAATTTAGAATTGCCAATTAACCTAAGCATGATTTTGGATTTTGGGAGGAAGCCGGAGAACCAGAAGAAAATCCACCCATGCACAGGAAGAACACGCAAACTCCATACAGAAAGATCCCAGAAGTGATGTTACAAGATGTGCCGATGTTTTGAACATAGACTATGGTTTTGAAGCGTGTGTTAAGGGAGTGGGCATTTCCGTGGAGCGCGTATCGAGGCTTGTTTCATTTAGGGGAGGAGCCAAAAATGATGACGTCCGGAGCCTCGCTGACCGGCTGTATCACGGACTGCTTCGGGAAGTGGTTGAGATTTTGCCGTGAGATTCGTGCGGAAAGTATATTCCAGCCTTAGGCTCCATTCAAAATGTGAGCTTTTGATAGACAGTTGCAGTCAGTTGAGAGTTTGGATAGTTTGGATACTAGGGTTTAGAGAGAGAGAAAGATAGTTTGGAGATTTACGAGAGTGAGGAGAGAAGATCGGATGGAGCCTGCTAGGAAAAGGAGGATTTCCCTTGTGTGGGAACACTTCGATTTGATAACTCCTAATAAGGTCAGCTAAATCTGACATTATTACAGACTCATGAGGTTTGCTTATCAAGAACTGTATTTTTCACAGTTTCTTATTTTATTCAAATGTGTGGTGTTTATTGGGTGTGTGTCAAAAAAAGGATTGTTTAAAAACTGTTGAGAAACTATTATTCCAGAATAAAAATGAATAAAATCTCCCCTGTCCTGTACATCATTGTCCAGATTACACAAGCAAATTCAGTACCCTCTTCCTAGTTCCACAAGCACTTTCACTTTCTTCTGCCTGCTTAAGCCCATGCCATTTTCCTAAAGTGACAGAAAAACATTATTACACAACCTGCCAAATCATATGATACGACCATTTAGGGAAACTTTACACACACAGAATGCATTGAAAAATATTTATTATAAATGTGTGACAATTTATGTACAGAAATTATTTGGTCATCCATTATTTGAAATTGATGATTCCCAACAGCCACAACAGACAAAAATGCAATGCATCACACATTATGTGGTTCAGATACAGCTGCCAGTAATTATACACTTGGCCAGTAGGTGTTTTTTTTGTGCAAATGAAGCTAAGAGAAATGAAACCCTTTTTTGAACCAATTGACTCAAGTGGTTTGATGCCTCATAAGGCTTCATCTCACCATCACTAGATCCCAGTGTTACGGCTGCTGCCCCTGGCTCTAGGTGGTGGCAGTTCTCTCCCTTCCCCCTCCCTTCTTTGTTCTCCTCAGGTAGGCGTGTGCGTGTGGCTCTGGAGACGGCAGGTGCAAACAATTCCAATCAGTGGGACCTGAGCGTGAGCATATGGGAGTGATCCAGTCAACCACTTCTTCAGCCATATAAGCAGACTCCACTCACCACATGATGCTGGACTGTGTAAACCAGCAGTCAATCCTGAGTCTTTGTTCAGTCTAGCTCACCTTGCCTTTGATCTCTGTTTAATTCCTGTTTGTGCTCCTTTCCAGTCTGGACTCCTGCCTGCTTGTGCCTTTCCCTGGATCCGCCTGCTCCTAGCCCCTGCCATCCATCGCCATTTCGGAGTTCTGGAATCACCGTTCACAGACTGGTAGTTGACTTATTTTGTATCTGTATCATTACTTTTCTTGTAGTATTCATCTGCTTAGTGTAGCGTACATTCGTGCTTAGGTATTGCCTGTTGTGGGTCTGTTTTTGAGTCCATTCTATTTTGTATATAGTATAAGTAGTTAGGGTTGTAGTTGTGACTTCTCATCACTTCTGTTTGTAGTCATTCTGCACCAATTGTAGTCCTCGTTTGACTTTCAATTTGTAAAATAAAAACCTGTTACCCTTTATTCTCTCGTGTCATGTCTATTACCCTGCACTTGAGCCTCATAGGGATTTTTAACCCCCAGACCCAAGCCGTGACATGAACCAGGGATCTTCTAGCTGCAAGGCTATGAAGTGGACACTAAGTTGCAAATCAAAGGCCATAGTCTAAGATTTGACTGTGTTCAAATGTCTAAAAAGCTTCTTCAAAGATCTTCAAAAAAAATCACCAGGAGAAGTCAGCATTTGGAGGCAGCAGGATTTATTGTCGCCAAAAATCCAGGAGTGGTTCTTAGCAGTGATTAACACCCCCAAGAAAAACAAGAGCTGCTGAGTTGTGCATTGCCTTTTATGCTATGAGAGTTGGTCATTTTTGCACACCTATAAGGTATATGACGGGAGTGAGAGCTTTGACGCCATTATGCTTTTCTAAATCTATTGGTCAGATCATGAAGTGGGGGTTACATTTCGCCCCCTAGATCACTCCCTACAGAGGACGTGTGCATTAGGTCATCTTTTACAGAGAGCATGCCCAGACATGTTCAGACTTTTGCTTCAGTCTCCTGTACATTAATCAGGTTATCATTTTGTGACAGATTTCATGCATCTTATACCATTATGTATTGCTATGTTTCTGATACACCTATCTATTAGTTATGCTGCTGTAGGCCTGAGCAGCTGAGGGATGATGCACCAAGCACATCTCCTCTACGCTTTCACCCTCTGTGATTTTATGACAGTTGTATGTCATTGACTTTCTGTCCCGTCTCTCCCACAGTTGTGTTTTTTCCCTCTCTGCTCTGTCTCTCTATGAGCCTTTCTGCACTTATCTCTGGCTCCAGAGCTTTATGTTTCAAGTCTGTGGTTTCTAACCTACCCAGTATTTATTTAATTTGCTGTTGTTCAGTGTTTCATATTATAACTGCTATAATGATCAGTAATATATTTCTCACTGTCTTTCTTTTTATTATCACTAAGATGTTTAACAGGGCTCAAATATATGTGAACGTAATCAGCTATTTCGGGTGTCTCTTTCCTCCTTCATGTCTTCTGTCACTCCTACTGATGGAAGTGACACTGAGTCTGTTTCAGTTGCAGGTTTCTGGCTAATAAAAGGGAGTTTCTGTTGCAAAGAGCTAGCATTTTTTGTGTTACATGCCTTGGAATGACATAGATTGTGATTTGTTACTATTGCATTTAAGTACTTACTCAGAGTAAAAAAAAATAAATAAATAAATAAATCTTTTTTTTTAAAATTCTCTACTACCCTCTTGTGTCCAAAGCTTGCATCACACAGTGAATGCATTTAGGTGCTTAGTGTTGAGTTTAAAGCAGTGCTATTTTATCCACAGTTTTTAGAATTGCATTGCCAAAAAGAACATACAGAGTAGAATGGACTATTCCAATGGTATTTCTTTGGGATCATTTGTTTAATCTGTTAATATTTCAGCAGAACTCTATGAAATCAAGTAAAGACAAAGAAATAAATGTGTGTGTTGCAGTTGACCATTTTATCTTATTGGGGACAATAGCTGCCAAACACGTGTTTGTGTTGCCTTTTCTTTATTTACTTTTTATTTTCTTATTTTTTTTTACAAAATAAACCAATAACAGTATTACAAATAATTCAAATCGATACATCCTTCACACGTATACCATCAAATATACATTTGTACAACATAAAAAAGAAAAGCAAAGTCCAAATGAGATCACAGTGGTAAGAGCTCGTATGGCTATGGGTAGCCCCTCTGGAATTTTACATGGACCCCTATGTCCTGTGTGCTTTGGACCAAGGGTGCAGGAAAAAACCTTAATGTAAAACTCCCATCTACAGAGAATAGAAATATCTTTAGGGGACCCTCAGGCAAAAAGACGGGTTGTGCGGTAAAGGGAACTGCATAAAGCTGAAATACTGGATTCTGGAGAGTTACACCACTTGTGTATTTTTTGGTACTTTAAATATTAACTGAAGCATTCTGAGAGTATACTGTAGACTCAACATTAACCTTGACAATGTAAACACCACTGTTCTGCACTGTGTATGGGGTTATGAAAACCATCACTTTGATTTCAGTTCACCTGTTCAAAATTTCTGAGGTTTTCATTGTTTTGTCTTTCAGAGAGTGAGACAAGACGATAGATATCAATCAATCAAATAAAATCCAAGTTCAATGTTGAATCCTGTTTATCTTTTTGTGTTTTTGAACTTTGACCATGCAAGAGAAGATGCTTCTCTTCCCGACCATCCAGCCTTTATGCTAAACAAGCTAACTATGTTCTGACACCATCTCTGCTCTTAACACACACAGATATTAAGTTGATATCTATCTGAATAGGTCATTCTCAGAGAGAATGCAAAAGCATTTTTGTTGTGTACCTTAAGTGCAGAATTTGAACATTTTCAACTTGTCTATGGCAAAAAAAGCAAATGGTAAAAATACTACCAAAACCAGGCACATTTCAGCTGTATGAAGTACTGAGAAGCTGCCATAGTGCAGTTTTAACATGGGACAACATATGGATAGAGCACAGTGCACACACATTGAAGCAATTATTTTTTTAAAAAAAGGAAAAGTTTTCTTCAATCTGTACATAAAGAGGTTATGTTCAAGTGATTTTCACGTTCTCTGTAAATTTGTGTCTGTAAATGACTCCCACATACAAAAATGAGCCAGTGATGAGAGCAGTGAGTCTGTAGTTCAGGCTATAAACTCTCACGGTCATTTGATGATTTAAAATGAATTAAAGAACATCAGGTAGACAGAATATAACACTGTTATGGGTGAATATGTCTTGCAGTGTGACTTCTCACTCACTTTTAGAAGGTTGTGCAACTGTGCAACCCAGTATAACCTCAATGTACACATTCATTACCACATTGAAGTGACCATCGATCACAGGTGACAAGTAGTCACTCAGGGCCCCATTCAGACTTTCTTTTTTCTCTCTTTTGGAAATCTCACTGTTCAGCTACTTTGACACAGTTAGACAATGTTTGAGGTGAAGGGTGCTTTTTCTGTCGCATTTATTTAAATATAACAGAACAAGTTTCTTTTGACCACTAATCTATCATAATTCTATGCTTGTGTTGTTAAGTTAGGCTTTAAATAAATTAAAAAAAAAAAAACAAGAGTAACCATACTTCAGAGGACTTCTCAGAAATATCACTTAAAGGAAGTCATTTCTGCTAAGAAAAACAGATCAAATTATGTCAGTTTGAACAGGTGCATACAAGGTGTGAATGTGATGCCTTGCCCATTGTGTCCAAATGTGCAGACCATGCATGTGTACAGTATACTCTATTTGTGCATGTCTGTAAGACATTTAGGACCATTGTTACAACAATGGCACATATTGCATGACAGATCTGTGCAGACTGATATTGATAATCTAACTGAACAAGAAATACCAAAAGGAAAAGAGGACATGAACTAACAATTTGCTGGAAGAGCTTCAAAATGAGAGCTGTGGAAGCACCTTGTTCTAGACTGAGGTCATTTAAAAGTGTCAAACAATTTGTGTGACTGCAGGAAGTTTGGCACAGAGCACACATCACACTCAAAGTATCTAATGTACATCTGTGACGAGCTAGTCTTGTACTTTCCACTGACAACTAGAATATGTTCAAATAAAAACATGCACAAATATTGTACATGTAAAGCAGCTTCTGACCTCGCTGTGCACCTGTATGGAACAAGAAGAGGAGGGAGGTAAAGGTGTTGGATCAGATTAACCCATTATGGCCTCTTTGCCCACAGCTCTTCCATAGCTAAGCCAGCATTCTGTGAGCAAAACATTAATACATGGAAAATACAACTCAAATCTTCCTTTGAAGTGAGAATTTTTTTTTTCTTGTCAAAAATGGTGTGCTAGTTGAGTAGATCATAAAGAATAACTTAACCGCAAAAAGTGAAGGGAGGAGATACATTACCTACTGATTTTACAATAGCACTGAATGAGAAAACATCTACTGGGAAGAAAATTGATGGATTTGGCTGTGCTATTGGATACTATCACAAAACCAGGAGTGTTGTACCTCAAAAGAACTGAGAACATTCTGACCAACAAGTTCTATAGGATTTGAGATCAGAAAAGACTCATGTACAGAACATCAACAGTGCAAGAGTACACATGTGTCTTGTGGCAGGAAGAACATGTCAAATATCCTGATATATATGTTTTTTAAAAATCACTCAAACATCACATGAACCAAGGTGAGAATTCACATTTCTGTAGTGTGAAGTATAAATTGTTGTCATAGCACTTATAAAAACCACAGTTTTATCAAAATTCACATTTTTCAAAACCAACAAAATAGAGTTCTGAGCGTATACTGGTCCTGTGAAGCCTAGGAACCATATTCCCTTTATATTCACCCACAGTGGTTTCTGAAGCAGCATGTTGGTACAATAGTCAGCATCTCACCTCAGTTAAATCATTTAAATCATAAAGAGAATATGTACATGGAGAGATTACACACATAGACAGACAGTCAAAGGATCTGTATGCTCTACATGAAAACTGAGAGGATAAATAATCATTTCAAAGGTCATGGTTCCTTCTCTTTTGAAAAGACTGTCCTCACAAGAAAAATGACAGCATTAGAGATTTGCTCTTTCACCTTGTGTTTACAGCTCTAACAGCCAGTTACAATGTTGGCCTGTCAGAACCGAAGCTGGAAGTTTTACAACAGTTTTCATAACCTTAACTTAATCAAACCCTACCATAGCAATAAACAGCTGTACACATTTTGTAAGGGTGATTTGTCAGAACTTTAGAAACTACTACCAATCAGTGTTGTTTTGCCATGTGAGCATGAGACGACAAAATGCTCGTGTTGATTTGAAAGTAAAAAACAGTAACATGTTTTGCTGTTTAGTTTGTAGAACTTTCTGTTATTCTTGTGGTAGCCTCAAAGTCAATAGGTTATTGTTTCTAGATTCAAAAGAAGGAATTATTGTCCTTTAATTCTGGAAGCTGAAACTGAAATCCCCTCAGAACCTTGGGCCTTCCTTGACAAAGTGCACAGCATTTTGTCAAGAAAGAAGCACTCCCAGGAAGAAACACTCCCAGTTTGGTGCCTTTGTTAGGAGGCTCTAACTGAAAACACAGCACATCATTTATTCCCTTTAAAAATGAAAAAGTGGTTAAATCCCATTGACATAATTTGACTGTAGCATTAAAAAGTTCAGACATGGTAAGATGCAAACTTTACAGCGACTTGAGATATTAGGGTTCTTATCCATTGCACAACACCATCAGAGAGGCATCTGATTGTCCCAAAATTAATTACGAAAATGAGTCTCAAACATATGGTGGCAGTGGCGGGTTGTCCACTAATCAAAAGGTTCCCCTTGCATGCCTAAGTGTCATTGGGCAAGACATTGATCCGCAAGTTGCTCCTGATGGCAGGCGAGCAACTTGCTTTGGGTACCACAAAGGTAGAAAAGTGCCATTTAAGTGCAGACAACTGAACAAACTCATAAAGAACTTTCTTCAGCTACAAGAAGAACCAGACTCCTGCAACAGATGGTCTGAACCCACTGAGCCAACAACATAAAACAGGAGACGTGAGACAGACTGAATACACAGAAGAACTGTGGCAAGTTCTCTGAGATGCTTGTAATGATATATCCTAGATGAAAGCTGTAACAAATAAAAGAGACTACACCTAACCACAGTCAACAGTGTGGATCAGTACATAAGTACACAGAACACACTTGAACCTTTTAAAGAGTTCTTCTTTAAATTGACGAATAACTTCCCAAAATCCCATATTGAGTCTTAGCTCTGTGCAAAGGTATTGAAACTCAACTTTATGGAAGTCGAACAATTCTGAAATACTAATTTTGTATCTCATTTAAAACTGGAGGACAGATAAAAAATGCCTCTTTTAAACAGCTCATGTTACATTTAATAGAGTCCGTGTATACTCATTTCACTGGGACCACCTGAATTTTTGGAAATGACAGAAAGATCTGTATGCCATAATTATTACATATGACATTTTTTTTAGGAATTTCTTCATTTCCCAAGAAAAAACCCAAATGGTTTTTTTCATAATTACAAAGTCTGTCTCTTGTAACTATGAGAGCATTAGTCTGTCAAATCAGTGTAACCTTCGGACTAATGTTATAAGTAGTCACAGGAAAGAAGGAGCACAGAGAATTTTGATTCAACGTCAAAGGCAAAGTTTTGTTGTTCAGAGTACTATTTCTTCAATGAATGATTCAACAGAGCACTATCTGTCATCCACTTGTGCCTTTTATCAGCATAAACTGACGCCTAAATAGCACATTGGATCACACACGAACCTTATGTGACATTCAAGTCTCATTACAATGCTCTGCACTTAACCTGTGTTAAAATTAAAATTGCTGGAACAATTTACCTGGAAGGAAGCTTTAGAATTTTGAGCACAGTTGCAAATACATGAACTAATAAAGACACTGAATCACTGAAGTGGTGGTGTGGTCATTTTAGAACACCATTCAGTTATTTTGTTGGGGTGTACATCAAAATAAAGAAAAGTATACTGATATGTACAGGATGACAGCTGTGAGAAAAACTGACTTCTCTTGAACAATTGAAAATTCTGCTGTAAAGTTGGCTACCTTTGCCACCAAAACACATGTAACAGTGAGAAAAGTAAGAAATAGTATTGTCTCCCAGCCCAAACCCTGACCCAAAGTTGCAGTAACTTGTCACAGCTCCACAGTAAATGGGACAGTATGATCACAGGGACAGACAAGCATTTACAAAATGTCCATTTCAGGTGACATGTCAGAGTTAAAATGTTCTATTTGGTGAGAGATGTCTACAAAAAATAAAAATATCAACCAACTGACTTTTCAAAATATCAGTAGCCATGCCGTTTTATATGACATTTTTAGACCAGCTCAAAAGGATTCTTTAAAGGGACCATTTTTACAGTGTTGACAGTAGCTACTTGGTTCCTTAATTTGTCTCAGATGTCAGTTCTCCAGTCAAAACCACATCTGCAGCTTCTGACAGCACAGGCATTGAAATATGTGACGGCCTTTTATGAAGACCTTTAAAGAGCAAATGTCATCACGTAATTTCAGTCTGGGCGACAATAAACACAATAAGCAAAATCCAAAACAACCATTTTCTGATTAACAGTAATGTGAGGTCAACAAGAGTCATACTGAGAAGAGATTCCCTTAGGCTTAATTTGTCTTAGCAAAGGGCAGAGACTGACGGTTTCTATCGGCCTAAAAACCAGACGCAATGGAAACATCCTTTCTGACAGCATTCTTGTGGGACCTGCGCCCAGACATTTTGTAATGTAGAAAAATAACCCGTGAATATTATTACTTTACTTAAAGTTATAATCATTAAGGTTTCAGTCCTGATAGATTTGGCAACACCTTTGTAGTTACTGCTGGCGGTAGTATGTTTTTCTAATTGTACAACAAATTGTGCGTGTGGCGATTATTTGCTCTTCCCCTTCAGCTGATATCACATCAGTGATGCAACAGAGGAGCAGCTGGTGGATTTGTTTACAGGGCAGCTCAACAAACTAGACTAAAGAAGACAGTCAATGCTTCTTCTTCCAAATGCATTCAATGGCCTTCTTCTGTCACATGACTATGAGGGCGTATCATTTCCTGTGAATCCTTTGTGCGTAAACATGCTTTTTGAATCCTGTGTGGATTCTGGAGTAACGATGAAAACACTGAGTAACAATGAAGATACTGTATAGACAGGCAGTCACAGAATGCAAATACATTTAGCATCTCTTGCTGCAAAACTGTTTGCCATTAATAATACTAAAAGTGGGTTTTGATATGCCAAGCAAGGTAATGGGGTTATAACTTGAGGTTATAATTTTAACAACAAACAACCAACATCTCTGTGTGATAGATCGAACAGTAAGGTTATGAGTGGCACTTGTAAATAAATGTGCTCAACTGAAAGCATTAAGTACTGCAAGCTTTAGGCTAATTACTGAGGTTGTATTTTGCAGTAGCCATTTAGTTGAGTTTAATTGTGCTCTTTTTCCTTTTATTCACTTTAACTGTAACTGTGAGTCCTGTACACAAAGCAAAAGTGCATGGTCAACTCTGGAGAATGATTTGTTACTTAGATGATTTTGTGGTAGCGCAGCCAGTGGAGTAGTGATGTCAGAAGTCTTAAATAGACATGGGCTGAGCAGCTTGAAGACTGGATTTCAATGGCTGTGTTTATAGTCGAGTACAATATCAGGCCCTAAAGCATGACTGTTACCTGAATATACAGTAGCTACAAAAAACTACCATACATCTGTGCTGTGCCGCAGACTGATGGAACCCTCTGGAGAAAATCAGAAGAAAAAAAGGGTCAATCTGAGTTAAAATGAAGTCACAGTCTGTGTGCAATATATCAATCCTCCTCAGAGGCTCAAGGAGAACGCAGGGGCAGTGGCTGCTGGGCTTTCTACAGTGAACAGAGCTGGTGTGCTCCTGATCTGTCATGTCACACTTCCACTGAGGTGATCTGGTTCATTTGGGCCCTCATGGACTGGATACTGTTCAGGATCTTCTTCTGGTGGCCAGCCAGTGTTACGCCTACCTTGAGGATGTCCCTGAAGAGAAAACATTTGTCAGCTCCAAATTAGTATATCACAAGAGTAACACTTCTCACCCTACAAAGATACACATGCATAAATACAACAAAAGTGTCTGTCTAACATACTCCATGGACATCTGAGACACCACATCAAAGCTGGTGAAGCCTTCGTTGGTAAAGTTCTCCTTGTACTGGCCCATCTTAATGGCATCCAGCCACTCATCCACTGTAGTGAAAGAGGAGAAGTCTGGAGTGCTGCGGTCGAGCAGAGGTAAGTGAACGCTGGTGGATAGACAAGACGAAAGAAGAAAATTACAGCCTGTGATGAAGCTGACTTGTGAGGGATGTGGCTCTGTTGTAGCATGAAGTAACAAAAGTCCTCTGTGCCATACCTTGATGACAGCGGTGTCATGGCCTTCAGACTGTTGGGGTTGCGGATCATTTTATCCAGGGTGCTGACAATTTGGCTGAATTTAGGCCGGTTGTTACGGTCTTTCTGCCAGCAGTCAAGCATCAGTTGATGTAGTGCACTCGGACAATCCATAGGTGGTGGCAACCTGTAGTCCTGCTCTATGGCATTGATTACCTACAGGAATTAATGTGAAAACACTAATGTTTAGTTGCTGAGTGAGTACCTCTACCTGGAGGCCTGTGCAGGTCACCATACATACGTATGTATACACACATACACGCACGCACGTACGCACACACACATACATGTGTGTTTTGTAAATAAAGGTAGATGTATAGTACATAATCACATCAGAGAGTCAGCGTAGGCTGTAATTATATCATGTCAATAAGTTAAAAAAATAAAAGAATGCTGGATGACAGGCAGTATTTTTGGTTCTCTCTCTCTTTTGCTCTGAATGAGGGTAAAATAAACCAAATATAAATCCATAAAACTAATCTGAATGCAGTTATATTATAGCTAACTACTTTTCTGCAGCATTTGTTACCTTGTCTTGTTTTAGTTTATCTCTATTTCTCCCACAAGCTGCATCCAACCAGCCTGCTCAAGCCTCCCTCCATGTGTTAAAAACGTGGGGCCCAATATATATAGGGCCCAGCCCTAGAATCAACATTACATATTAACATATTAATACATTTCAATAACTTTACTTTCAATTAATATTTAACTTTACAGAACTGGTGGTTCATATTTTTTACACTAGTCACATGATTATTCAGTTGTTCCACTGAACTACTGAACAAATATGGGTTTAAAGAGTGAGGAGTTATTGAGAAACATAGATATTTTTTTCATGCTCATCAGCAATGCAAAAGTGTTGCATAACCAGCAAGTGACTATATAAGTAATTGACAACCTTCCCCCTAAACATGAACAAACAGTTGTCACTGCGATCTAAATACCTGAATTCTTGACTTCAGTTTGGTAGTTGCAGCAGATGCTGTGCTCACTGCTGGCTGTCTGAAAGCACCTTGACCATCAGGCCTGTTATTCTGTAGAACTATACCTACTATTTACTGTTACTTAGTGAGTAGGATGAGAAAAATAAAAACAACCTACTTTGGGCAATATTTTAAAGCCCCTCAACCTATGCTCTCAGTGCAATTTAACAGATATTATAATTTCATATAATTCTGCAACAAGAGAGCTTTAAAAACTGCTGTTTCTCTGTATGGCAGTTCTGTAATATGTACTGAAATACAAATATTGGCTGTTTGGCTTTACTCACATCTTGATTACTCATGTCCCAGTAGGGCCGCTCTCCATATGACATCACCTCCCACATGACTATGCCATAGCTCCAGCAGTCACTAGAGGAGGTGAACTTCCTGTACTGAATGGCCTCTGGAGCCGTCCACCGAATGGGAATCTTCCCTCCCTAAAAAAGGAGGATGGCGCCGTGGAAAGAAAGACGGAGAGGAGAAATTTTATTCAGAATCCAAGGGCTTGGCTTTTTTGTTTGGTACACTGGAGGAATTCAAGTAATTTCATTTATTTTATAATTTCAATAATGATATAACTTCGGTTTACTTAAATTAAAACTTTATTGGTAGACTATGGTAAAGACTCACCAGAGCACTGGTATAGGTGGGATCTGATGTATCATCTTCGAGGAAGCGTGATAGGCCAAAGTCAGACACTTTGCACACTAGGTTGCTGTTGACAAGGATGTTCCTAGCTGCCAGGTCTCGATGGACGTAGTTCATGTCACACAAGTACTTCATTCCTGCTGCTATGCCACGCAGCATTCCCACTAGCTGGATCACTGTGAACTGCCCGTCATTTTGCTTTTGAGAAAAAAAAAAAAACATTTAAATTAGTCTAAATCTACTCCATATCAACCATATGTATCCTTGTGAGCATGAGGTCAGATCTCCAACATGTAGTCAGCACCAGCAGTTGTACTTGATCCATCTGACACTCTTTGACAGCTGTTAACCAATGATGCCATTAAAAGTAACCTTTTTATTTCACATACACGTTTTCTTAGGACTGTTTTCCATAAAGTCCTTCACCACTTAAACTTAAAATGGAAAAATAAATGTGTTGTCATCATTTTTGGATCTTTCCTTAAACACCAGAATGGGCCAAATTGTTCATATGTTCATGTAATGGGCAGATTGCTAGGACAAGCAACTGCAACTTCCGCAAAGTTCGTGGGTCTTCCTGCTCTCAGGTTTGTCTTCAGTCAGTCTTGCTCATCCCATTCTGTGGTACATAATGATCTCACTGCACCTCAGAATAATGCTGCTATTGGGCAAAAAAGCTCTGGGATGTGTTTTTGCAAACAAACCACAGCAGTCTTGTGCAGAGCTAAATGAAGGATGCTGTGAATGTGTCTCTGCAAAATAGTGATGGGATGAAACTTGTTTGGACAAGGAAACACATAACACACTTTGGCATACATGTATGGTATGAGAAACATAGATGGCCCCTAAAAAATAATGCATAGCTATGTCTTTACATAGATATAACTAGAGGAAGTAGACAATCAAGAATTAGCAGGACTTCACTGTTATCTGGAACTCACTGTCTGGTCTGTGTTTTGTTTTAAAAAAAGAAAAAAAACATTTCTCTCACTAAATTCAGAGCAATGCAAAGGTAGACGAGTGTGTAAATTTACCCTAAGGAAGGAGTCAAGGGATCCATTCTCCATGAACTCAGTGATGATCATCACAGGGCTGCTTTTTGTCACCACTCCCTCCAGATGGATGATGTTGGGGTGGTCAAACTGGCCCATGATGGACGCCTCACTCAGAAAGTCCCGCCTCTGGCGCTCAGTGTAACCTGCCTTCAGTGTCTTAATAGCCACCAGTATCTCTCTCTTCCCAGGCTGCCGGAGGTTTCCACTGCAGACTTCACCAAACTCACCTGACAGGAAGACAGGAGCAGTGAAAAGTGAAGAAGTTTTTAAACAAATTGTAAATGCATGGACGTAGCAAGGAATGCCCTTCATGTACTAAGTGTTGAAGTAAAAAACCCCTGTGAAAAGCTCAGCACTGTTCTTCTTTACCTGCACCAATCACTTGTTCAATCTTGACACAGGCAATGTCAATTTCCTTGGCAAACTCTCTGACCGCTTCGTTGGGGTCTTCATAAGTGAAGGGGTCGATGTATATCTTCATTCCTGGAGACACTTCAGTAAAGAGAGACAGAAGAAACAACAACCGCTGTACACAAAAACTGAAACATACATGCAAACACTGAGCAACAGAATGTTGTTAAATACTCTTCTAAACTAAAACCCACTTCACAAAGCACAGCATTGATTGCGGTCAGTCTAGACAACAATAACCACATACTGAGTGCAGTAATTAAGTGATACTTACTGTGACCACTGGTATAATGTTGGAGTTTGTCTGTGTACTCTGATTCCGGTCTGTCTGAACTTCTCCTGCTGGTGACAAACACACTTGCATGTCAACAGACACATGACCATCAACTGAGATACTCAATCTACTGATGAAGACTATGTGGCACAGTTGAAGGTCTGGAAGAAGCTAATAAGAGGAATTTTAGTAGAGATACATATGAGAACTTCTTTTACATAGTGTACAGTGGAGTACAACAGAGAAGAATTTCTGTCTGATGTAGTGAGCTTTTTTCTTGTTGTGATGGAAGATGTGCATGGTTGTCTAAGTTACTTCAAAACATAACAGTGTGATTTTATTCATAATGCGAAAGCAGCGAAAGCATTATGATGCCAAACAGTGTAAGTTTAGTTTGGTTTTCAGATTTAATGATAGTTTATTCCTGTCAAATCACAGTTTTCATTTTGCCATCTCTGTTTGAACTTTAATTAAAAGCCTCACTAAATTGTCACCTGATTAACAAAATATAAAAAAAATAAAAAATGCGACCAAAACCAAAAATGTTCTTTACCTTGAGACCTTACACAAGTCATTAATATACAGTATGAACCATTTTGGTCCAAACACTGACCCTTGTAGGACATCACACAAAATCTCTGACAGACTTGATTTTTTTGTTCCCCAATCTGTATAAATTGATGCCTGTTACTAATGTAGCATTGCAAATAGTTTGCCACTGCTCATCTTAAGCCATACTTTCCCCATCTATTCACTTGTATTAGATGTTTTATAATATCAAATGTTTTTTTTTAATCTACAAAAACTCCTACTATAAATTTCTTCTTGTCAGTGGAAGTTATTTCTTCTGTTAGCTCCACTAATAAGAATACTGCTGACCACCTTCTTCTGTTAATTAATGAGTTTGTTTACCTGTATTCTTTCATTCACTGTCTGTTGTTGGTTATTGTTTGTTTGTAGTAGTAGCTGATAAATGTTTTGTGTATTTCTCTGTTTGGAAACAGGTCACAACTTCCAAATTTAAGACTGATCAATACTTGCAGATTTAATAATTTATTTATCTTCGTACAGTTTTAAACATGAAGTGCAGTTTCTCTGTATAGTGCTATTATGCTACAATGGTATCACTTTAGCAATTTTCATTCCATTTGGAAAGTCCTGTAGTGAAAAAACAGTTCACATCTGTAAGTTGATGGTTTTTACAGTCCTTCTGTTAACTTTTTGACAATGGTCATATCAGTTCAGTCAGTGAATGTCTACATTTACTAACCACATCTATCAAAAGATTCATCACCTTCACCCACTCTGGTCCCTGGATTTTTTATTTTATTTGTTAGTTTTGGTACAACATTTACAAAGAATTGACTTAACTCATTTATGACCCTATTCCTATTATTTATAGTTCTACTATTTTCAACAAAATATTGTTGGTAATTTTCAGCCCTAATTCTATATGTAGTAATGCTATTCAATACTGCTAATGTGGCCTTAATGTTGTTTTTATTTTCTATTGTAATATTCTTTCTTTACAAACTCTCATAACATTTATTAATCTAGTCTTTTATCTGTTTTCAGCTTTTGTAGTTCTCTTCTTTATACATTCTCTATATTGTACGCTTTTCCTTTTAGAAGTGTTTTGAAGCCCCCTTGTACACCACAGTTTTCCATTATAGCTTTGTTTTTAAGTGACTGCCTTAATGGACAGTATTTGTTGTAAAATGTAACAAATATATTCAAGAAGATCTCACGTACATTGCGAAAATCATCTTAGTAAACCAGGTACCAGTCTTGAGAAGTAATTCACTTTTCAGGTGATTCCATGGCCGTTTCACTTTGCATACGCTTCTATTTGATTTACTTTGTTGTCTTTACAATTGGAACTACAACCTGTGATTCTGTGAAGTGGTCACTAATATGATTTATTAGGAATTAACTAATCATGTCATTTTGCATATTAGTTAATACATTGTCAATTAAAATAGCACATTGTGTTGTTATTTTACTTGGCCTAAATATCAATGAATATAAACTCATTATTTAAATGTTTGCAGTAAACTCATCAGTCATTCTGTGTTTGTTTGGATTCAACTAATCTATATTTAAATCCCCACAAATAAACATCCCATTGCCTTGCTCTAACTTAGCAAACATTCCCTCCAAGATATCTCTAAAGATTGCTAATTTAGTCCTGTAATCCTATCTATACACAACTCATGAAAACATTTGTCTCTGACTTTGTAAGAAATATGGACATGAACAGATCCTGATATGATGAAGAGGCTGGGATCATTCCCAAACAATGTCTTGATGTAACACGTTCCGTGTTTCTTATATGGATGATGACCCACAAATAGAATCAGTGATGGCACACAGCACCTAAAACCTACAATGTTGATGATGGAATATCTTACTAAATAATGGTTTGGATGGAATTTGCATATTTTTTTATTTTGTTCCTATGATATTGTTGGTTTGTAACAATAGTGGCTCACCTGCGACAAACAATTATGACAACAGTGATGGCAATGATAAAGACGACCCCTGCAGCAGATGAGCCAATGATGAGGGGGAGCTTTTCCTGGATACTGGAGTTATATTCCTCTGCAATTTAATAGAAAGAAAAGCAAGAAATGTCAGTTGAATTATCAGTTTAATCCAGTGCTGGTTTGCAAATGAGGAAGTGCCTTGGGGTAGACATTTGTACAAATGAAGTTGGCCAGTAAACTTGATTGTCATTCCTACCTTCAGTCATGGTTTGGAAGTACATTTTGCCACTAAACCGCCCAAATCCAGCAACTGTCCGAGCCCGAACCTGGAAGACGTAGATAGTTCCAGACTTCAAACCTCGTATGACTGCAGTGTTGGTCTGACTCCTTGTCAGAGATGAGTTCCACTCTGCCTGGTTCTGAAACACATGCACGAGAAACCAGAAATCAGACAAATCTGTCAGTGGAAATAGTCAGCAGGAAGATTGTCACTATCAGTGGGGAAGCCGTGATGCCTATGGCAATCGTGACAAAGACGGACTCTGTATCACTAATGCACCTTCTCATAGTACTGCAGTTCATAGTCGAGGATAACACCATTGGGCTGATCAGGCTGGGACCAGGAAAGCGTGATGCTGTTAGGAGTTCTGCTGACCTGGTGGATGATGGACACTGCTGATGGTGCTGAAATGAAAACATAAAAAAAGTGGCTGTAAAGAAAATACTGACAGACAGAGCATCTACTAAAACTAAAAGCGATTGGATTACTAAAACTACTGGACGCAATAATGATGTAAACATATTCGTGATCACTCATTAAATTAGTGAAAAGTCAATTGAAGGAAGTTATGCAACGGGAAAAGAGGGTTTAGCCTCACCAGCCTGGTTGGTGGTGATGTTGACAGATGTGTACTGTGGTGAATAAGGACTCTGGTCCGACACTCCGTTGACAGCTTGTATTTCAAAGGTGTACTGGGTGTGAGCCAGGAGGTCGCTGATGTGGACGCGGGTGTCGGTCAGTCCCAGCTGACGTGGAACAAACTGTACATTGTCTCCACAGCGGGTGCAGCCACCACGTCCACTGCCACAGCTTTTACAAATGATGTTGTAGACAACATCTTCTCGGCCTCCACCCTCTTGTGGTGGGCTCCACTCCAGCCTCAGAGAGGTTTCATTAACGATGGAGATAACGTTTTGTGGTGCTGATGGAACAGCTGGAAGAGAGAAGGGAGGGAGGAAAATTTTCTATTAGGTATCATAGTAAAAAAAACAACAACAAAAAAAAAATATATATATATATATACATATATATACATAATTATAGCAGACTTACAACAAATAATATTTTACATTTGCCCCTTTTTTCCTATCTGCTGCTGCCATCTCTGGATATATTTTCAGCTAATTTTGTTTAACTCATCAGGGTACAAAGCTGATTATCATTACACAATACATGAACAAATATAGGACAGTTTTAGACTTGATTAATGGTTTGCATATTTGTTAATTCCAAATGACAAAATAACGAAAAATAATCGCATGAAAACAAAATGTTAAATAGAGTTCATGTGATTACAAAATTACAAAAATGAGCTTCATCTTCATTTTTGAACTTTGGTTCAGTCTTCAAAGAGAAAGAAACACACTGCCTTTCCTGAATCCAATACTTTACCACTTTGAAAGTTACTGTAAAGTTGAGTGCATTCTTAGTGGGTATTGGACCCTGCCAATGTTGTGTCTTGCACTGATTCTCTGCCTGGTGTGGGGAGTGACTGCTGTACAGTGGCAACAGGACAAAATCTATTCTTTGAGGCTTTTGTGGTTCTGCTGCCTTCGGCTGGGACCACCACTGAGCACTGGGGCAGTCAGGACCTCTAAGTCTGAGGTTCTCTGCTGGACAACTGTGAGTTTGCCCTCCAAGATAGGTTTGTGTCCTTTTAATGAGTGAAGATAAGATGGAACGCAAGATCGACAGGTATAGTTTTGGGTAGCATTTCTAGTTGAGAGAAAAGTGCATGGAATACTGTTCTTGGTCTTTTCGTTCTCTATTCACAGCTTCTGCAGAAACAGTAACTACCTCACTATTCAGCTGTGACACAGGTTTAGAAGGGAAATGATGTGCGTGGCATCTTATGCCTCTAGACTTAAGAATAAGTTAACTACACTGACATAATTGTAATATTTACAATTATGTCAGTGTAGTTAACTTATTCTTAAGGCTAGAGGCATAAGATGCCACGCGCATCAGCTCAGTGTTTTCATTCTGTCTATGTTCTTTCAAGATGCAGAGAGACTCATATCGAAAGGTTTGAGCCTATTTGCAGCAGGTACAAGGTGATCCAATAATGTGCTGTCCTGTCAATTGCGTTTACATACTGGTACATGGCATCTGCGGAGGGTCAGAGTCAGTGCGGTAGTAGCCATTGCGACAGACACAGTTAGTAGCTCCTTCGTTTGTAGTTCGGCTGTTAATGGGGCATTGCAGACATTTGTGATCTCCCTGTGCAGCCTTGAAGAAGCCTGACATACATGCTGGAGAGGGAATATACAGCAGGGAAGGATATACACACACAGAGAAGAGAAAGAAGACATAAGAAAAAATGAGCTTAGGAACAAAATGCATGCATTCACAATATCCGCTAAATAACTAGCCTCAAAAAATACTGTATGGTTGAATTATCTCCACACTGACACTGAAATACAGAAAACTGTAAGGTTACTAGGTTGGGATTGATTGCTTGGATCCTGCAATGGGTTGTAATATATTGAACTGTAATGGTGTACCTACTGTAAATAATTAATAACTGAAGACAATGTATATAAAGTTATTTGTTAAAAAGAATCCTGATGCTAAGGATATGTGTAATAAATCAGCATTTCAGATAACAGTGACCCTTTTCAGTATTTAGTCCTTAATTTCAGTTCTTAATGGTATATGTTTTGTTCTGCAAAGCTATAATTTCAGTGGTGACTTGTTTCTTAATTTACTGTCACTCTTATTTCATTGTTATATTTATGAAGCATCAAAACATAGTCAGCAAAAGCTGAACACTTACTTTCTATTTTTGAATAAAATTGAAACATATAGCTCTATGCTAACATTGTAGATATTAAAAGTAAATTGAGGATGTTTCCAATTTTTATTAAATTTATTTACTAATGAACAAAAAAAGTGCAGTACACAGAAAAATATCAAACTTTGCTGTGTGGTCATTAAAGTCAGTTGAACCAAGCAAAACTTATTTTACTGTGAGCACAATTTGCATTTAATAGTAATAAAATAAACGATAAACTTTATTTATATACAGTAGCACCTTATCAAAGTTCTATACAATAAATAACATAGTAAAAGTAAAAAAGAACCAGAAGTTAGGATAAAATAATTTCAATAATTACAACTATTACCAGCATTACTTGTAAAAAAGTCAAACCATAAAAGTGACTTTTAAGAAATTATTTAAATGAGGATACCGAGTTAGCACATTGCAGCTATAGGCAAGAGTCAGATGCATGTGTGGGTTTTCTTCGGGTTCTCCCACAATCCACAAGCATGCAAAGTAGGTGTAGGTGTGAATGTGAGTGTGCTTGTTTGTCTCTATTGTTGTCTCAGTGGTTTAATTGTATTATTGTGTTTATGTTGTCTTTGTTTTTTGTTGCAGTTTTGCTGCAAAAGAATCTCCACTACTCAATGTAAGATCTTACACAGAACACATCAAACTCCACCTCATGGGGGCAGTGTTCTGTAAGTACATCCCTTGACCTCAGACCTTCAGCCATGAGTATTCAGGATATGCTTTCAACCTCTGCACGACATTCATGGAGACAACATTTGACACGGAGTGCTTGAATTAAACATTAAGTACAGTGTGCATCAACAGAGGAGCACAGTAGCTGAATATTTATGTTACTATTCCACATATTACCAAGCATTAAGTGAGACGCCTTACCAAGGCAGACTCCTATGTTTCGAATTAAAAATCATACAAAGCAATACTACATATTTTGAGTACCTTGAATTATATGTCCATTTAAGGCGAAGCTCTGGTGTGGTATGACAGTGTAATGGCAATAACCCAAGAAAAAGAAATTATAGATTTCCCGATCTCATAATTAAGACCTACTAGCTCATAATAGTCGTTAGAATTGTTTAGAAAAAAAGCACACTGATTTGCTTACAGGATGCTTCATGGATAAACAATGCTGCTAAATGTTTTTAGTTAGGTCAGACACTATGCATTTTTGCGACGTAACTCCTTTACAGTAACAGGACAGTATCTGTGTTTTCACTCTTGTATGTGGTGGCATATTCCACTGTTTTCTTCGGCTTCCACCCACAGTTAAAACTTGCTGAGGTTAACTGGTGATTCTAAATTGTCTGTAGCTGTGAATGTGAGTGTGCTTGGTTGTTCTGTTCTGTTAACTCTTGTGATGGGCTGGTGACCTGTCTAGGATGTACCCTGCCTTCATCCTACCACAATGGAACTGAAATTAAGCAATCGACACATGATTGAAGTGTAGACTTTCAGCTATTTCAGGGGTTTTACTAAAATATTGCATTAACTGTTGATGAAGTACACACATTTTAATATAGCTCAAATGTAATTAACTAATGAGCAATTTCATGCTCTTCTGTGGCCTATTTCCTCAGTATTTCATGACAATTAAGGGGATCAAAGGTCTGGAGTTGATTCTGAGTGCTGAAATTGCTTTTGGCAGCTGTTCATGGGAACACTCAATGTGGATTCCAAAGAGGTGTCATTGCAAGTAAAGGAGGTCATCATTAAGCTGAAAAAAACAAAGCAGACCTATTGGAGCAATAGCATAAGCTTTACAAGTACCTAAATTGACAATTTGGTATGGTGTTGTTGTAGTGGGAAATCACTTGTGAGTTAAACACCAAAAGGTCTGCAAAATCACTAAAAGCAACTACGGTGGAGGATCATGGATTTCTTATCTTTGTGAGGAAAACCCTTTCACAACATCTGGCAAAAAAAACACTCTCAATGTTTTAGTTGCATCATTCTCAAAGTCTACAGTCCAGAGACACCTTCATGAATGAGGGTTTACCACAAGATGCAAACCACTGGTAACACCTAGCCACAGAGAGGCCAGATTGGTCTGGCACTAAAAAAATTGCTTAGTTTTAGAACAACATTTTCTGGGTTCATAAAACCAAAAATGAACATGTGGCAGAATGATGGGAAGAGATTGAAATGGAGAAGGAAAAGAAGGGCTCATAAGCCAAAGCACTGCACATCTTCTATCAAACACATGGAGGAGGCAGCGTTACGTATGGCATGCACATGTATGGCTGGCAATGGAACTAGGTCATTGATTTATTGATGATGCGATATCAGTGGTAGGAGGATGAATTCTAAAGTGTATAGAGCCACACCTTCTGCTCAGATTAAGTCAACTGCTGCATAACTGGTAGGATGAGAATGATGCTTCAAAATGCAGATGAAAAACAACCATGAATATTTGGGGATGTCCAAGGGTTACTGACATCAAGCAGTTGTCAGCTGCAAAGGATTTGCATCCAAGTAATAAAAATCTTCTTTACATGTATATTTGTGTTAGATGTGTTTTAAGTCTGTGAAAATATAAGGACTAAGTAAAAAATGTGTGATTCCTAATGCAAGTCAATGCAATATTTTATTAAAACCCCTGAGGCAAAGCTGAAAGTCAACACTATAACCGCATTATGATTGGTTAATTTCAGATTTCTTGTGCTGGTGTACAGAAACAAAACTGTGAAAATCATGTCACTTTCAAATACTGATCTAACTGTAAATACATTATAAAATAGTTTAATCTAAAATTTAAGTCAAGCTCAACTTAAGTTAGCCTGCTCTAAGTAGCTTAATTTCAAGGAATTTTAATCTCATAAATATGCATCTTAAAACTACCAGTATAGTTTTATTGTACTTTGAATAAAAAATGGTGTATAGACTAAGGTATCACAAATGCAAAGGATCGAGTTACCAAAATAAATTCTCTTTTGTAAAGTAATGCAAATTTGAGAGAGTTAAAGTTACATTTGGTTAGCTCAATCTATGGCAATTTACAGTTTGTCAATGCTTCTGACTGGCTATTGGTTGACTGATCATTTTTGCAGCCCACACTGTCTCACTCACTGATTAGAACAAAGAGCCACAGCCACAAGGGAGCACATTCACTGGCAAATACTGAAGATTCTCCAAGGGATAAAGATCTCCCAAAAAGTCACTAGATCGGTCACTCAGCAGTTCTTTAAAAAAAGAGTAAGTTCAACAGGTCTACTGAATACCCGCTCAGTTTTACACCAAATTTTGTTACAGCACGACTTTAAGAGAATTCCCAGAAACAGAAATGTCAGAAGTAGCTGTAGAGCAGCACTGATCTTCCATACCTTTGCAGACTGTGCCATTCTCCAGTGCCTCATACCCGGCTTTGCACATGCAGCGCCCAATGGGTACCATCCACTCTCCATCCCCATTACAGTAGAGCTTGATGGGTACATCCACCTCCTCCCCATTGGGAACACACACTCCTCTGGCTGCAACCAAAGAGGTGCTCTCTGCTCCGGACAAAGTCTCAGGAAAGACAGCGCCATTCTGGATTACAAGGGGACATTTCCTGTAGAAAACTCGAACAGCAATAAGTGACATGCAGGCCCCATAATCCTGGAAAGCGAGGTAGAACCCGTTGCGTGAAACAGGTCCAAAGCTTCGAACTTCACTGTTGATCTTCATGATGCGTCCACCAAGATCAACCTGAGAGAAACTTTCATCAGCTGCTATAGTGTCCACTTTCACCCAGGGGTTCTCCATCCAGGGTGGGGATGACTTTGTGGCGATGTCCGAGTCAGACTCATAATAATACAGATTGAAGGTCTCCTTGCAGGAACCAGGGACATTGGGTATGGAACTGCAGTCGCGCACTGAGAACTTCATCTGGACATGGATGCGCTGAGCACCACGACGGCGAATGTATTTGGTGCGTACCCAGTTGTTCTGGCTGCTGTCAAAGACATTGCACACTTGGTATGTTCGAATGGTGTTCATATTTTCATCATAGCCACTAACTTCTTCCCACTAGAAGAGAGCACAGAAAAAACAATTAAAGCGGCACAAATGTACTAAAAACACACCTACATAGAGAAATAGGTCTTCTTCAGCCCTGCAGCTGAAAATCTTGTTTCTGCTATCCTCCTGTGATTTAAGTTCCCACCTTCAGATTTAGCTTCAGAAGTTCACTTGAGGATGTGTCAGTAGATCACAACAACTTTGTTTTTAAAGTTTATTTTACATTTTGTTTGAACACACCTAATGAAATTCTGAAGCACAGAAACAATGTCAATCAAATTCGACCTGTGCATCTCAGACCTCATTTTGTTTCATAAATGAATATAAATTGGTCTCATATCCTCCTTAAACAACATCTTGATTTGTACTAAATGATATTCACCAAGACCCAGGCCTACTCAAGATAAGCTAGCTAAATGATTAAGCTAGCAGTTCAAGTTAAATTATGTAGGTATCGAACATGGCTTGAGCAGAATGCAAGCTAGTTTGATCATTTCCTAGCTATAACATTATTAATAATACCGATGTAAATTAAGACACACTCTCTGCTTTTAAGATTAGGGTTAAAACTTTCCTCTTTGATGAAGTGTAGCTGCTCAGGATCACCTGAGTTATGCTGCTATAGGTTTAGACTGCCAGGTGACTCCCATGATGCACTGGTCAACTCTCCTCAGTTCTCCTCTCTCTCTTCTATACAGTTATACATCACTATAACATGTCACTAACTCTGTGTTTCCCCTGAGGTTCTGTGTCCTGTGTTTGTTCTCTATGCAGGTGTCTCTGGATCTGGAGCTACACGTCTCTTACATTTTAATTCGAATGCCCTGAGTTGGTAATTTTGTAAACTGTCACACCCAGGTGCAGATGATTGTCTGCATAGTTCAGTTAAAATGAAAAACGAGCTTGAAAGTTTCATCATCTATTTTTT
Organism: Amphiprion ocellaris; assembly: GCF_022539595.1. Taxonomy (NCBI): domain Eukaryota; kingdom Metazoa; phylum Chordata; class Actinopteri; family Pomacentridae; genus Amphiprion; species Amphiprion ocellaris. The sequence continues at coordinate 9,485,666 of NC_072773.1, read as the reverse complement.
TTTATTACTTTATTTATGTATGATAGTCCCTCAATGTATCTCTTAATTCGCAATTGGTGTGTTGCTTCACAATATTTTTGAACAAAAATTTAAAAATGACTCATCATTCTATTGTTTTATTTCTGTCTTTTGCACTTGTGGTTGGACTGTACCAACAAATTATGTATACATTGATGCATCTAATCTAATTATGCAACATATAACCATAAAATATGAGTCTTATGGGTAATCACACAGCACAAACATCACTTTAAACACATAAAGCTGATAGGGTGCACTTTCACTGCTGCTACTTTACATTCTGATGATAATAATTCTCTATTTTTACCTGCGTAGGGTTTTGACTGCAGGGCTTTTACTTGTAATAGTCCATATTTACATTGTTGTACTGGTACTTCTACTTAAGTACAAACATAAATACTTTTTGTCACAACTGCAAATTACTTAAATTAATTGTCTTTAGGCTCTTTTGTGAACATCTGTAAACTCTGAGACAATGGTCTCCCCAAACATCAAAGCAAAGCTGTAATACAAGGTGGTCCATGGACAATGAGATACAATGAGATGCTGAGGTAGTTCAGTTAGCAGGATCTGATGTCTATGACTTTTTAGAAGTCAATTATATTCATACACTACCGTTACAAATGTCTTTATTTTTGAAAGAAAAGCATTTTTTTTCAACAAAGATAGCATTAAATGAATCAGAAATACAATATAGATATTATTAATGTGGAAAATGACTATTCTAGCTGGAAATGGCTGATATTTAATGGAATGTCTACATAGGAGTACAGAGGAACATTTCTAGCAACCATCACTCCTGTGTTCTAATGGTACATTGTGTTAGCTAATTGTGTTGAAAGGCTAACTGATGATTAGAAAACCCTTGTGCAATTATGTTAGCACATGAATAAAGTGTGAGTTTTCATGGAAAACATGAAATTGCCGGGGAGACCCCAAATTTTTGAACGGTAGTGTACATTCTAGCAAAGTTACCAAAGCAGCCGTGACATGGTAGCAAAACATTTGTATAGTGACTACATGTTTTACAAATTGTTCTTATTGTCTTGTTGTGTTCCACTTACCCCTTGTGATGGGAAGATGGTCCAGCCCAGCTCTGCTGTTGCAGTTGTTGAATCCATTAGTACTTCTGCAGAAGACAAAAACAAAAAGGCTGAAGTTGGACAAATATTTGTTTTTACAGTTTACAACAGAAGGAAGTACACTGCGCAATATCATTTAAACGGAAAATGCTTCAAAACTGTATTATCTTTTCAATTATTGTATTATTTCTAAGTTGACTAGTAGAATAGTCATTATTATGAGCATAGTACCCCTAACCAGTTGATGCAGTTGTCCTCCCAAAATGAGACCACAGAATGTGTACTACTTGCACAATGCCACTCTAAAAAACAGACAAGCAAGTCCTTCAGACTTCGTACAGGGGCTATCAGTGAAATCTGAGTTTTTTGACAGCTCAGATAGTGTGAGGGACATTACATGACAGCATCCAAGACCCTTGTTTGCTCTTTGGCACAATATGTGAAATTAAACTTTTCTTAAGAACATGAAAAGAATCCTAATGAGCACTAGGAGCACATTCTTTGGTCAAATGAGACCAGGATAAATTTGCTTGGCTCAGAAGGGGTCCAGCATGGCTTAAGCATGTCCAGATATGGCACAGTCAATGCATAGGGGGGTTGTATTTTCACTTGCTTCTCAATTACAATTTTAAGATTTTTTCTTCATGTCTGTGCCTTTTTTTATTTACTCATTTTTGTTTTCCAAAGTTTTTTCTTTTTACAATGTTTCAACAACAATTTTCTGTCTGTTTTGACATGGAGGGGAGGAGTCTGAAAGGAGGGGCAAGGAACATGATTTAAATATAATTGGCTTGATATGCCAATTATATGTAAATCATCGTCCTCCCTCTAGAACCAGTCGGTGACTGATATGACTGCAAGTTCAGGTATCACAGTCCTGCCTCTTTATGTTTATATGAAAACAATTCATATGTGTATATTCTGAGGTTTCTAAGATTGTTATAAATCTTTATTCACTGTTTTAGAGGCATTGATTTATTGACAGCTGTAGTTAGTGATGCAGTTGAACTGTACCGTCCTATTCTCAGTTATATCAGTGGATCCACAAAAAACTGCTCAGGAACTGACTATTGAAGAATTACTAAACCTTGGACCACATGTTTTATTTGAATAAATCTCACAAACAGGGATGGATGGGTTTACACTTTATTATTATAATATTATTATTTATTTATTATTTTTATATACATAATGTTGGGTTTGCACATTGCACTTTTGTTTTTAACCAGTGTGATAATGCATTGCACTTTAATTTCACTTATTTATTTTTTATTCTAGATGTTTATTTTATCTGGATGTTCATTTTATTGTGGTATGTGTTGTCTGTGCAGCAGACCCCTCTGCCTAAGACCAGAAGACCAGACTAGAATTTGACAGAAAGTATAGAGATGAGCCTCAAAAATTCTGGGACAAAGTTTTATGGACCGATGAGACAAAAATGAACCTTTACCAAAGTGATGGAAAGGCTAAAGTTTGGAGAAAGAAAGGAGCTGCTCATGATCCCAAACATACAAGCTTATCTGTGAAACACAGTGGAGGTAATATCATAACTTGGGCTGGCATGGCTTCTTCTGGGAGGGGCTCATTAATATTCATTGATGATATAACACATGATGGCAGCAGCAAAATGATTTCAGAAGTCTACAGAAACATTCTGTCTGCCAATTTAAAGAAAGATGCAACCAAACTGATGGGGAGATCCTTCACGGTGCAGCAAGATAATGACCCAAAACACACTGCCAAAAAAGTGGAAAGTTTTAGCCTGGCCAAGTCAATCTCCAGACCGAAACCCTATAGAGCTACATTTTTAACTGCTAAAGAGGAGACTGAAGGGAGTAACCCCATAAAACGAACAACTGAAAGAGGTGGTGAAAGCCTGGAAAAGCATCATAAAACAAGAATGCAAAAATGTGATGATGTCAATGGGTCTCAGGCTTGATGCGGTTATTGCAAGGGAAGGATTTGCAATTAAACGTTAATCTATTTAAAGTCTATCTGTTCCAATTCTTTTGGCGTTCTGCTACAAATAATGTTATCTCCTAAGTTGTGTATCAGATCCAGATGTACATACCTGGAAATAAAAGCTGAAATGTTGATCTCCTGTCTCATATTCATCGTTTGATGTCAAACTCAAATGTCTTCAGTCTACAGCAAAAATAAAGGAACTGGCCTCATTGTTCCAATACTTTTGGAGGGGAATGTATGCACAGATGAAAAACATTGTGCCCCTCCTCCTTTGATGTTCTTTAGTGGAGCTGATCAGCTTCGGTTACCATTAACACCATCATGCTGGTACAGATGCTGCTGCAGAGGGTCTATGAATGGAGCTGCTGATGCTCTGTCTGTGGAGTCTCCCAGCAGTTAGAGTCCAGCTATTGCATATGCACACCTGCATAGTACCGGGTTAAGTTTAATGCTTTTACTACTAAAACCTGTCTATGTGAAAAACCATCTCTCACTGATTTCAGTTCAGTGTTAGCACAACAAGCATACCAACACAATGAAAGGAATAAAAGGTTGCCCAGAAAAAAGGTTGAACTCAACTAATGTTACAAATGTCTATGCTGGCTAACAATAATGTTTTTTTTTTTTTTTTTTTTTACTCTGTTCATTTTATTCTGAGCACTTTTTAAATACCACAACACTCTGAGAGCTCCTCTGCCTACCTGGAGACATCTGCTCTTTGTGTCACTTTAACTATAGTGACATTCATAAGCTCCATGCCATCCCCCCACCAGAGTGGAACGTCAGACGGGACTATACAGCTAAGACTGTGTATCCAAAACATGTTCAATTATTTACATCAACCTGACAGAGTGTTGCTGAGTCAAGCTTCTTCCTTCAGTGGCTTTTAGGGAAGGATTCCAAAGTGCTAGTGGCTACAAATCACAGTTCACCTCTTCTTCTCCCTCTGTGTTTCGAAATCTTATTACAAAATATAATCCCGTCTGATTGGACATAATGCTCCCCTTAAGGCATTAAAATAATGAAGGTCATTAATGAAAACATCTGACAGGTCATCCAATATTTCAACAGGAGTAGCTTGACAACTCTTACTGTGCTGAGATGACACACTCCTTAAACACACAACTGTATATTATTTGTCAATTCAGATGGGTCTATGCATCCAAGTAGCTATTAGCTAACAGAGCAGTAAGCATGCTGTATCATTGGCATTAAACATCCTGCTGCTATTTTCAAGTTGCTGTTGCTAGCCAAGTAGAAAAACGGTTGCAACTATGTACTGTACCTCTGTATGAGAAAGACACAAAATAGCATCGCCATTAGTCATAATTACCCTAGTTATCAACACCACATGTTATCATGTGCTCCCTGTAGAGTTGATGACCATATATTCATTGATCAGAAAGTTCAAAACTCTTTTGATAGTCAACTATTCTTCATACAAAAGCCCATTGTTTGGTTTGGACTTCTTCAATTAAAGAATTTCTAGTTTAATCAGTGGTAAAAGTAAGAGTTTTTTGTCCTTAACATAAGTTTTAATATGTTTCATTACTTTCTCTTGTGTTGAGTATAAAGCTAAAGGACATCTGTTTAATGTAACAAATAGTCAGGTGTGCATAGGTAAGAAAATAGAGGTGGTTTCATCTTCTCTCTCAAGCTTTTTTTTCATTCTTCACACAAGTACTTATTTTTACTTGTACTTATTTCCCATTCACACATACAGCAGAAGACCAAATTTCCTGGGATCAAATATGCTCTTCCTGAAGCACAATATGAATATACAGTACAAAAATACAAGAATAGCTGGAGCCAGCAACCCAACAAGTAACTGACATTCAGAGCATGGACAAGTCAGGTGTGGACGAGGTGGCTAGAAATTGCTAGATTTGTGTCCTCAAGTGGAATGCTTGCAGGACACAAAGGATGCATAAAGGATGCATAGTACTTTAGGGTCATCGACAGGAGTCATCAGTTTATGGGCTAAGGTGCATCAAATGACGTGTGTACAGAACATCTAAAGTACAAATATTTGTCTAATAGACAAGAAGCAGGTGTTGACAAAGCAAAGATGGGGATGCTAGTCAACACAATTAAAGTAGTGCAAATCTCACATAAATTAAGTTCAGCAAGAGAAAAAAGAGGGGCCATAGTCTTAATTAACACATTGAGAAAGCACCTGGGTGAGATGGGTAAGTTATCAAATATTTTGCCACCTGAATGATACTCGGATGAAAACACTCGTTTGTTGTCCCTTCACAGAAACCTCTTAATGTTCTACACCACTTACAGCTGCAGTATGCAAAATAATACTTGATAACTTCCTTATATGTGGGGGAAACAGAGATATTTTATCCCCTATTTGAGTGGCTTTAGAACTGGACAATTCACAACGTCCAAATCTATGTATTTCTCAACAATGCGAAATCATATGATATGTTGTGAAACTCTTTTCACAACATATCTTTGGGTGATAAAACTGTATTAAGCTGTGGGACGAGGTAGGATGCCAAACTGGATCAAATATTTTAGATTATTTTTTTTAAAAAAATAGGTGTCTCTATATCCAGTGATGAAGGAATGCCAAATGTAGGGAGTGTACAATGATTAATGATATTTTTATCAAGTTGAAGCAGGTTTTGGTGTATCACTAGTTGTTGATAATAGGGGTATATGGAAAACAGGTTAAAATGTAGACAGCATTCACATGCAACTGCAGCAGGCCTTGGGAAATGTTTTAAAATGTATCTGTAGCATACCGAGGAGCAGAATGACAGTTTACAGTGTGAGGTATGTCAAAGCAAAGCAAATCAAAATCCAGGACCCTGTGTGACAGCTGTAAATTTAGCAGGAGACCATTTGAGAAGACAGCTAGCCCAAAACTTTTATACAAATGGAACATCTGCACAAGACACTCGGACAACAAGGCGTCTCCTACTTTCCAAAGGAACCGATAATGTTCACAACTGTCAAGCAGCTCTCGAGAAGAGAGAATTGTATTCTTTGCTGTGACCTCCTTACCTTCTTGTCTTTCAAACAAAATAACAGAAATAAGAATGAACTAAACAGTTTTAAAATCTAAAATTTAGGAGTGCCAACAACACACAAAATCTGTCCCAAAATCTGGACATAATACTGGATCATATGAAACAGTGTTGGAAAGAACCCCTCACATCTGAAGTGTTTGTGGAGGACACACACAAGGCACAAACACCACTTTCTCTCTGTCGCAGCCATAACAGACACAGAGACTTCATCCCAAGCATATGTTTCTAACATCTTACTTTTCTTATTGTTTAATGTATAGAATTATAAGAATATGGTGGTATTCTTAGTGTGATTAGGATTTTTTTGCTATCATGTATGATGAATTCATATGCATGTTTACATAATTTATAATTATCTTAGGAACTGTACAAGATAAACATATCATGTCGGATTTCATCATCATCACCTGAACATAAGGATTTCAGACCTGTCATTATGACAGGTCTGAAATCAGAAAACAGATCTATATGTTTAATGAAAATATTTCAAAGTACGTTCTAAAGTTAATTGGCCTCCAACCTCTTACAAACAGTGAAGTTTAACACCACCTCTGTGGAACTGAACACATCCATGATTGGCTAGATAGTTATTTGAATTTCATTCCAAAATTTTACATATATAAGAAAGTCACTGGAATCCAACTGGAGGCTTGTTTATTACTGGTGTTTTCTTTTTTCTTAATTATGTACTTTTTTTCTAATAAATGGAGGTGTTCTCCTTTCAGAAACATATTCAATTCAATTTAATTCATCCATCCATCCATCCATCTTCTACCGCTGGTCCGGGTCGGGTCGCGGGGGCAGCAGCTTTAGGAGGGAAGCCCAGACCTCCCTCTCCCCGGCCACATCATCTAGCTCCTCCCGGGGGACCCCAAGGCGTTCCCAGGCCAGCTGGGAGACATAGTCTCTCCAGCGTGTCCTGGGTCTTCCCCGGGGCCTCCTCCCAGTGGGACGTGCCCTAAACACCTCACCGGGGAGGCGTCCGGGGGGCATCCTAATTAGATGCCCGAGCCACCTCATCTGGCTCCTCTCTACGCGGAGGAGCAGCGGCTCTACTCTGAGATCCTCCCGGATGGCCGAGCTTCTCACCCTATCTCTAAGGGAGAGCCCAGCCACCCTGCGGAGGAAACTCATTTCAGCCGCTTGTACCCGCGATCTTGTTCTTTCGGTCACTACCCAAAGCTCGTGACCATAGGTGAGGGTAGGAACGTAGATCGACCGGTAAATTGAGAGCTTCGCCTTTCGGCTCAGCTCCCTCTTTACCACGACGGACCTGTACAGCGCCCGCATTACTGCGGAGGCCGTAGCAATCCGCCGGTCGATCTCTCGCTCCATCCTTCCCTCACTCGTGAACAAGACCCCGAGGTACTTAAACTCCTCCACTTGGGGCAGGACCTCATCCCTGACCCGGAGAGTGCACTCCACCCTTTTCCGGCTGAGGACCATGGACTCGGATTTGGAGGTGCTGATCCTCATCCCAACCGCTTCACACTCGGCTGCGAACCGATCCAGTGAGAGTTGGAGGTCCTGGCATGATGAAGCCAACAGGACCACATCATCCGCGAAAAGCAGTGACGGAATCCTGAGGTCACCAAACCGGACCCCCTCAACACCCTGGCTGCGCCTAGATATTCTGTCCATAAAAATTATGAACAGAATCGGTGACAAAGGGCAGCCCTGGCGGAGTCCAACTCTCACTGGAAATGAGTTCGACTTATTGCCAGAGATGCGGACCAAGCTCTGGCACCGGTCATACAGGGAACGGACAGCCTGTATTAGGTGGTCCGTTACCCCGTACTCCCGGAGCACTCCCCAGAGGGTTCCCCGAGGGACACGGTCGAAAGCCTTCTCCAGATCCACAAAACACATGTGGACTGGTTGGGCAAACTCCCATGCACCCTCAAGGACCCTGCTGAGGGTGTAGAGCTGGTCCACAGTTCCACGGCCGGGACGAAAACCACATTGCTCCTCCTGAATCCGAGGTTCGACTATCCGGCGGACCCTCCTCTCCAGTACCCCTGAATAGACCTTCCCGGGGAGGCTGAGGAGTGTGATCCCCCTATAGTTGGAACACACCCTCCGGTCCCCCTTTTTGAAAAGAGGGACCACCACCCCAGTCTGCCAATCCAGAGGCACTTGCCCCCGATGTCCATGCGATGTTGCAGAGGCGTGTCAACCAGGACAGCCCCACAACATCCAGGGCCTTGAGGAACTCCGGGCGGATCTCATCCACCCCCGGGGCCCTGCCACCAAGGAGCTTTTTAACTACCTCGGCGACTTCGACCCTAGAGATGGGAGAATCCACCCCCGAGACCCCAGGCCCCGCTTCTGAATCAGAAGGCGTGTCGTGTTAATTCATTTTTTTTTAAATATAGTGCCAATTACAATTCACATTGTCTCAAGACGCTTTGCAGAACCCATATGCCTGAACCCCCAGAGCAAGCCTTAAGGTGACAGTGGCAAGAAAAAACTCCCTTTTAATGGTAAGAAACCTTGAGCAGAACCTGGCTCATGTGGGGGGACCCATCTGCTGCTGGTCGGCTGGGTTGAGAGGGACAGAAGAGGTAAAGGGGGTGAGGGAGAGGGAGAAGAGAGGGGTGGGGGACAGGAAAACATAACACACATTGGGATACATGCATGATAAGATCGATGATAGATGATACATGTAAGTACAAGCCAACATGTAAACTGATTCATGAGTTTACTGTTATGGTGTAAGGCTCTGGCATTAAATATACTACATATGTCGCTGGTATTAAGACGCAAACAGTGTGTAGATCAAGTATATTAAGGGCGATGCAGAGTAGACTAGTGGAAATGGGGAGCTGGAAGCAGTGGCCTGAAGGAAGGACAGCAGCACTAAGCCAGTTGGTGGGACAGCAACCACAGATCAGAAGCAATCAGCTCCAGGACCAGGGACACTCAGAGAAGGGACACAGGGAGAAACAGAGTGAATGCAATGCAATAATGGTATATATAGTAAATACATAGGTAATGAGAAAATGGCTCGGTGCATCGAGAGAGGTCCTCCAGCAGCCTAAGCCTATAGCAGCATAACTAGGGGCAGAACTAAGGGACAAAGAAGAAGTCAATTCTGTCCCGTACATGCGGACTTCAACTGACCCTGTCAGGATCACCCAAGTCAGCCCTAACTATAAGCTTTGTTAAAAAGTAACATTTTAAGCCTGGTCTTAAAAATAAAGAGGATGTCCGCCTCCCGAACCCAAACTGGGAGCTGGTTCCACAGGAGAGGCGCCTGATAACTGAAGGCTCTGCCTCCCATTTTACTTTTAGAAATTCTGGGACTTACAAAAAAGCCTGCAGTCTGAGAGCAAAGAGTTCTGCTAGAGTGATATGGTACTATAAGGTCTTCAAGATACAATGGAGATTGGTCGTTAAGAGCTTTGTATGTCAGGAGAAGGAGTTTAAATTCTATTCTAGATTTCACAGGAAGTCAATGAAGAGAAGTCAGCACAAGAGAAATATGATCTCTCTTGCTAACTCCCGTCAGTACTCTCGCTGCAGCATTTTGGATCAACTGTAGGTTTTTCGGACATCCTGATCGTAAGGAATTGCAACAGTCAAGCCTAGAAGTAACAAATGCATGGACTAGTTTTTCTGCATTACTCTGAGACAGGATGTTCCTGAATTTCACAATATTTCTCAAGTGAAAGAAGGAAGTCCTACAGACTAGGTTTATGAGCAAGTTAAAAGACATAATCTGATTAAAAATAACTCTGGGGTTCCTCACAGTAGTACTGGAGGCAATGCAATGGCTAATCATCAAATGGATACTTAGCCCCTGGAATATATAGAGCTGTTGCAGTGTCAATGCATCAGTGTGTTAGATGGAAACTTGGGAGATCTACATAAAACAGAGCCGGAAACATCAGACCTGCCCTTCTGTAGATCCACCAGTACAACCAGTATTCACCTATTGTGAAATTGACTATTTTTGTCTATTTTTTGAGAAAGGTGCAATGTGCACATGTTATATAGTCTGCTTCTCATGTCTTTGTTGTTAAGCAGCTCACACTGAAATCTTGGATGACCCGTCAACAGATGTTTTCATTAACGGCCTTTGTTCTGTTGCCATTAGCGGAGCAGTACATTAGATAAGATGTGATCAAGAAGTGAAGCATCATAGGAAATAGATATTTGTCATTTGCCTATGTTCCTGGCTCAAAAGCAGTATGACTTCAGAATGAATACTTCCAAGTCAAGTAGGAGATATGGGAGAGAAAAAGAGCGTTTTCCACAATTATCAGTGCCATGCCATGTCTCCCTACAGTCAGTGGTGAGAGTGCGTGTGCATGTGTGTGTATGTGGGTGTGTGTGTGTGTGTGTGCGTGTGTGTGTACATGTGTAGTTGTGTGCATATATGTATATATGGAGAGAGGGAGGGATGGGTTTTCTTGTTTTTAATGTTTTTAAATGTTGTAAAGCACTTTGTGTTGCATTTTAATTGTACAAAAAGTGGTATATAAATAAAGTTTGATTGATTGATTGAGAACAGCAAGGAAAGTTCTTAAATCCATTTTCTCACTCTCATCGGGGAGATTGGCCGTTACCTCTCTGCAGACATTCTTTTATGATTCAACAAACAGCCATCCACTCATAGTTGATAATCTGAGTTATCCAGATACTCCTGAAGCATAATGTAAAATCATTTTATTTCCATGAAATCTGTGGTGGCCTTACCACTTCATGACAGATTAATCAAAGAGGACATGAATACTGCTAAGTGGTGACGTCACATTCAGTATGTTGCAGAGTAATTATGGAGTCACATGAAGAACCCTGAGGGTGACTTTGTCTTGGAGGGAGTGAATGAGCTAAACCAGAACAAGCGGAGATTGGCCAAAGCTGTAGAGACAATGACTAACAGAGCAGAAACTCATCTGGCTTCTACAAGCTATTTACTTCAACTACCATTCTTTAATGACTAAAGAGCTTTATGTATGGACATTGTTACAGACTAATACAAAGATATACTTATAGTAGTACATAGTATAGTAGCACAGAGTTGTGGGATGCAGTCAGTAGGAGCAGTGTTTTTCACACTGAGAACACACAGAACCACATACACTTAAATAGATAAAAGCTGGAATATCTTATTGCATGTTTTGGTTATGGGCACTATGAAGAGGAACTACATCCGTTAATTATTAGTGCATGTATACAAATATTTATCATATCAAAGTGGTCAAAACCAATTTTTTAAAACTACAGCCAGTTATGACATTTTGTCTTAAATTCATGTAAACACTTCATGAAAAGATAACTAAACAGTATGTATCATTAGGAGAACTAGTTATGACTGTTGATTGTGGATGTCAGCCTTGTATTGGTCTGTAGTCAGGCGGAAATATGAGCACCCACTGTTGCATCCAAATGTCTCTTTTTTCCGGGTGCTCGCTTCCTGTTAGTATCAGCAGCGATTAATGAGGAGCTGGGAGGGAGCGGCAAGCCAGGTGTCAGAGCTGCCGCTAAATAGGAATAAAGAGGCCATGAGCAGTGACCCGAAACCAATTCCCACAGACTCAGCCAAGAAGGACTGGAGACGTGAATGTGTCTCTGTGTTACAGCAGTGATAAAGCTGCAAGATGCAAATTCTTTTTTTTTTTTTAAGAAAAAGTAAACAAAGCGTTTTAATTGATTGTGATTATTGATTATTTTTGCTTTAAATTTTATTCTGATTTTGTATGAGACTAGTTCTGAGACATCTGTGAAATTAGACAAAATATACACGTAGCAAAAGCATTTTCTAGACTTGGCTCACCTTGAATCTCTTTATAAATGAGAGCAGAACCTACATTATCTTTGTATCAACATCAACATGTTTTAAAATAACTTACTTTGACAAACATAAGTGTGTTTCCTATAAAGCATTGCATTTTCTTTTAACAAAACAAGCCAAAATTCTTAATGTTACAGTAAATGTCTAAATATAAGTAACTGTTGGTAATAAGAATGGATCAAATGACTAGTCTTACTCAAGGTGAACCTCGGCTCTACAGAGAGATCAGAGAGTGCAAGTCGACAACAAGGGTGTAAACATACATATATATATATAAACACACACATATATATATATATATATATATATATATATATATATATATATATATATATATATATATATATATATATATATATTTATATATATATATATATATAAAAGAAGATGTGAGGTTCTGAATCCAGCATTGTTTATGAAGAAACCAAAAGACACCTTATATTTTACAATAATTGTGTCTCAGGAAAAATATTACAATAAGGACTGTAATGTCCAGCTGACTTGAAAAAACTAATAATTTCAGTATTGAATATAATATTCAGTTTTTAGGCAGCTAACTGGTTTTGTCTTTCAATCCTAACTACTGTAAGGATAGTATTGTATATGGTGTTGTGTTGATATATGTACTGTATACACTTCTAGTCCAATAGACTATGAGCAGTACTGGGCAACGGTTTTAGCCACTAAATGGAAAGTAAAGATGTTTTAAAAGAAAATTATTTCAATAGTTTTTTCTGTCAGTTAGATTCATACACAAGGTACTTGGCAAGTGGGTTGCTTCAAGCATATTAGATAACTTGCCATAGTTCCTCTGAGGCCTTAATCTGACTCAGTGTCTTCTGTCTCTTCATTTAATCCCAGACTGACTTCATAATGTTGAGATCAGGACTCTGTGGGTTCAGACCATCAGTTGAAGGACTCCTCCACCTCAGGCAGAAAAAAAAATCTGGCTAGATGTTTGACGGAAATAAATTTGGGACCAATCAGATGCAGCCCCAATGAATAAAAATCTAAACATCTAAAGTCCCTAAAACATTTATCTAGTATTGTACAGTATATATTTGCCTATTAGATCAATTACAGAGTCACTTGAAATAAAATTTTTAAAAACAAGATGAGTGAATTTATTGCACCTACTGACTGTATTTAGACTAATTTTGCAGACGGACAACAGATGCAGCAAATATCCGACATGAAATTTATCATGGCCAGAGAGAGAAGAGCTCAGAAAACATGAATTAAAATGTTTGTTAATAATGAAGAGCAGCGCTGCAGTTATGCATTTAAAATGCAGGCAGGGCTTACACTGGCTGGAAATGCCGATGGGTTGCTGGAGCAGCGAAATGGGGACAGCGTGGGCTTGCAAGGGCAGGGGGTGCATTAGTATATGTTGCCCTCCATTCGTGACTAGACATTTGTCATGGCAGCTCCTCAGTCTCTACAGTTTCAGCATAACTGAATGGCCACAATATGCTGCTGAAAATCACTTTACATGAAGGAGCTACTGAGTATCAGTACTAATGACATCCTGCTCTTTTTTCCTTGGGCTATATAATCTCTTTCATTTATTATTTTTAAAAAATAATTTAACATAATGAAATGTATATTTCAGTAAAACCTGGAAGTGTCTTTTATTGTCAAGCACTACATCACTGAATAATGATTCCCTCCCCAACTTACCAGCTCCATCTGTCCCTGCATTCTTGAACATATACTGTACATACGTGTGTGTGTGTGTGTGTGTGTGTGTGTGTGTGTGTGTGTGTGTGTGTGTGTGTGTGTGTGTGTGTGTGTGTGTGTGTGTGTGTGTGTGTGCATGAACAGAGATGGAGGCAGAGGGAGGGAAAGAGAGCTCTTGTTCTGCCTTTCTATGTATGATTCAATGAAAAGTAGGGCAAAAAGGAGGAGAGAGAGGACCAACTAAGTCCAGCACACATAATCCTTGTAGGCTGCACCACGCTCTGTACGCCACGCTGGATTAAACCCACCAGGATACGTTGGAGAATTTCACTTTGTTTTATGTCACAGTGCTGCCCGCCATGCTGCTTTCAGCATCAGCTTTCATAGTCAAACACAGTCTCCTGCTTCATTTTGGTTATTTTTTTTCTTAATTAGGTATCAGACATTATTTAACTTGAGACAAAATATAATCTGAATTGTAAAATTAAGATTATGATGTATTATTTTGTGTGATTTCCTTAGATAAGGCTTGATGTCCATCCAAAGTGGATATGAGCCAACCTTTAAGGCCAGCTTCATGCCACCTAATTAATTTAAGTTTTGTTTAGGAATCTCTTAGTTTATTATTATTATTTATTATGTTTTTTAGTTGGTGCGTATTCTTAAATAAATTTGTGTTTTAATAATTCAAATTAATCAGGATGGCGCAAGCCTTATCTAAAGAAAGGAAGAAAATCTAATAGAAAATATCGTGCAAACTTATGTTGAGGTTATGTCACAGCTTGTCTGGTCTAGGATTACAACACAATCTCGTGCCAAAGCATAATGCATAATATATCACCAACACTGTCACTGGACAACAGCTGAGACATAGGGCATGTCATATGAACACCTGAAACACTCCCACACTACACAAACCAGGTCCTCTACTCACAACTAAATGCTGCACTTGGAGGTCAGAAAAAGCAAATAGACTTGGCCTACAAAACTAGGCATAAGGTGCTTTAACTGGGAAAAATCTGCTCAAAACAGAATCCCACTGCAACACTTGACATCAACCTAACTCTGCAAAAAACTTTTTACTTCAAGAATTTGCATCTTAAGCCATTTGAGGCGCCACAATAATCATAATAATCATACTTAACTTGTAATAAATGTGGATAAATTCTTAATTTTCAGGAGCAGGACCACACCTCAATCACCCCTCTTCCTGTTGTATGTCTCTAGACCAGTGGTTCTTAACCTTGTTGGAGGTACTGAACCCCACTAGTTTCATATGCGCATTCACCAAACCCTGCTTTATTGAAAAATATGATTTTTTTCAAATTCAAGACATAGTTATATGTTTTACTGGTGCACAAAATGAACCGTGCATTAACATCACTTGTGTTCTTGTATTCCTCATCTCCATGTAGCTTAAGGAAGTGTTCCTTTAGTTTTTCTGGTGCTAGACTAGAATTGCTTAACTCGGCATTGCAAATCATGCAGATATTACGCTGACTCCCATCACGTTCTGTTATACATGTGAATCCATGTTGTACATATTCGTCTGACCACTTTCTTTTTTTGCTCAACATAGTTAGTATGGATTCAAATATTAAGAAAGAAATCACACGACGTACCATCATGACAGTCACAATTCAATTACTGAGTGCACCAAATTCCCTGCAGCTCAGATTCGCCAAGCAATGTAGCGTGATCACCTGCAGCCAGTGATGGCCAAGCAGGGCATGGCATCACGAATCAGGTGAGTCAGGTGTGTGTCTTGACCTCCGTCGAACCCCTGAGACTGACTCACCAAACCCCTAGGGTTTGATCGAACCCAGGTTAAGAACCACTGCTCTAGATATATGTACCACTCCGCCCTTCCCACTTGTTTGTTCTCGCTTCTCGCTTCTACGGGTTCACCCACCCGTAACTTCTGCCTCCACTTCATGCTTTCTCCTTTTCCTAGGGGCCCGCCAGCCCAGGAGCCACTGCTGATTACTGACTAAGCTTTCCCCCTTGCACCACATCACCTCATCAGCAACATAATGCTCTTTTGCATTAAATAAACAATCAAGCTTCAAAATGAATGGTGTGGTCCTTGCTAGTGAATCACTGATAAAACTGACTTGGGAAACATTGCCAGATTCAAGTTCTTTTTAATACAGCATGATGTCCACTTTGCAAATTATGTAAATTATGCCCCAATTTAGAGGAAAATTGACATTAAAGTCTTACAGCAGTGCTACCCATCACCTCCAGTTTCAAAAAATCTAAATGCCAAAATACCACACTCAGGGCTTCAGAACTGATCAGAAGGTTTGGGGTTGAAGCTCCAAGGCCTGCTCCAGGGGTACTGTGGTATGGCCGCCCTGTGCTCTGACTCCAGCTTTCTAACATTCATCCTGCAAATGCTCCTCAAAGTTGTGAAAGGCGGTAGTTTCTACCAGCATGCAATGGGAGACACATTCACACTAACATTTTAGAAAAAATTCATTTCTTATGTAGCCTCACTTGCATGTCTCTCAGCTATGCATTGAAAAACATGCACATTATATACAGGCCCCCGGCTGGGTTAAACACTTGTTAAGCGCACAAAGTAAAACACAAAGCCTATACCAAAGGCTGATACTAGAAACTTCGAGACAACAGCTGATTTTGCTCTGAGACTCTGAATAATTCAGATTTAAACTATATCACCTAGAGTCTTTTAGAGGAAAGTAATATTGTACTATAAACTTCTCTTGGTTCTGTCTGTACCAGATGGTAAGAATGGACATGTAGCCACGGCAACTCATTTCAGTCACTTGAGTAAGACTTCTTCACCTCATTTGAATGTACTTGTATGTAATTCCTACTAGATTTAGTAGCAAAGAGCCTCACATTCAGACAGCACTGAAAAAAAACTCAATGTATTTCTCATTTTTCAAAATGGGATTAATTTCTGAAGAGAAGGTATGAGGTTAGTGTCTATGTGGGCATGGTATACTGTGCTCTTCTGCATAGTCAGATGGATACTGTCATGCCCGTGCGTTAAGCTGCCTGCTAGCCCTGGTGCCAGCAGTTGCTCCACAGATTAAAACATCTTACATTGAGTTTTCCAAATAGTCACTGTGGCCATTCAGTTATGCTGAAAATACCAGAAAGAAAGAAAAGAGGAAGACCAAATTCAAGGCAGTCATAGAGTTGTCTGCTCTGCCCCACCACAGTCCTGTAAGAAAACCAGTCTAGCAGCTGTTAAACCTTTATACAGAATAAAGCTGAGCAACGCCATTTGAAAAATATATAGATGGAAGATGTTTGGAAGACATGCGCAGTTAAAGCTCCGGAAAAAATATCTTGAGCTGGGAGTGTTTTGTCAAAATAATTCTTAAGATAAGCATGCATTCTGAAGCTAAACTCTGGAACACACTGATTAAAACTAAATCAAAATAGCCATTGAGCATGCTTTTCAACAGAAACATCTCAATGACAACTCAGCAAACTGATGAAGATGGTTTGAGAAAGCTAGTGGACATGAAGTTAGCAAAACTCAGTATCTGAATTGAACTGAACTTTTCTGGCCAAATATGGGTCTAGTGCCTCTTAATGTACTGACACACATCACAAGATCACTCAGGAGAAAATACATAGAGATTTACAGCACAAGGACAAGAAGTCTGAAAGTAAAACCAAACCAGCCATCAGTGTGACATCACACTTCAGGTGACATTACCTTAACCCACATGCGGCCATGATGACATATTTGTTCTTTTTATGTTTAGATTATTTAGATTATTTTTGGCTGTGTATATGCTTTTGGCCTAGTTTTAATGGGTTTCAGTGACATTTTTGTTCTTAAGGTCCTAGGTGTAACAGCCTGTAATAATCAAAAAATAATTTTCCCTGTAGCACTTATTTCATAGAAAACAATTCCTTTATTTTTTTTCATTAAAAAACAACATAATGTAAACAAATTGGCACTGAAAGTGTTAACGAACCAAAACTAAAGGAACATTTAGAATGATGAAGCTCAAAAGTCACTGGAAGTGAAAAATAATATTATTATATAATGTGGCATTGTTTTTGATGTGGACATTTTTGTCTATAAAAGGACCTCAGTGTAACTTTTTAAAATTGAGGCCTAAAGGTTAAGAAATCTGCACCACTAGGCTCAGGAAATAAAGATTTTGAAAAAGATGTATCCTAACTTTTGACAGTTTCAGATTAAAAACAACTTTTGCAAAACAGTTTCTTTCTTATCTCTGTCTACTGTCAAGGATTCATTTCTTTCTTGTCACTGTCATTAAGATTGAAAGAAACAGTGGAGTCTACAGGGCTTTCAATGTGCGTAAGTCAGTGTTAAAATAACAAAATGTGTTTTTCTATTCTCTACTTCTTTCTAAATTCTGTTGAGTGTAAATGAAATGTAATTAAAGATGCTTCTATAGACTCAGATCATACTAGGAATATACTGATACTATGATATTGTTAACTCATAACTCGTCCATTTTTCTGTAATCATGGCATTGGATTGCTGGATAACAGTCAGTATGGAGACTAGCTGAGCAGATGTCACATGAATTAAATCTACTGATCTCCTGGGGTAAAAGAATATGCTTCAGTGGTTTATGCTTTACTAAAAGTTATGCTTCAGTAGATTCACAGTCTCAGTGTCTTGTTGGGAAGAGTGCACTGAAGCCTTTTACATATGGGAAAATACATCGTCAGCCAGAGGCAGGATGCCATGTGATTAATGTTTGGGGGAAACTACTTATTTGACGACAAAGTATTCAGTTCTTGTGTATTTATCAGACTGTTTCTCCATGATCATAGTGGACATGCTGATTTTCTCATCAGAAAGGAAGATCCTCTGGCAGCAAAAGGGTATTCTGCACAATGAATAGGAAAAAATTCTTATTAGATTAAAGCATATGGCATACCCAGTGAATAAGTATTTAGACAATGTCACTCCTTTGTTGTGCTGTCTCTGTACTCCAGCTAACTGAATAGCATTCACACTAGGCTTTACGGAACAATCAGTTGTGTGACTGATGTGATAGAAAGTGATTTAAAAAAAAAAAAAAACTTCAGAAACAGTTGTGTTGAAAGACAATAAAACATGTGGCGGACAGAGTTTGATAACTACAAAGAAAAAAATAAACGGGAACAGTGCCATGTTTATACAATAATAATGGATTGCACTGAACAGAAAGTCAAATGGTTAGCTATTTAGACACAGGCTAAAATCAATTAAAAGATACATCTAGTATTTTATGTTAATGGAGTCATTTCATGCACTAACTGAAATAAACAATGGACACAATCTGGCCATTAATATAACACTGCTGTGGCACTCTATAATGCTAAGATGCATCATTTTTTTTATCATATTCAAATCCCCAACTTTGGCGCAGTAACCATAGGCCTGTGAAGAACTGGGTCATGGGCTGTTTTGATGCTCAATGTTTTCTGTCATTGCTCCCAGAGGCGAATGAGCACTGTGCTTTTCCCAACACTGAATATTGATTGGCTTAGATAAGTGACTTCCACTATGAAATGTCAGCAAAGGGCACTGAGGCCAGGCTGGCCTCTTTTCAAGATCAAACAAAACAGAGGCCTCAGAGAAATGAGGACAAGTTAGGTTGAATAAGTTCATGTGGTAGTTGCAAAGGAGACGTATTATACTTCACCTTTTTTCTGGCATATCTCCAGTGGTTCAGGCAACTGGGTCCTGTAAAGCGTCTTGATTCAATCTGAATTGTAATTGGTGCTATATAAATAATATTTAATTAAATTGTTACAATGTTGGGTGTTAAACGTGGCCAAAGTTTCAAGTAATCAATTGAATCAATGTAAAAGTAATCCCTGTGCAACAAAAAGCTCAAGCTTCAGATGGGTCTGAATATTTGGTTTACTAGCTCATCACAAATTTCTTTCAAAGCTGTCTTTCTTTCTTTAAACTGCTACAGGCACGGCATATTCACAAAACACACTATGGTCTTATTACATACAATGCTTAACAAATTTGTTAGACCATCTGTCATAAAAACGAGAAAACACAAATATTTCAGAAATCTGTCAAACACTTGTTTCAAACTAAAAATTGCACTGTTATTTATTAGGCAAATAACAAACTGTAACAGTTAAATAGTCCCTATTCCCATATATTAACAAAAAATTTTAATGTTTTGTATGACCTTCTTTAGCCCTGATAATAGCTTGCATTCTTGCTGCCATTGTTTTTATGGACTTTTCCATAGTCTCTTTTCTTATTGAGCTCCAAATAGTTTCTAGCTGTTCTCAGAGACTTGCTTTGGATGAAACTTTTGTGCAATATATTTTTGTATTTCATAAATCCCCAGGAAAGTCCATCAGTTCCGGTACTCCAGTTTTTTTTTTGGTCAGATAGTCTTTGCACAGCTTTGAAGTATGCTTGGGGTAATTGCCTTCTTCGTATATGAACCCACGGCCAATCAGGTTCAAACCAGAAGATGATGCACCAAAATGTTGTGGTAGAATTTCTTGTTCATGATATCATGCATTTTAATTAATTTGTCCATACCATTTCCAAAAATGGAACCTCATACCATAATAGAATCTCCACCGTGTTTCCTTGTGGATCCATCTAGCATCAAAACACTCTCCAGCTTTTCTGTGGACAAACATTACTATGCTGACTGAATAGTTCAAACTTGGACTCATCTGTTCAGAGTGCCTTCTTCTAGTCATCTACAGTCCAATGTTTGTGCTCCCTGGCAAATTTTATGCATTTCTGGATGTTTACAGGCCTTAATAATGGCTTCTTAGGAGCTATTCTGTCCTTTAAGCCTTGTTCCTTCAGTTATCTGCTTATGGTAATTCTGGAGACTTTCTCAGATTCCGATCTAGAAGCATTAATCTCTGCCTGAAGATCAGCAGTTGTCTTCCTTCTGTCTCTAGTACTTCAAATCTTGAGGTTCCTGACATCTGCTTCAGTTACCTTTTGTGTTTGGACTCTTATTTGGCGCATTTTGTAAGTACCAGTCTCTGCAATCAAGTCCAACGTGTACTTGACCACACTGTGAGCACACTTTATATCTCAAAGACCAAGTGACGTGCATTGATTCGGACTCTGTCTTTCTCATTGAGTTCCCTATGTTTCACCATTTTGAACAGGAATGAGGAATTTCGAACTGAATTCATGTTTTTATATCCAAATTTGAGCCAGCGCACTGGAATTCTTTGAGAAGTCAGAGATTAATTAAGAATAACATACAACCACTAAAACATTTTTTTCTTTCCAGGAATGCAAGTAAATAACTGTAATTCGGCATCTCAATCAAAAATAAACTTGTTCAGCACTGTATGTGTGTATATATTCCAAAGAAACAGTCTTCTTAAGTAGTATTGGAATATGTGCAGCATACATAGCTGACAGCAAGTGAGCACAGCTGAATAACATTTTACTAGCTAAGCTGGCTTTAATATTTCTTGACAACAAATGTTTTCCATTTTAGTCAGCATTTTACCATATTTCTTACAACTACAGACAGGAGACAAATGTAAGTAAAAACCAGCTGTGTCTTAATAAGGTACTGGGCTACCACATGCTGCCTGAACAGCTTCAGTGCTCCTTGGCATTGATTCTCTGGAACTCTAGTGAAGGCTGAACTACAAAGCCAGATAAGTGGATTAGAGAGGTATGTTGAGACTGAAGTCAGAGTTTTCAGAGTCATGAAAGTTGTCGAAGGAGGTTATGTTTAGAGTTTTGGATTTGAATCGGCTGGAAGAAGCACCTCCCTTTTCCCAGTTCATTTCCTGATAACACTCTGTAAATGATACAGATTCTTAGCTGAGGGAATATGTTAGATCTGGAAACCTATTGAGCTGAACAGTTGTGCACATACAGTATTGCACAGTTTAGGTTGCAACAGGAACTTACATGCTCTCTGTTGGTGATGCAGAAAATGCATATGCATGTTTGATACTTGGTCCTGATAGCTACCAAGTCTGTTTACAGTACTGGTAAAGCAGAGAACACAAATTGATTATTCTATTGGTATTTCTTTACAATATAGCAAATTAAATCAGCAGTAATAATTTTACTTTGATTTGGCCAAAAACTAAACTGATATCTTTTATTGTGGGACAGTGTCAGAGAAAATGGACTTCACTACAATCTCCTTTTCAACTGTATAATGTTTAAAGTTTAACAGCTCTAAAGTGCAGCTGTCAGTTAGAAATAAGCGGCTGCATTCATCAGTAAAATAAGCATATTAACACATGATTAACAGTTTTCTACCAGCATTTTTCTCTTGCATCATTTTCAGCAGCTCTCCATTAAAACGACCTGTTGACTGAAGTAGGTGACACACAATTGTCTGTTGTGTGCAGAAGAAGTCACATGACTCGTTTTTTTCCAGGAGGACCCCTTTTAACACAACCAGAGTCTGAAGCAGAAAGCCAGAGTTTCTGAGAAAGACAGCTGATAACCATTGTGATACCTGTGATCTGTGACTGGGAATTTATGTTTTATCCAGCCAGCTTATACAAAGAAAACCTCGTTAAGTCAAACTTGCTTCTTGGTACAGCCATCTGGCGTCAGTGGAACACCATTGTTTTGAAAAATATTCACTCATTTAGTGGTGGTGAGTGCTCTTAAACATATTACTTAATTCTCTGATTGTTCAGTTCCATAGATGTTCATTTGGGGTGAAAATCTGGGGTGAAATTTTAGAGACCCCTCATGCCCTACGGAAAGACACATTGTCATCCTAGAAGAATCCGCTCCCAACAAGTAAAAAATGTTTCGTCATTGGATGAAGGTGATCACTGAGAACAATGTTGCACTGATTTTCAATGAGCCTTGCCTCTCATCGGAACAAAGCTGAGGGATTTACTAATTCTTACATTAACTCAGTGTTTCTCAAATAGTGGGGCGCGCCTCCCTGGGGGGCCGCAGAGGCATGTCGGGGGGGCGCGGGCGACTGGGAGGAAAAGGTCCTTCAACACGGAACCAATTAGCTGAACTACTGTTTTAACGTCGGCCTGTTTTTCGCGGCGTACAATACTGAAATTGTGCTGGCCCATAGACTGTATATGCCATAGATATAAAAAAATATTAATAATAATGATCTTCTGTATATATCTATGGTATATGCACTGGCCGTTGAGACTCCGAAGTACAGACTCCTGAGAACGGGAGAACGCGTCGTTAATGTGCAGTCGGAACACCAGCGTACTCGATCACGTCACGTACTCGGCTCATCTCCTCCGATTATTTTTACCACCAATGTCAAACATACGGCCTGTGGACCAAAACCGGCCCACCAGACGGTCCATTTCGGCCCATGGGACGACTTTACAAATGGTAAAAATTACAACAACATTAACTGTAAATTGTAAATTTGTAAAATTGTAAATTTAAAATAATTTCTAGAACTTGACAAGTTGTTCTGATCATGAAGTAAAATACTAGATTGTTCAGTTCCAGATACCTGTGACTGAATGTTTTCTGTTTTTGTAGATAAACTGTTATCTGGCAGTTACAATGCATGTGTAAATGATGAACTGCGGCATAATAAGCTACTGTTGAAATTGAACTTGTTTTCCTTAAGAAATTTCAGGTTCATAATATTTTGTAAAAAGATACTTCATTAAATGTGAACATTTTCAGAATGTACTTTTTTTGAACTAAAACAAAGGGGAAAAGTTGGAGCTGTGGTTATTTATAGGTTATTATGCTGTGATTTTATTGGGGGGGCCCACTGGAGATCAGATTGGGTTTATGTGGTCCCTGGACTAAAATTAGTTTGACACCCCTGATCTTTACTGTGAAAAACAACAAAATGGAATCAAATAAAATAACACAGCCCTGCATATTCATGTTTTCACAGTTTATTTTTATATAAATAAATATATATATATATATATATATATATATATATATATATATATATATATATATATATATATATATGTATATATATATATACGCACAAAGTTATTGGGGGGGGGGGGGGGGGGGGAGTTTTTTGCCCTCCAAAGGGGGGCCCGACAGAAAAAAATTGAGAACCACTGCATTAACTGGTGACCATCAACCAAAAGCACGGGTGGATACTGCCAGTTATGATAACTGTTGAGTAACATGAAGACTCTGCACAGCTCTTCTCATGCACAGCAGGTGTTTGTGTTTCATTTACAGGTCAATCACACATATTGGAGTCTGTAGAGTCTTACTGAAATACATCCATCCATCCATTATCTATACACCGCTTGATCCTCATTAAGATTGCAGGCCGGCTAGAGTCTATCCCAGCTGACTTGGGGCGAAGGCAGGGGACACTTTGGACAGGTCACCAGTCTGTCACAGGGCTACATATACCATATACAAACAATCACACTCGCATTCACATGTACGGGCAATTTAGGATTTATTGAAATACATGTGTCACCTAAATGTAATATATAGTTGGACTTTTACAGCACCGTGTCAAAGTTAGCTTCTGAATCCACTAAGAGAGCAAGTAGCTCAACTTATGAATTTATGTTATGTCTGTTATATGATCATTTCTAGGGCTGGCCCGAATAGCAGTTTCTCGGCTCCGGATATTCGCCCCGATTAATGACGTGGGGGTGGGGGGGTGACGGACAAACGAATATTCGGTTCGGTTCGCAACGTCTGATGAGGGGGGGGAATCGATCTCAAAATAAATATTCGGATACCAGCGTCACAACCGAATATTCGGATATTCGGATCCAGCCCTAATCATTTCAAAACATAGAATTCAGCTTGATTTTTATTTGATCAAAAACACTTTTTTTTGCCTTTTTTGTGTAAGTTGTTTTTTTTTTTTTTTTTTTACCTCAAGCCACTCAGTTGCATTCTGGATATGGAAGGAAACTAAATATGGGAATCACCAAGCAATAATATCCACTATGGTCACAAGCTAGCTTTTCAGACACATAATACTTCAGGTCATACAGTCAACTCTTAAACCAAGAGACCTATTAGTTTGTGACTGAAATATTCATGCACTTCAGACATTCTGGGTTATTCCAACACAATTAAGGCACCTGTTAAAAAAATTGAATGGTTACATATAAATATGCAAATAGTAATATTGTCACATACTGTTTAACGACCATTAACGCACAGTGTAAGGTCCTCCTGCCCACCAGACACATAGCAAATAGCAGAGAACAATTAAATTCACCTTTCTTCATACTGTAGTGGGCAAATTCAAAATATTTTCAGATGTTTTTTTATTGGTATTACAAATGAGATTCATTACTCTATAGAATCAGTTTTTGAAAAACTATAAAACATGATTCTTTTCCCCCAGAAACAGGATAGATTTAACTGTTTAATTCCCCTAGAGGATGCACATCAGCATCAGAGAGGACATATGTTTGTCTGTTGTGGTGACTGGACACCTTCACGTTTGGTTTTCCCACACCCAAATCTGATCATTTGCAGCTGGACATCCTAGCGGTAATGTCTATTGCTTCTTTCTTTTTTGTCCTGAAGGGGGGTTTTGTTGCATCTGCTTGTTTACTTTCTAAAGGCACAGACATAGCAACTCTACAGGTACATAGTTCTGAGACAAAATTGAAAACCCTCTGTAAAACTCCCTGTAATGATCTAGTTGTTATTCCCGAAACAAATATTGTGATTCACCAGATTGTGATTCACAGTAATTTCACAGTGAGAACTAAATCTGAGCACAACAGCCCAGCTGTTTCATGAGCAGAAAAGCATTTGGGCTGACTGTAACAACAATGATAACTGAGAAGATTTTTTTTTTAAAAAGTTACTACCGCTAAATCGGACGCTGCCACTTTTTTAGTTTGGAGACAGTACTGATCCTAGTGCCAAATAAAACAACATCTAAAAGCAGATTTAAAAAGTTGTAACACAGTTGTTAATGCTGTGTTAGTGAAAGACATGGAACTGGGCTCCACCAGAACACAATTTGAATATAAGGAAATGAAGTTCAGCTGAGGGCTTTAAATACTTTTAACAACAGACTTTAGCTGACATGAGGCATCAACACTTGCTCTGTGTTGGTAATGCTAGACAGTATGAGTGTTAGGAAATTCTGGCAGGAACCAGGTATGAACAACAGAGAACAACAACAGCCCCTAAGTTAGTAAAAAATATAAAGAATAATGTCCTTAGAAGTGCTGGTTGTGTGGTGAAGTATCAAGTGATAATTTCAGGGCCCACAAGCACAGATTTCACAATATCATCAAAATAGCATACTAAGAAGTAGTCACAAAAACTTTACATGTGCTGAAAATCATCAAGAGAGGATTGCTGTCAATAGAGGAAAAATTAAACAGCTTGATGTCTGTCATTGCAAATTTGACTCATGTTTGATTAAACTCAAAACAACCAACAACAACAACTCAGAGGAGCTATTAAATATTAAATATTTATTAATGAATATACTTTAAACTTGACTTTAAAGGCGTATTTTGTCAGTATAAGTCCATACTGTTAGAATAATCTAAAATAACTGAATATGTAAAAAATAAAAAAATTTAAAAAAAAAAAAATAAGGAGGCAGTGTGTGTGAATTAATGGAGAGTGGAAGCAGGAAAGGTGAACTATCAAGATCATTGCTGCCTGTGACATGACTAAAAGTATCAGGCCATACAGCGCTTTAAAATACGCTTAAAAGGACTCAGCAGTTCCAGTTTTTTACACCTTGGAATCCTTGGATCAAACATGAGCAGGTAAATGATAAAACAAGTAAGAAAACCTCCACATTGGCAAACTTTTTCAGACATTCATCATGGGGAATAATAGTCACATTTCAGACTTACTTTCAGTTGGACCTCCAAAATTAGACAACATGGATGAACTCCCTGCTTGCTGGCACATCAATCTGGGCCTGCACTATTAAAATGTTCTAAAACTTGTGACATTATTTACTGTTTCAGGTTGCTCCATGACTTCAATAAAGTTACACACTAAAGAACTACTAGTATGTGGACATGCTAACATTCCAGCCATATGTGACACATAAACATATAGAGCTGTGTATTGTTTGTGTGACGGGGCAGGCAATAAGAGCAATAGTAAAATTCTGCTTCTACATTAATCTATCAGTGACAATAATGTAGTGATTGTGTTGTACAACAGTCATAGGAAATATTTTTCGACACTGAGTATGTTAACTTTGAATGTCATGGTATATTTTATACTTCAATGTTTTACTTTAAGTCACATTTTTAATGTAGGACTCTGACAGGATGGTATTAGTACTTCTTAAGTACTACTTAAGCAAATGAATACTTCCTCTGCCACTGCCCATCCCTTTCTGCTGAAGTAAACAAACTCTCAATAATTATATGAATTAATACAGTTACTATGTTTTCTATCCACTGCACAGTGACTCGGCAGTTAGCACTGTCGCCTTGGACAGACCATCCCGGGTTCACCTCCTGGCCTGTTCCTGGGAACTTTCTACATGGAGTTTGCGTGTTCTCCATGTGCATGTATGGGTTTTCTCCGGGTTCTCTGGCTTCCTCCCACAGTCCAAAAACATCCATCCATCCATCATCTATACACCGCTTAATCCTCACTAGGGTCGCGGGGGGGGGGGGGGGGGGGGGCTGGAGTCTATCCCAGCTGACTCAGGCGAAGGCAGGGGACACCCTAGACAGGTCGCCAGTCTGTCACAGGGCTACATATAGAGACAAACAATCATTCTCACATTCACACCTACGGGCAATTTAGAATGATCAATTAACCTCAGCATATTTTTGGACTGTGGGAGGAAGCCGGAGTACCCGGAGAAAACCCACGCAACTCCATGCAGAAAGATCCCGGGAAAGCCGGGACGCGAACCAGGGATCTTCTTGCTGCAAGGCGAAAGTGCTAACCACTACGCCACTGTGCAGCCCGTCCAAAAACATGCTGAGGTTAATTGATGATTCTGAATTGTCTATAGGTGTGAATGTGAGTGTGATTGTTTGTCTCTCTGTGTGGCCCTACGATAGACTGGTGACCTGTCTAGGGTGTCCCCTGACTTCATCCTATGACGGGGAGGATAGATTCCAGGATGGATGGATTATGTATTCTAACAGTGAGGTTATACATCTACAGCCTGACTACACGTCCCCTTTAAAGAAGATGGTGAGGTAGACTAGTGTGTTTATCATGTGAAGTGAGTCTCCCAGTGTACAAAAACCCCACATACACTGCTGCAGTCACCCTAAAGTGTTGCTACAAGGATGGTAGCATTACTTTATCGAGCTGTCATGTAACAATGCTGTCACAGAAGAGATAGAGTTCGTGTTCATGTCATTAAAATGTCTCCTGCATTCTTCACAGAAGAGTTGATTGAAATGTTGCTTAATAAAGAAATGTTAGCAGCAGACACACAGAACTACAGAAAGTATTCATATCCATGGTGATGGAGGTCTTTTTTCTGGCAGAGACTGTTTACTTTGGCTTCTTTACAGTAACGCTAGTGGAGTCCAATGCACTCCTTGTAAAGATTGTTGTAGCAGCATTTGCTAACTAAGCTGATTGTCAGGAGACAATCACATAATTAATTTATCTGTTAATAAAGCAATTTAGCAGGCTCCCAGATAGCAGAACTGGATGAGCGGGCGACCCATAAACAGGGGCCAAAATCCCCCATTGCAGTGGACTGGATTCAATGCCAGCTCACGGACCTTTGCTGCAGGTCTTCCCCCTATTCTTCTTCCCTACTTTCCTGTCTGCCTCTCAACTTACCCTGTCAAATAAGGCCCAAAAATAATAAAATAAAGCAATTTAACAACAGCTGAGTAGATCAACTGAGAATACTGATAAACTCATGGTTACTTAAGACAATACATCAATAGACAGAAAGGCAAGCCAGTAAGAATGTCATTCCACCAGTTGTGGAACCTGCTGCAAGGATTTGCTCCCATTTAGACTCAAATAAGCATCAGTGAGGTCCTTCACTGCTCATGTTTGTCCTAAGGCTTGTAGAAGAGGTTAGGGCTCATTCAAGTTTGTTCACACAAAATTGGGAAAAGCAGTTCTTTGTGGACCTTGCCTTGTCCACCACCAATTTTCACACCTACAGTTGTCTAAGATATTATTCTATGCTATAGAATCAGGATTTGGTTTTGTTGGAATTCGTCTCAGACCAAAAATACCAGCTGCCCCATATTTTGACCAAATGCTGGACTGCAGATTTTCTCTTGAGAACAGGTTTCTGGCAAAGAATAGAAATCACTTTTAGGAAGAACAAGATCTTACAAGAAATTTTCAGACATTTACTGGTTCATCACTGTTAGCAGTGCCATAAAATAACACTCTTTGACTGTGAAAAACTGAGAAAACTTTGCAACCCTCCAGCAATTCACCATTGCATTAGAAGCCAGTCTCTCTTGATGGCAAATAAAAAATCTGGCTTCCAGCCTGAGAGAAACAGTGAAGAGCCTCTACTAATCATGAAACAGTCCAGACTCTACATAAAAATCCTTATATAACTACATTTACATTATAGGAATGTTATTTTTAAGAAGCTGTTTGTTTTAATTTTGTTAATTATGCATTTTAAATTAAAATCATTTCTAAATTAAACGCACTGCCAGCAGCATTTTATTTCTTATTTTATATATATGTGTGTGTGTGTGTGTGTGTGTGTGTGTGTGTGTGTGTGTATTTTTATTTATTTATTTATTTATTTTATTTCACGGAGGAGTCATGTGCACCCACACACATACACAACCACCAAACAGCACTGAACCTGTCATATGTGTCTTCTCTCTCAGCAGGAATAGAAGCATGGCTGGGAAATGCTGCTAAACAGCAAAGTGCAGGGACTCCCACATGGCTAGATGCCCCAGGATATCTGTATAACAATGACTCTGTGATACTCTGATGAATTACATGTGTGTTTGGTAGTATAGACCACTGAGGCACAGTTAAAAATGATGAAGCCTCCAAGGTGGTTCCTATATGAACTCCATCATGTTACTATCTTAAGCCCTGTTTTAAAATCCAATGTTTTTTTTTTCATGTAACAGTTGATTTTCACAACCCTTAAAACTACAAAATTTGTATTTCATCAGCCCATTCTGGCTATGGAAACAGCATTGTGGTTGCTCGGGCCGTGTAATTAAATGAACATTAACTGAACTGAAAACAGCCCTTGCAGATAACATCACTTGGTTCAATTGAGATGAATCTGATATTAGAACATCTTTTTTCACTCTATACAGAATCATTTTTGTCACACACCTGTCAGAACTGCTGCTGCTACAGAAACTGAGTGGAGACTAAAGGCTTCTCTGTGCACAGCTGCCGAGATGCTGTGTAATGTAGTCCGTATGTAAGGTGTTAGAGAACATTTGTAAATTGTAGCAACTATTTACAAGGACAAGTTCAGCAAATGAGGTGTTTTGGAAATTGTGTTATTGATATTTTGCCTACAGGAGATGCAGTTGATGAATAATCTTATTTTAGGTTATAGTTTG
Source organism: Amphiprion ocellaris (assembly GCF_022539595.1). NCBI lineage: Eukaryota > Metazoa > Chordata > Actinopteri > Pomacentridae > Amphiprion > Amphiprion ocellaris. The sequence continues at coordinate 9,455,640 of NC_072773.1, read as the reverse complement.
TACAATATTTAGGCCATATGGGTTCTGTAAAGCGTCTTGAGACAATCTGAATTGTAATTGGCGCTATATGAATAAAATTGAACTGAGTTGAATATAACACAGCATGAAAGTGAAACCACAACTCTATTTATTCAAATGTGACAGTGCAAAATAACTATTTTGTCTCTAAATAAATAACCGTGCTCTCAATATTGATCAAAACAGTTGTGGTTATCATTTTGTCATAATTATGCAACCCTAATGGGGGCATCAAGTGGATTATTGTAGAATTATTAGGCATTATTATACAAAAGTTACCCCAGATTTAAGAAGACATAATGGATACATTTAGAATTTTTTGTATTTCTTGTAGCATTACTCTGCATTATTGTTCTTGTAGAATTCTACAAATTTCCACACATTTTATTGGATAAATCTGCAAACTTTGGTATCTCCACTTGAATTTAAGGATATATGTGTTTGGCCTATGCTTGGCTGCTCAGTGTGATTTGTACTGACCGACACACAGGAAGGTTACAGAAGTATATGTCATTGCAAATATGTTAAATATCCATATATTCTCATGTCTCCTCTTGCTCTGTGCCTGTTCATCACTGTACTTCCTGGAGGTTTGTTTGTCCACAATCATACCAGCCTCAAAAACAGAGTTACATACACCATCTTTATGTGCTGTTTCCTAATTTAGTTGTGATTTGGGCTTTCAGACATACCCATTTTCTGAATGTGTTGTTGATACAAACAGTATATAAACTCACATGCAGCAGATACAGACAGTTTAGCTCAAAGGGCTAAACAATATGATTAGTACAATAGGTCTAATAGTAATAGTAATAATGATGTTTGGACAGATAAGATAAAATAGGATATAATAAATTAGGGCTTGAGCAGCATGGTGGTGCAGTGGCTGGCACCATCGCCACACAGTTAGAAAGTCTGGGGCCTTACATTGTGGAGTTTGTTCTCAACCATGCCAGTGAAAAAACCCACCCATGTGTCCTCTGGCTTCTTAACACCGTCCAAAAACATACTAGGATAATTGGTGATTCTAAATTGTCTATAGGTAAGAATGTGAATGTGCTTGTTTGTCTGTATATATAGCCCAGTGATAGACTGGTGACCTGTAACCCTATCATTGCTCTAAATCAGCTGGAATAGACTCCAGCCCTAATCCAGAAGATCACACAAGATGAAAGACCCCACAGATACGTTCAGTACTGTTGATCAAATGATATCTTCCCTGCGCACTTGAGGTTTGTGGTGTGGATGTAGCTCCACAGGTGGTAAATCAAATTGTAAGAAAGGGCAAAAATAATAATATTAGGGATAACGGCACTCTACTGACGGCCTTTAATGATGTCAAATAAAGAGTACAAGCTAGAGAAGCTGACTAACATGTTTGCAGCTGAGGTCTCAGTACAGTGAGCTACATCCACAGGACTCCACATCTCTGTTAAACTGTTATATATATATATATATATATATATATATATATATATATATATATATATATATATATATATATATATATATATATATACATATATATATATATATATATATATATATATAGATATATATATATAGATATAGATATAGATATAGATATATATATTGATGATGATGATGTAGATGATGCAGCTGTCCCCTCGCTTTCTGCGCGCGTCCAAACATATCACCCATATTCACCCATTCACATTGAACCAAGAGTTGAACGTCGGCTTACCTTCGACAGCCCACACCGGCGGCAGTATCCATAGAAAATAAAAGATATCCATAATAATAGTCATTCCAGGCATTTGACTGTAAAAAGCCAATGCATTCATCGCGTAGCCGTCCAACAGCGGGCCATTGACGCCGCATTCATTCGGAGACAGAGAGCATCCTCCTCCCAGCAGCAGCAGCAGCAGCAGCAGCAGGGATATAAAGACTGAGGAGCTGCTGCTCAGGCCAGTTTGGACGAAACCAAAAGAAGGGGCGGAAAAACGAGGAAACACCGGCATCCCTTTGACTCCCTCCTAATGAAAGGCTTCACTGAGAAAACCACTAGGACTCGTCCTGCGGTTGAAAATCAATTGGCTGTGGTGAATCAGCTGTTACAGTTGCAGGTTGGTTAACTAATCAGAGCAACTAGGCATAATATGATTTAATTACAGCGGTGGAAACGGCTATGGAATAGCCTACAATGTATTAAAGATAAAGTCATAACTTTTTCTCCTTTTTTTGCTTCCTGTGAAAACAGTTAGCAAGCAAAGGTTTCCACAAACAACACTCTCTGTTAGGTTGGTGTACTTCTTTATGTTTTGAGTTGGGAAAAAAATACCCAATCTACAGTTTACATTTAGGTATGACTAAATAGATGAAAAATAAAAGGATGATTTATTTATTTGACTTCATGGTGCTTGTGGCTGTGGTTACTCTCCAAACCTCGCACATTGTTCCAGTTAAATAACTTTTTGAGGCCTAAACAAGACCTTAATTTCATAAAATGTCACGAAAATCACTGGTTTTTAGAAAAAATTCTATAGGTGTCAGAGTTCTTCAGCAGGACTTTTTCTTCTTCTTTTATTCATTAAACATCTCGTGACCCACGATTTAGTTTGCAACCTTTTGGAAGGGCACTGCATCCCAAGTTATTGTGCAAGTGACATATCATCGGGATTTCAATTCATAGTTTTTCAGTGAAAGCTCTTGTTTCTCCTTTATAATTTCTTTTTAGATAACTAGTCCTGTTTCTAGTGATTTTCTGGGCTGTAATACTGGCTGAGATGAAAAGTGAGATGGAAGATCCTTTTAACATCTATGAGGTGTCAACATACGTTTCACCTCAAGCAGCTACACAGAGAAATGCTTTTTACACATTGTCACATCTGCATTAGCACTGATAATATCAGGCCATGGTAACATCAATAGCAACAAGCCAGTTGTGGACCTTTTTCTACTTTCTGCTGGTGATCCTTCTCTTCTTAAGTAATCCTTCTCTTCTTAAGCAGGAATTTAATGCAGGACTTTTGCTCGTTATAGTATTTTTACACTGTCATGCTGGGACATGGAAAGGACTTGAATACCTCCTCCATCACAGTTTACCCCTCTCCCTGCTCTTTTATTCCTTCCTCTTTTATTATGAAAAAGCACATGTCTTCATTATCTGTCATTATCTGTTTTCTATATATAACTTGGGTTGGAACATTGTAAATGAAAAGAATACAAAGCTGGTGTAAGTGTAGCCTTTCATATGAAAATAGGTTTTTATTAATGCATGTATCATTAAGAGTTAAATGAGAGCAAAGTCTTGTGCCTCAACTGCACTGCTGCCATGTCTGAAGGGATTCTACAGCTGACCTGTCTGAGCCATTTCATAACATAAAGCTGGAGTGGCCGAAAGAGAATGAGGGAGGGGAAGAGAGAGAGAGAGAGGAGGTAATGCTGGCAACAGAGCAAGAGAGAGAGAGAGCTCAGTGAGGAAATAGAGCAGAAGAATATGGGCCTGACAAAAAAGAATCCAGCCTGCCTCCAGATGAGTGAGGGCTGCAAAACAACAGATTAGAGGAGCCCAGGGCTTGTTCCCATGGAAACCTTCGCCCAGGGAGATGGCAATGAGAATGCAGCAGATTGTAGGTCAGATGTGCCATCAACGATCCAATCAGACGTAATCTGTCTTGACTTATGGGTCATAGATTGAGCAGTAAAGCTGGTGCCTTTCTGTGGCTGCTCTCGATGTTGGGGTTCCAGTTCCAGTAGAAAAGCAGAGCAGGGCAGAGCAGTGTATTTGCTGTAATCACTGGTGGATTGCACAATGGAACACACGTATCCACTGGATGACACCTAATAATGAGGCCAGGGCAACTCAGACTGGCTACCAACAAAACGAAAAAGAAATAAGACAACATGGAAATATTTTTTGGTTTGACATCCCTGACAGATTTATTTTTCTGGGCCCTGTTACAAATCATTTGTAGTGTAGCACACATCTGGGTCACATAACCTGATAAGATGGTGATGATGGAGTTACAGCAGATTCAGTCTCTGCAGCTGTTTGTCAAACTGAACACACTGCAATTTAATTCAGCCACAGGCTATGATAATATTAGCCAGTCACATTACGAGCCAGTAATCACCCACCCAGAAAATGCCAGCAAGAATCTGCCAGTTTTACACTGACTTTACACCTAAAGTATTTAGCATCAACATCACCATAAGTGCAATAGATGTTTAAAGACAAATGATTTTCTACTCTGCTGCAGGAGTGGAATAAACATTCTGCACATTTCAAAAGTTGAAGGACCTCAGAAGTGATAGAACAGACTCCAGTCTTAAATAAAACAGAGTCTGTAAAAAAATTAGATAATGTTCATTTTTTCTTAATTTATGTCCAACACAAATTAAAATATAATTAAATTGCAGATCAAAATAAAAAAAATCAATGAATTTGTTGCCTACGCCCTGGGAAATCTCACTTTTCTCCTTCCTGTTACCTCCATAAATATTGGTTAAAAACTCAGTTTCATTAGAATAGAATGAATAGAACGAAACTACCCTGGTTTATTTGGTTAGGTTAAGACATAAAAACAGCTTTGTTAGGTATTTGTATAATGTCTTGTCTTAAAATGGCTGCTTTATTAAGGTGAGGGGCCCGTGTTGTGGCAAAACAATAAACATTTGGTTTAAACCACAGTATGTACTTTCTGCCACTAGGGGTCCATCCATCCATTATCTATACACCATGTAATCCTCGGTAAGGTTGCTGGAGTTTATCCCAGATGATTCAGGGTGAAGGCAGGGGACACCCTGGACAGGTCACCAGTCTATCACAGGGCTACACATAGATACAAACAATTACACTCACATTCACACCTACAGACAATTTAGGATCACCAACTAACCTCAGCATGTTTTTGGACTGTGGGAGGAAGCCGGAAAACAAGGAGAAAACTCACACATGCACAGGGAGAACATACAAACTCCATCCAGAAAGATCTCAGGAAGGTCGGGACACATAATGGGGTTCTTCTAGCTGTGAGGCGACAGTGCTAACCACCGAGCTATCATGCAGCCCACTAGGGCTCACTCAGTTATAACAATAACAAAAGACAACGGTGATACAAGCAGAAATTATGTTCACAGATGAAGTGTGTATTAAAGTTTTATCCACATTATGTTTAGTCATGTATATTACATTCACCCATTTTTTCAAAGCTTGGATTTTTTTTCAGCTATAGTGGTCACGATGCTGTAGTTTATTTTATTCAAGTGTTAAAATTAAACATATTTTTAATTGAAATTAAAATATAGTTTAGTCTATATGCTCCTATGTCTCTATTAATACATTTGTTTACGCTCATTGCAACGCCACAGAGCTTTTAGTAGGCTTAACCTAATCACACAGGACAGACGACATACAGCATGATGTCTAATGTCACAGTGACCTCTTCCTCCCGTGTGATAAGAATGGAAAAAAATGTTGCAAATAAGCATCATCAAAGTGACAAATGTGTATATATTTTCCCCAAAACATAGTCGGCAAAATCTTCCATTTTAGTGGATAATTGGAGTTTGTAGTTGGGTCAGTAAGTAATTTATTAAACAAAAATCGTGGGCCACTGGCTTCAGATGACTGCATTCTTGATAGTGATGAGGGGTGACGACATACGCTTCTTTATTAGCTTTGCTTGGCCATGACATAGGTCTTCTCCATCCACTGTTTCCACTGTTAACCATCACAAATGGGGCATTTCTGAAACAGGGCATGGACACAAATTGCTGTCATGCAAAGAACACCGAAGCTTCCCTAAAGGGACACTATCAATCTGCACCAGTCACACGTGGAATTGGTGAAATTGATTTTTAACTGCTCATTTTGGTATGCTCAGTCTGTTTCCATAATAACATAAACAAAAGGTTTGTTACTTGACAAAATAAAGCTTTTGCACTAAAATCCACACTTCCTCTGTTTTGATGATGTTTTGTATATTTGATCATGACACTTAGTCTTGACCGTACAAACATTTGGTAGATTAAAAAATAACATAAAAAAATAGCACATACTTTGCAGTGATGATGAGAGCTAAATAACATAGATTCATTCAGGAAAATGATTGTGGTTAAAGAACAAAAGTTATAATATACATCAGCACTGAGGCGTTATTGACTCCCAGGTTACTTTGACACCAGTTCTTAGCTCATCTGTATTTTTGGGTCAGGCCTTTCTCAGCTTCCTCTTGACAATACGCCCTTTGGGCTTCAGGTCAGGTGAGTTAGCTGAATAATCAAACAAGGAAGTTTACATTTTTGAATTAAATTACTTAAAAAAAACATGTTTCACAAGATAGATAGATTGATAGATAGATAGATAGATAGATAGATAGATAGATAGATAGATAGATAGATAGATAGATAGATAGATAGATAGATAGATAGATAGATAGATAGATAGATAGATAGATAGAAGTCTACAGTTCCCTCTTGTGGCTGACACACAAACAAATAACACATCATTTTGAGGCACCAGTGTTTTGGGGTCAAGGTGTTCTGAAGCAGGCTTACTTGTTGTTCCTAGAATCTCTAAAAGTAGAATGGGAGGCAGAGCCTTCAGTTATCAGGCGCCTCTCCTGTGGAACCAGCTCCCAGTTTGGGTTCGGGAGGCGGACATCCTCTTTATTTTTAAGACCAGGCTTAAAACCTTCCTTTTTGACAAAGCTTATAGTTAGGGCTGACTGGGGGACGCTGACGGGGTGAGCCGGTGTTTTCATTTGCACAACTAACTTTCCCTCTCAACGTCCTTTAGTTTGCCCCTAGTTATGCTGCTATAGGCCTAGGCTGCTGGGGGACCTCTCTGGATGCACTGAGCCCTTCTCTATCTACCTTTATAATTAATATATATATACCGATATTGTATTACACTCACTCTGTTTCTCCCTGTGTCCTTTCTCCGAGTGTCCCTGGTCCCAGAGCTGGATGCTTCAGATGTGTGGTTGTTCTCCCACCAACTGGCCTAATCTCCATCTGTGGGATGCTGCTGCTGACCTTCCTCCAGCCCACTGCTTCCAGCTGCCCATTTCCATCAATCTATTCTGCATTGCCCTTATTATTACTTGATTTGCTCATCTACGTATTTTTGAATTTACCACCAGTTATATATGTAGTATATGTAATGCCAGAGCCGTACACCATAGCAGTAAACTATAATTAGTTTCCATGTCAGTTGTACTTTGCATGTATCATCTGTCTTATCATGCATGTATCAAATTGTGTGTTTTATGGTCCTTGTGTCCCCCCCACCCCCCCACCCCCACCTCTCTACCTCTATCCCTCTACCTCCACCTCTAACCCTCTACCCGTAACCCTCTACCTCTTCCCCTCTATCTCTACCCCTCTACCTCTACCTCTACCTCTTCTGTCCCTCTCAACCCGCCCAGCCAGCAGGCAGATGGGTCCCCCCACATTAGAGCCGGGTTCTGCTCGAGGTTTTTTTCCCTGTTAAAAGGGTGTTTTCCTTGCCACTGTCACGTTTTGGCTTGCTCTGGGGGTCAGGCGTACGGGTTCTGTAAAGCGTCTCGAGACAATTTGATTGTAATTGGCGCTATATAAATAAAATTGAATTGAATTGAACTGAAGAAAACTACTGTTAAAGGATGACATTGAAAATTGTTCCACTGCTGAACCTGTTTTGGACTGCATTTTCTTTCCGTCTCAGTAGAAAACTTGGCATAGTTCTCCATTGAATGGAGCCATACAACCTTTGCTCATTCATAAGTGGTAAATCTTCATTTATTTCCTCGTGACACTTAACCATCCCCCTCCTAATGATATGCTGATGAAGAGCATCCAACGGTGGATGAGTAATGTGTGCGTGGAATTAACCCCAGAGGATGTGAGATGATTTGATTGCTGAGGATGAGTGCTTAGCAGGTTTCCATTCCACAGCCCTCCTTACATTTGGCTGTGTAGCTGAATCTCTCAGCAGATTATGATGTCACTGCGGAGTGGGAACAGAGTCAGCCTTTCATCTGGAGCCAGGGATCACAGTCAGGATTAAGTGCATGTAGGTAGTAGTCTGTGGCCAGTGAATGCTCAGAAACAGTAGAGCTGAGCTCATCCAGTTCTGGCTTCTCCATTGTGGACCTCAGAGAAAATTAAATTGTGGATTTTTTCTGTTTGAAGATGAAGAATACCACAAAGATAATGAGAGACATCTGAGAGAGGCTTGTTTTTACTCCTTTGGTAAGTTAATCGATCTGTCATGCAGTTGCTGTTTGTAAAAATAATGTTGATAAAATTTTTAGATGTCAACAGAGGAAGACAGTATTAGTCAGGCAAAAGGGTCAAATGTCATGAAAGACATGCCTAGGAGGTTTGTGCTTTATTTTGGGAGTGCTTATTGTTCAAAGCATTTCACTAATATTATCCTGTTTTCTAGGCTTTCTTTGCTGCCCATAACAAGCAGTAAGCAAGATGAAGGTGAAATGGAATACGCTGGGCATGGTTGTCTTCTTTCTGCTCTCTGTGGTCATGACCTGCTTCTTTATATGGCAGTATAGGATGCCAAAGCTGAAGACAGGTAAAGTTCCTTTAATCAACACAGATTTACACTCACAGAGAGACTTTTGAGGATATAGGGTTCCTTTTAATCTAGAACTACTTTTGGACCTGAGCCTTCCTTAGCCTCTGTGGTATAATTGCTCGTTTACAGGAGCCACAGCAGGATTACACAAAGCTGGAAATAGTAACAGTGGGTTTACCAGCTCCGTTAAAGCAGACTGTAACTCCTGCTGAGAGACAGCAGGGAGAATGCATGTGAAACTGAGCAGTCCTGGGTTTTTCTGAATAAAATCACAGCAGTCACTCCCTTCGGATGTTTTGTATGTGACACAAATCCAAAATTGGTTCAGGCAAAGCTCTGTGTACTGTGACTTTTTCAAACACACTGTCCTTAAAGAAATCAATGTCACATAAAAAACAACCCATTGTACATTGTAGGTGCATCAGAAATATATTCTCTACTATTTGCTACCCGTACTGCTATAATTTGTGTTTTTAGCATGGAATGCTATGATTCAAGACTCCTTCCAGTACAGATAGATTAGAAACTTAACAATACTGTCCTAATGTAAGACTGTCATAGGTAATTTAGTGTCATTAAGTAATAATGTATTTATATATACACTGCCTCGCCAAAAAAAAAGTCACCACCTGGATTTAACTAAGTAAATAGGTAAGAGTCTTCCAGTGGATAATTACTGCAGTGATGAATATGTTTCAGCTGGCAACAACTTATTTAACCCTAGCTGATGCAGTGAGGAGCTTCTCATTTCTTAAACAACCATGTTGGAAGACTTATTCTGTGGTTATGGAAAGGATGTTCATCTGTCTCAGAAGGGTCAAATTATTGGCCTGCATCAAGCAAAAAAATATAAAAATAAGGAGATTTCTGAAACTACTACAGTCAAGTTAAGAACTGTCCAACACATTATTAAAACCTGGAAAGATAGTGTTGAACCATCATCTTCAAGGAACAAATGTGGTCTGATGAGTCCAGATTTACCCTGTTCCAAAGTGGTGGGAGCATCAAGGTAAGAAGAGAGGTGGATGAAGTGATGCACTCCTTATGGCTAGTGTCCACAAGTCTGTGGGGGTTAAGGTTAGGATCTGAGGTTGGTCAGGTTCAACCATGTTATGTTCCCAAAGAATGAGGTCAGCTGACTACCTGAATATACTGAATGACCAGGTCTTTCTATCAATGCAGTTTTTCTTCCCTGATGGCACGGGCATATTCTGAGATGACAATGCCAGGATTCATGGGGCTCACATTGTGAATGAGTGGTTCAGGGAGCATGAGATCTTTTTCACACGTGGATTCGCCTCCACAGAGTCCAGACCTCGGCTCCATTGAGAATCTTTGGGATGTGCTTGAGAAGACTTTGTGCAGCGGTCCGACTCTCCCAAAATCAGTATAAGATCTTGGTGAAAAATTAATGCATCTCTGGACAGAAATAAATGCTGTGACATTGCAGAAGCTTATCAAAACCATGCCACAGCGAATGTGTGCCATACTCAAAGCTAAAAGCAACTTGAATAAAGTTAGTTGAGTGTGCAACTTTTTTTGGGACGGGGAGTGTGTATATATGTGTATATATATATATATATATATATATATATATATATATATATATATATATATATATATATATATATATATATATATATATATATATATATATATAAAATGACTTTTAAGCTGAGCCAGATTCTACAAAGCGTTTTGCAGTTTGTTTCTCCTACACAAGTTCATGCACACATTCACACACCAGTGTCAGCATAGCTGCCGTGCAATGTGCTCACCTGCCATCAGAAGCTTATTGATTTCAATAACATGCTTAACAGAGTTAAATGCGCATCAACAATCAAACAACATTATTATGTTTTTGAAAAAGTTAAAATCTTTTCTTTTGTGTATGTTTGATTATTTCATTATTTTCTGCAATGTCCTGCTATATCAGCCTGCAAAAGGCGTGCACAGTCATACCTGGCAGCTGCCAAGACAGTGTTAGCCTTGGATAATTGGGATGCTTATCTTGCCTTGACAGACTGATATGTAGTTTCCAGTCTTATAAGTGATGGCACTGTCTTTCCTCCTTTTTCCACAGAAATGCTTACAAAAAAAAGTATAGTAGAGGAGCTGTGCCCTCGATTCCCTGAACCTGTGCCCCTTGAACATCCCATCACATCACTGAGGGTGGCCTTAGAAAAGGTGAATCTGTTCAGCTATTTTTTAAATTATTAAATTCATTGTAAAATATTTTTTCATCAATATTACCCATGGTCTTAATGAAGTTTCTCCTAACAGGCAGATGTACTCCTGAGGTCAAGCATTCATACCACCAAGCTACCAGCAATATCAGCTATTGTGGTTTTAAACGACTCTGTTCTGTGGAATGGAAACTTTGGCAAGAAAAACTTAAGTGACCCCTCCTCATCTGCACCCAATGAGTACACAGTGTACAGGTGAGATTTACTGATATGTTTGCTATGTAGAGATGCAGGTGGGGAAGAAGTTAGCATACAATATGAAAATGGCATGACAAACAGGAAGTGTGGATTTGTCTAAATGCCAAATAACAATTAATTTTATCAGTCCTAAAAGCTGCTCAGACAGTCCACAATAATAGCAGCTTTGACTGAACAATAATCATTGCCTCACATGATGTAGCTGGCAATCTAATCTAGTTCTTTTATTAAATATTGCATTTGATCTGTAGCTTAGAGTTGGAATTAGGGGTAAGGGTTAGGATTGGACCATTTGCATTAAATACATTTCATATAGGCCCTGTGATCAATGAGACCCAACCACTCACAATATTGTGTAAATCTAGTGGGGAAAGTATGTATGCCAGTATGTATTATTAAACCAGGATACATTTATTTAATTAACTAGACTAAACATGCGTTGTGCTCATTTTAATCACAATGATTGCAGAATTGCAAGTCTCTCTAAGATCTTCCCCACACTGATGCTATACAAATTGTGGGAGGATGACCTGGTGGACTCTCTCGACGATCCTCTGGAGAAGTACGTGGAAAACTTCACTATCAAAAACCCACTGGGGAACGGTGGGAGGCCGGGATATTCATCATCCAAGATGCTCAGCAGCCTCTCACCTGCAATCACCCTGCGCAGGATGGCCAGCCAGCTGTCCGGTAACCCCAGAACCTGTTTAAATGCCATAATAGCCATATTTGAATAAAATACAGCAGCACACATCACAAAACGGTGTAGACAGGATATTCCAGATCTCTGAAGAATCACCTCATTTGCTCAGTGATTACAAAATGCCTACCAATCAGAGCTCAGATGAGGTAGACACAGTAGGTCGAGCTTTTAGTTGAATTACAGAGATTACTTTAATAACAAAAGATATATCTTTCTTTACTAGCCATGAAAAACACTATGTTTACTGCTTAACTAGCAACTCAGAATCATTCTGGCAGGACAGACACTGTATGGACCATTGTGCCTCATTTCACCGAATGTCCTGGCCATCTTCAATTTTTTTAAAGTGATGAATATTGATTGAGCTGACCATGTGTACAAGCTGGGGTCACAATTAATTTTAGATTTGCACTAAAAATCCCTGAAAAGAAGTGGGATCATGTCTATTTTTGCATCATTTTGCCATATTATGGTATGCATCATTTCAATACCACTTATCATAAAACAGTTTGAAACACTATGAGTTGGAAAACCAGGATATTTCTTTCACCCAGTAACAATATTACATAACTTTTCCAGTGTAAACCACTATTGGAGTGATTTTGTCTATTATAACCGCTCAATGCATGTTCAAATACTGGTCAGAAATGCAAAAAAAAATAAAAAATTAAAATAATTTCTTCTCATAAAAAAGTAGGTGCACCATACTCTACATTTTAAAGCTCATATTGGTACCATCATAGGGGAAAAATCTGCCTAAACTAAAGGTTTTATGGTTGATGGAATATAGGAATAGAAAAAAAATACATGGACAGTTTTCCACCAAATTTGCACCATCATATAACTGGTTTGTATTATTCTATTAAAGCCATTGAAGACCGCATGTGCGTATCAATGAGACTGCAAAATTTCAGGACTCTGGCTTTATTATTTCTAAAATTATGGCACTTCAAACATAGCTACGCAGATTGACGCAAAGAAAACAATGCAAAAATTGACATGACCCTCTGTAAATCTTTCACTCAAAAAATTACAACACCTGTGACCAAATATTTTAAACGTTCCACTTAATAATATATGAACAGAGAAAAAAAAATCTTACAAATATAAGATCGTCAGGTGTGAAAAAGTTTTTTTCAAATTTGGTGAATTTAGGTGGAATGACCTATATGTCAGTGGCTACCAAATTACTGGCAACAAGAAAAGAAACCCAGTATGTAAATTTGACCTGCAGTTGATAAACGCAACTGACAAAAGTAATAGCTCTATTAAATAAAGAGGAGCACCTAGTGATATCTCATATCTGTGTAAAAAGAAGACGATGATGGATATCTCTTGCCATTTGTAGCAAGAGTTCACTTCCAGTCATCCCATTACATCACAGTGTAGCAGCTCAGTAACAGTGTGAAGAAAGTACACAGATCAAAATGTAGGTCTACACTCGCACACAGCACCATGTTGTTCCTGTTAATTACATGTCTCTAACACCCACTACAGCACCTTGGCTAACTTTGGCTTAGAAATCTGAGCTATAATTACACTGAGCTGTGTCCAGAGATAGAGCTAATCAGCTCTTTGCTCTCAGAATTACAGAGGGATTAACAGAGGAGGAAGTCAAGTTGAGTGTATGTGTCTATCTGCACTCTGTTTTAGGACACAGACTCACACCATAACACAAGCTGCCAGACAACGAAGGAATGAAAGGAGATGACTCTACTTACCACACACTATGAGAGATGCTGCATGCAGTTGTTGCATGCAATTGAAGTATTGTAGGAGAAACACTGACCTGTTGATGGCACATGATGAAAAGTTTGAATTGTATACATTTTCAGATGGTATCCATAGCGCACCTACTTTTGGAAAACTGAGTTAGTATGGATCTTAGCATTAACTTATAATTCGGTTTACTGAGACCAAGTCTTTATGCTCGTTTAAAAAATGTAAAAACACAACAATGATTGTGTGCACTGTTCTAATGTATATCAATCACAGAAGTGTTAAGTGATAGCTGAAATGTTTTAGCACAGGCATCTGTAAAAGGTTTTTAACGTACAGTTGATTTGGTAAAGGAGACAGTGCATTCTATAGGTCATCTACAAAACAGTCCACAGATTATCCACCAGTTTTACTGACTAAGGTTTAATATTTTTACAGGGTTACCCAGAAGATTAAGGTCAACTAATCTCCTTTGGAGTGGAGACACACAGGCAGCTCTTAATTTGTTACAGGATGATGTTCTCGTGGCAGACCCAGGCACAAAGTAAGACTGTTTCCTGTGTTACTCTGCCTACAACTCTGATGACTTAAGTTTATTTCTATGGTGTGAAAGGAAAGAGGACATCTATATCTAGAGCAAGCGGGCATAAAGCCACCATCTTTCAGGCAACTTGTATCCTAAGTAGATGCAAACATCAGTAACACTGCTTTTTGTATCCCCTCAGATGCCACTACAGCAATGTTGCTTTTTCTTTATTGGCCAATGTCTTGGCTCAAAAGGTGACTGGCTCAGACTTTGAGACATGGGTTTCAGACAACATTCTGAAGCGCCTGAACATGGAGGACACTGGTTTTAATTTGACCCCGGCTATTCAGAAGCAGATGGCTGTGGGTGTTTACAGCGATGGCCAGCCAGCTCCCCTTTACAACCTTGGCTGGTACCGGCCAGCAGGTCAGATGTATTCAACAGCAGCTGACATGGCCAAACTTATGATGGCTCTTCTGGGCTCGTATGGAAGGCCCCTACTCCGCCAGGACACGCTGAACACCATGCTGACCCCAGTCATCAGATGTCATAGTGGCTACTTTGCCAACTCCACTGGCACACCGTGGGAGATCAACGAGCAATTCGGCTACGATGTAGTGAGGAAGGACGGCGACCTGGATGGATTCGCAGCCACCTTCTCTCTGGTGCCGCGTCTGCAGCTGGGTCTAGTGATCCTGATGGCTGGGGTTCGGCCAGCCGACAGAGACCTTGTGAGCCAGACATACAGTTATCTCATCCCTGCAGTGGAGAATGCTTTCAGAAATGCTCGGCGAATCCTCAGACCGCCACCTGACCCAGCCCCATATATTGGCTTTTTTACTTACAGGAATATGACTTTCTATGAGATTAAGGTGGATTCAGACGGGGTGCTTGTCATGCAACAGTTTGGACCACAGGTGGACACAAATGTGCCATCCAAGTACCGAACTATCAGGCTGGATTACTTGGAGGACAGGGTGTTCAGGGTGGTGTTTGAGAGCCCCTATCCTTGCAAGTTGAAAGTTAATAGTGCCTTGGTCTCCTTGGAGGCACAGGACAGACAGCTCTTCAACTTCTACCTTTTCACCAAAAAAGGTGTGTCACCAGGATTTGACTCCCCAGGACTCAACACATACAGGGTGATGAGGGTAGCTGGCAGACCATACTTTACTTCATAAATACTGGAATTCAACAAGTCCTTCATTGTAACAGGGGTATGTCAAGGACAGATGAGGTGGGAAACTTGATACTGAAAACACATCACAGTTTTTTACTGTGTTGTCAGTGTCACACGAGTCTCTCTTGCTAAGTTTATTATATTTATTCTGGACTGGTATTTTTTATACTATTTATTTAAAATTCTTGTGCAAATGATCAATTTTACCATTTAGTCTTGTCCAAATATCCAAGGCAATCTTTGACAGATCTTTCTGTTAAATAACTGACACTGCTGTACAAATGTTTGCTAAGGGGTGTTTGATTCATTTACAATGTGGCATTATTCCTCGTTACCTTTTAAGTGCCTGCAGTGTGACCTAAAGAGGTAAAACACAACTGATTAAAATGTTCAGTGGTTAAGATTTTCAAGAATCAGTCCCAGCAGGCAAACATGTAACCATAGTGTCTATGAGCAATACATTTACATGTTACATAATATATTAAATAATGACCAAATTTATATGTGTTATTTGTTTATTGTATTAATTGTTTGTTAGGCAATGCTAAAGTGTAATCAAGGAAGGACACTTTAGACACACTGCCAAATGTAATAACAGTTATACTGATTTATGTTGTAGAGGTTTCACTGAGGCAGGGTTTGATTACATTTCAATGTATGGTGGTTTCCATTATCAACAGACTTTGACCCTTGAGCCAAGACAAGTTCAACAAATACAGCATGAGTCATTTCATACAAGAGAGTTTGGCCTCTCTTCTTGTAAGGTGATCAAACAAATATGGATCTTATTTTTGGGGACTTCTGGCAAGTAGATGAAAAATGTTAGGCTCAGCAGCAATTACCATGATGAATAGCACTGCAAGCAGAATTTAAAAAAAGAAGTAATATTAGCAGAGAATTGGGCAAACTGTCACATCTAGCATTATTAGATTGACATAATATTATTTTTATTTCTGTGACAACATTTCTAGAATTACTCTCACAACAAACACTTAAAGGCCATTAAAGTGATGTTTGGACTGAGGGTATTTTGTGGTTCTCACATCTCAGGTCTCTTTCCAGAAGATGGTCACATGGTCTGTAAGGGTCCATGTTGGACCCTTGTGTCAGTGTTCATATACAGCAAGCATGTGTTTTATTATTGCTAAGCAGTCATATGGTGATTTCTTTTTTCTTTTCTTTTCTTTTTCTTTTTTCTTTTTTTTTTTAGCTTTTTCATGTTGTTTATGTAAAGGGTTAAAAATGTTTATCTTAGAGATGAATGGGAATACAGTTAAAAGGTTAAATATGTCATAAGAAAAGATTAAAAAGTCATTGAGACTAAGACAGCTAATTGCTAAAAATGTTATGTTAAAAATGTGTTTAAAAACAGATACCCTTATATAGAAAATTTTTTAAAAAACTATTTCACGGTGTCTAAGTATGTTAAAAAAAACCAATTTCATGGTGCATTACTGATTTCTGTGTCAAAGCAATTTTCAAACAGGTCACTAGATGGCGCATAGTGCCAGAGAGGAACATAAAACTGCCTTGAGGCACTTGCTGCAGAATAAATCCTGCTGCCGAGCTGAATGGAAGCTAAAGCGTGTGTCTCTTTGTTTACACATACAGGTGGGTTTATATTCCTCAAAACCATATGCATGTACCCCAGAATAAGGGCATATTGTGTTGTGAATTCTTGGATATAATGTGCAATGTTTAGAGTCGAGTTTTGTCGAAGTTATGGGTAGAGATATAGCTGTTTTGTCGCACGCGACCATGCTAGGCTGGCGGACCTGTTGCTAATAAGCTAAGTAAGTTGCTAACACAGAATCAGTAAAGTTTGACACTGTTAGTTTAAATGTTGTTTCGTGTGTAATTTGGAGTGAATTCAAAGAATATGTAAGTGACCGTGACAAGTTTGTATGGAGAAATGTTTTGCATTTGTTTTCTGAAGCCCACAATTGTTTATGTCAGATTCAGAATACTGTCTATACATCTGGTATTATTGAGTAATTTCCAAATTAATAGAATATTTTGTGTCATTATTTCTTGTTGAAGAAAGCAGAATAAATCCTGCTGCCGAGCTGAATGGAAGCTAAAACGTGTGTCTCTTTGTTTACACATACAGACAGGATTTATAAACACACCCCACCTGACACCTGCCGGGCCAGGGGGGTTACATTTAGCCAAATTCAACATATTCAAAGCTCTTCTCCATGCTGTCAGAAAGCTGTCATTCTGTTTTCCCAATTGCCTGGGTGGAATGCATGCCTTTGATTTGTAGAATGCAAAGATGCATGAGATACTACAGACCTAAAATAGTGTGCATCCATCCTCTAGTTTGAGGAAGGCTTAGCAGGCCAAAAGTTAGAACAAAATGCCTCTTATTTTTAGGAGTCTCTTCTACCTAACTTAGCCAGTATGGAAGTGCATTAGCTTTGGGCAATCTTTGTTAAGGTTAGGCTTGTGACCCAAATGCAGAAACACAGAATCTGACCAGCTCAGGAGGGTAATGAATAGTCATCCAAAGAGAGAGAGAAGGTAGTCTATATTTATATACAATAGTGCAAATTTTAGGGCATCATTAAAAGTACATGTAGTTTATCATCAACTGTCCTTCAAGACTGGCCCACAGTCTGTACCCACTATAAATACACTGAGGCAAGGACTGAAAGAACAAGAAGAAATCTATTACACTTCACTGAAAGCAGCAAGATAAAGACCATCATCTGTGATTAAGCCATTCTTGTAGGTTTGTGCCAGCTATCCATCAGTGCAGCTGTCATGGTAAGAACATCTGAGACCTGGAAAACCAAACCCACTGTCACAATATCATCTAAATGTTCTTAAGATTTTGTTTTTGGAGCTCTCACTGTGTGCTGTGGGCTGCTTTTTCAAAGGTGTCTGAAGAAATATAAGAGGAAGCAAGTCATACGGTATGTTGGTACTTTTGTGGCACTGAGTCAAATGAATACTCTCATCACAAACTATTTTGTATGGGCTACTCAACTTCATATTTTTCCTCTGTCTGTTTTAAGTAACTTATTGTTCTTATCCCAGAACTAGTTCATAGTCCATCTGCACAGGAAATCAGGTGGTTATATCACAGCAGCTACAGGGTGGATTGAAATGATGACTGTTGTAATGATGCAAATGACAGAGTTGAGAGAGGTTAAATCCTTGGCTTCTGTTTCATTTTAGCAGACCTGACCAGTCACCGACTTACAATAGGTATCAATGACTGATTGATGGTTTCAGAAGACAATCTCCAGTCCAAGCTTGGAAATGTGGGCTGATAATGTTTCTACCTGTGTGACTATCTGAAGACATCTAACTAAGCATACTGGTGTGAACTCTTAGATACTGGAATCAAAGACTCCACCTTCAGCTGTAGAATAAAGTCTTCAGTATTGCTTTACCCATTTCTTGTCCAGGTAGTTTCTGGTGCACATCACACAGCTTCATCACACCAGAATTTTTTTTCCCCATATGTGCCTTCAGGGTCAAATCATTGCTTTTCAAATGATTACGTAGTTGTAACTGACAGCTTTACTATTGGTCAGTAGATCATTTAGTACTGTTTTATGACTCCGCATCAACCTTTTGATGACCAGGAATGAAAACCCTCTGGCATTGCACTTTGTGTTCTTTTAAGCTCTGAAGATAATTGTGGAATCCCTTCCAGTGTACCATTCACTCAATAACACTCTACGACAAAAACTGGTTCACACCAATGATAAAAGACCGACACACAAGTGGAGCAACATTGTATGTGCAGTCCAATGCAGCAAGGAGTGCACAGACTTGTACATGAATCGTTACTAAACAATAGCTTCACAAGTGCATGGCTAAATACACAGGAGAGACAGCAAAACAGCACAAGACTCAGCAATCCAACAGCATTTTAAGGTGACACTCCTTTGAGAATAGCAATGTACACAGAGAGAAATGAAAGACGCCATCTATGTCAAATTGGAAACTGGAACAGCCATCCTTTCACAGAGGAAGGGGTCTACGGCACCAATTATCAAGCACCTAAAATGCAGTGTTAAGTTCTCTCCCCAGGCACTTTGATCATAATTAGCATTTTGAGTGAGTCCTGGCAGACATAGCAGATTCATATTCTCAATCATTAGCACTGTCATTGCTGTTGGACCACCTAGTTTAACAACCATTCACACTTTGAGGCATGTAAGTCTTGGGTTATCTTTGAGCCATTATCCATAAGAGCTGCAGTGACTATAAACATTTGAAACTCCCCAT
The DNA here is from genome assembly GCF_022539595.1 of Amphiprion ocellaris. Classification (NCBI taxonomy): domain Eukaryota; kingdom Metazoa; phylum Chordata; class Actinopteri; family Pomacentridae; genus Amphiprion; species Amphiprion ocellaris. Next base: position 9,436,269 of record NC_072773.1, on the reverse strand, counting down.
CAGTCCGTTAGAAATGACATTTGAATGTGAGCACAGCAGAGATGATGCTAATAAGCTATCATTACACAGGTAAGGTAGAGTGGGTGTAAAAGCACAAGGTGGGTCTGTTGTGGTGGATGAAAAATTGAATCCAAATTTTCATGTTCAGCTTACTTTTGTTTCACATAGGTGTGACCATCTTTCAGGTCTGTTTAATTTATCTGAACATGTGACTGGTTCTTAATTCATAAGATTTTGTTCAGTAAATGCTAAGGTGTGTTACTGTCCCAACAAACTACTTTGACAAACATGTCTGATCACATCTAAAGGTGGGTTTATTTTCTGTGGATATTTTTGAATCCCAAACATTTTTTTTTTCTTATTGGGATTGGTGGCTGCCCTTTGATGCTTGTGAGAACTGTGAATCTGCAGCCTGCACTGGCTGTTGAAAGGGAAATCTGTCATTTGTCATTGTGGCCGGTTAGCTCAGTTGGTTAGAGCGTGGTGCTAATAACGCCAAGGTCGCGGGTTCGATCCCCGTACGGGCCAAGGGAGCTTTTAAAGGGGCAGTGGTGGTGCAACAGTTAAGTCTATAGACTACTGATCAGAAGGTCAGAGATTCAACCCAATGTGGCCACTGTTGGGTCCTTGAGCAAGGCCCTTAACCCTTCCTGTTCCAGGGGCGCTGTACCATGGCTGACCAATTGGGGAGAAATGCGAAAATCAGAATTTCCCCTCGTGGGATTAATAAGGGATAATAAATTTCTCACAGACATGTGGATATCTTTAGGCTCATGTATTAGTATCAAAATCCTGTACTATTGTCTAATTTTTGGCCTAAAATCAGAGTAAAATATGGCACATCTCCATCTCTCTTTTGTAATTGCCTGTATATTTCAAATAAGATTTTGGTGAAGCTACATTGTGGTAAGGTACTGGATTTCTAACTTGATAACTTCGAACGTGTCATACAGCTGTGTCAGTGAATCACTGAGGAGTACTGAAGAAAAGCAGGTCAGTAAATAACAGCTGAAGTAACAGCCTGAAGGGAGAAACACAGAGCTGAGAAAAACACTTACTGTTTATCTATTCAGTAATGTACAACAGGATGATGTGTCACTGTACACTTAACCCGCTCTGAACATGACCAACTATGGGTCTCCACATTTAACATACAAGAAGACCCTCACCCCTCCCAAACTTACTAATGCACAAGCCTACTGTTAACATTTGCAAGGTGTTACTCCTACACTGTAAAACACCAAAAAGGAATTTGGTCAAATTAACTTTATCTTTTCCAGTTTATTTAATGTAAATTTACAACTTCTGCTCATTTCTGGTTAAGTGACCATAAAATGTCTTTTCTTGTTTTAGTTTTTTTTAGACCACTTTACGAACTTCAGGCATTGTGACTTAAAATGAGTTGCATGCATGGACAGCTGATAGTTTACTCAACTCATTAAATTAAGCTTTGAAGAAACAAAACCAGCATACATGTAGACTTCCCAGGATACATTAGATATATAGAGACAAAAATGCCAGAGAGGCTCTTGTTTTTTGTAGTTTGAGAAAACAGACATGGTGGATACTTGCTGTGTGTCTTTAATACATGTTAACTTGTTTTGTAATAATCAAAACAACAAAATGTTAAATTCAGTCCCTACACCCATTGATTTCAAATTTATCTCACGGTACCTTGGTGCAGCCTCAGAGATTGTCTTTACACTGACTGAAGAACTAAGCCTGTTCTCAATGTTAAATGAAGACAAATCTGATTAAAATTAGAATATGTAATAGGAAAGCAAGCGTGTCTGTGTATGTAGATCCATTGTCTACGTAACTAGTGGATTAACTTACTTAGCTTTACACTTGCACAACTTACAAGATGACATTAATGAACAAAAGTGCAGCTAACTCACGTTGTTAAGGCAGCAGGGCAACTTATGTTTCTAAGCTGAATGAACTTAAAACAATTAACAGTGGAGTGGCAAACACACAAACCAACTCTGTTGCAGCTGCAGCTCCCCTCTAGAGTGCCTTTTACTGAACAACTGAGAACTGTTTCATGAACTCATTCAATCCGTCAAAAGTGACAAGTCACTAGTGTGTCGGTGAGAACATTAATCAAAACACAGGACTAATAAAAGCACTCAGGGAGTGCAGTACTCTGCCAAGGCTGCTCAGTCGCTGCATGATTTCCGACAGATAAGTCCGCAGTGGTGGATTTGTAGTAGGATCACAATCGTGATTGAAACAGGCAGCTGACATAGTGTTCACTTGTTGTCATAGTTGCAGTTATGCTGTGCCGCTATCTCGCAATGATACAGAAACCTTTAAATAATCCATGGATCCAGACTATTATCCGCATCACTGCTAAAATCTAAGCACTTGGTCCTCGTGTCATTTCTGACCTTCCTTGAGAATTTCATCCAAATCCATTAGTCTGTTTTTGAAAATTGGTGTTGTCACATTACTCTGCCGCAGTCCTTAGCGGAGTAATTAGACAAATGGACAGGCGTTATACCAGTCCGTTTTGTTTTTTTAACTGTACTAACTGAACAAATTACCAACTTTTGTGGGGTACTTTTACACATAATACCAGTTACCCCTGATAACCTAGCAATAGTTATGAAATACTAAGCGTTTACTAGTGCTGCATTTTTGCTAGTGTCTCAGTAGGGACCATCACCTCTGCTGTTAGGGGATTGTTCTATCTGGTTCTGAGCCAATTTGAGCAGTAACTTTTAGAACTATAATGCTGTGCGAATTGATGCTCCGTAGTATATCGTACATTGTAGACTCTCCTACTAATTTTGGAGCCACTTGTGATTACAGCCGCTGGTTTACAGGAGCAGTTATTTGTGTGCTGCAGGATGCTGGGTAGGGAACACAGTCAGGGTATCAGTTGCTTGCTGCTGCTGAAAAAATAGTGAGACTGACAAGATAGTTTAAGGTCGATAACTCACAATACAAGTTTCTTTATTGGGGCACAATTAAACAGTTTTTGCAGGAAAAAAAAGACAAGTAAACAAAAAAGCTGATTTCCTGGATGTTCACATGCTCAAAAGTTTTAAGTTCTCAAATGGATTCTGACACCTTTTTAACAGACTAGTATACAAAAAAATGCACTTGTATTTAAAAAAATAGGTTAGTGATTACTATCAATATTTTCTAGATTTCATTGAAAAGAAATTTAGTTTCCAATCAAACTGACATTTTGCAGTTTACTTTGTAACATCAAGGGGCACCAAAGCACTTCCATAACAATAAGACATTCTATTTAGTGAGACACAGACTGTACGTTAAAGACAATACATTACTCCTCAATCATTCACAGAAAACATCTTGAGGCCAATGGAAAACATTTGGCCAATTATGATAATCATGATGTGTCAAACAGAAACTGTTATCCTGGAAAGACTATCAGGCTTATCAGAGAATAGGGCTTTGAATGTTGTTTATACAAACTTTTGCCAAACATCCCCATAATCCCTAAAGTGTAGTGTGCAATATATTTTACAGATTAGGAATGGTGGTGTTTCCCTTTAATGGCAACAACTCAAGGATATATAAAGGCAAAGGAGCGTGCAGAGTGAGTGTAGCCTCTGCTAGTCCCTACGATTTCTGGATCATGACCTGGAATTTACCTGTAGAGACAGAAAGAAAAGAAGGGAGAAGGTGTTTGTCAGTTCTCACATTCAAAAATAAAAAGAAATTGCAGATTTCCTCTTGCTTGAATGTTTTTCCACGATAACTTAATAAGGCGGTTACCCATCACCCGGCCAAGGATCGCCAGCTACTTACAGGGAGCCAACCCAGGGAATCGGGTACCTTGTCAAAAAATGACAGTATGCCAATAAACAATTCTGGTCCTCTGAATTGTGCACTGCTTGATGTAGCTGTATCACCCACTTTATATGCACATGTTCAGCTGTTTTCACTAGGATCAAATTATTGTAACAAGCAAATACACACTTTCTGACTGTGGTAATAACAAACATATGTCTTCAGGAAACGTTAACGTTTCTCGTAATCAAATAATTGTGACCAAAGAAATGTTGGCAGTTTATTACAAAATCATCCCTGACATGTACAATTAGACTAAATATTATCTGTAAAGTACTTTGTTGTACGTTCTATTTGAATGAAAAGTGCTAAATAAATACAGTTTGATTAATTGGTTTTTGATCATCTACAATCGCAGCAGTACCATGGCTCGGGTTTCTGTGCAGTTGGCCTAAAAACACCATGACAAAGATTGCAAGCAAATAAATATCAATATAAAAGTAAAGTATTTACAATACTCTACTAGATAAGCTTTGCAAGTGTCTTTTGAGAAGGGAAATGTGTTCAACAGAGAAGGCATTTTGCTGAGTAACAGACTGACTATTTTTTGCCATCATAGGTCAAAAGTTAGAGTACAGTTTTAGCATATTGGAATTCAAGTAGTCTAAGAGGAAACTAGATTTCTGCACCTCCCTCGGGCTCAGGTTTCAAGCTTTAGAACTTATTGCCTATGATGATAAAATTTTAGCCAGGTACAGGTATTTTTAAGTATGACGTGTATATATATATATATATATATATATATATATATATATATATATATATATATATATATATATATATATATATATATATATATATATACACATGTGTATATATATGTGTGTGTGTGTGTGTGTGTGTGTGTGTGTGTGTGTGTGTGTGTGTGTGTGTCTGATGTGCACCAGAAACTACCTGGACAAGAAATGGGTACTATCCATTGTGTAAAGCAATACTGAAGACTTTATTCTACAGCTGAAGGTGGAGTCTTTGATTCCAGTATCTAAGAGTTCACACCAGTATGCTCAGTCAGATGTCTTCAGATGGTCACACAGGTAGAAACACGATCAGCCCACATTTCCAAACTTGGACTGGCCAGACTGTCCTCTGAAACCATCAATCAGTCATTGATACCTATTGTAAGTCGGTGATATATATATTTCACTTTTCAGCTCAAAATATTGCTAAGATGGTAAATCTGACCATTTACCAAATTTGCCGGTATAACTCTTGGTTTTGGTCCTGTTCCAATTGAGCCGTCAGTCTGTAGTCTGAAATGCAGCTGAGCCGCTGCTATGCACAACTGCTCCAGGAAAAACATTCTCTAAATGTGATTGACATCACAAAGCCAAACAGTTGCACAGCAACCGACAGACACAACTGAAAAACATGTAAATTAGAACAGCATAATTGGGCACAAAATGTGACATGAAAACACAGTAACCCGCCCACTACTTGTTTATTGCCATCAAAAATCATTGTTGAAGTTTCCATGATCTCTGTGTCTCCCCTTATCCTTACAGCTTCTACAGAGCTCTGATTAATGGGCATTCAATAAAAGGTCATGGTAACGTTAGCCACATAAGCTGTACAGCGGGCTAACACTAAGGATTTTTTGATGATTATTGAGACATTGCTATTAAAAATAACTGTAATCCACTGGCTCTTCCGTACTTCAGTGACAGGGAGTGCACTATGTAGTCCACGATAGAGTTATTGGAGTGCTTCAGTAACAGCTAAGCCCTTTTAAGAGTTAGCAGAAGGCATCAAACAAACTGTGTGGTCTGCCAGACCCATGCTCATTTAGAATTGCTTCACAAGTAGCAAGTAGGATTATGCAAACTGTAGCTGGCTGACTACTGTTGCCCAGTTCCTGTGTAGAAAATTGATCAAAATTCTTACTATCTTGTAAAGCTAGAAGGCCATCTAGTTATGGGGGCTTGTGGAATGGCAGTAGTGAGCCTTCCTATGTTTGCAGCTTTTATTTTACACCATAAAATTTATAAAACATACAAACCTCGTCACATGAGATCTTACATGTCAGACTAAATATTTTTGAAAATTGAAAAACTGAGTGGTAGGACCGCAAAGACCCTTTTTTCTGAGCTTTCACCAGCAATTCATGTAATTCCTTAACAGATGAAGTTGGTTCAGGAAAAGAAAACCTGTCACTGATGAAGACAAAAAGATATGGCTAAAAGTCCCCGAAACAGTCGCAGACATGATTTTTTTTTTTCATTCAACTACTGTTTCCCAGAACAAAGTTTCTGAGTATCTGATTGAATGATGGTCAAATAATGTGCATCTTACAGGCAGGCATGACGGACACTTCAGCAGTCACAATACTCTTCACTCCCAGGTTAGACAGAGCTCCTCTAACCAGACCGCAGGTGAAGGCCAGATACTGGAGAGAAAAAATAATCAATAAATTCATAAAAAATAATGTGGTCAGTGAGGATGTTTGTATGCATTTAACAGGTTCAGGCTAAATAAACGATTATTCGGGACAGGTATTGGCTACGTAAACTTTAAATAAAAGCTCCATAATATAAACCTTTGCAACATGTTAATAGAATTCTCACATGTTCTTAGTGTCTTTCATGTTTCAACTCAAAATACCCCACAGATCATACAGTTGTAAACAAAAGTTTCCATACACTTGTAATTTTAAAAAAAGTATACGATGGCATGTTTGAATTTCCAGTGACTCTTACAACTCCTAAATATCTATAATGACTGAAACACATGCATCTTTGTCCCAAAAAAAATCAACATTTGTGCATTTTTGTTCTTTCATACAATTAATATAGGTCCTCTTGATATATGTCAACATCTGCTGGGACTGAAGTATAGATACAGCAACTTGAATCATCAGTTTGGGTGATATAGAAATCTGTGCTAATCAAATTTTCTTAGTGGCATGAACTCTTAACTTCTTGTGAGTGACTACAAGGACTACAACTGCTGACTTGTCAGCACCAATTTGAATTGGGCTTGTTTCATATGCTCGGATTACAGTGGGAAAGTCTTAGGAGCTGACTACAGATTTGAGGAAACAAATCATTGACTTGAACAAGTGAGTACAGTCATTTGGAGCAATTTCAAAGATGCTTGAGATCCCACAATCAACTCTGCCAAAAACTGTTTATAAGTATAAAGTGCATGGTACAGTTGTGCTACTGCAGTGAGCAGGAAAAAATCTGAAACAGTCACCTGCTGCAGAGTGACAATTGATCAGGATAGTCAGGAGGCAATCAAGAATCACCAAAAATGAGGTGTGCAATGAATTAGAAGCTGCTAGAACACAGGTATCAGTGTCCACAGTTAAGTGTTTTACATCACCATGAGATGAGAGGCTGCTGTGTAAGAAGGAAGCAATTTCTGCAGAAATGGCACTGTAAGGCTCGACTGAAGTTTGCTGCTGATTACATGGACCAAGCAAAGACTTTCTGGAGGAAAGTTCTGTGGTCAGATGAAACCAAAACTGAGCTATTTGGCCACAATGATGCACATTGATATGCTGCTTCAAGGTCTTTAATCCCAAGAACACCATACCTTCCCTCAAGCATGGTGGTGGCATCATTATGCTCTGGAGCTATTTTGCTGCCAGTGGAACTGGTACTTTACAAAAAGTAAATGTAATAATGAAGAAAGAGGATTACCTCCACATTCTTCAGGAAAACCTAAAATCTTCAGCCAGAAGGTGTAATTATTTTGGCAGTGTCTTAACGTAATTGAGATCATTGAGCAGGATACCTTTTTTAATGTCTTGAACTGTCTGATGGAGATGTTTTAGTGCTGTTTGGAAACATGATGTGTGTTGGATGCAGCTGGACATTCCAACAAAACAATGACCCCAAAGACACATTAAAAGTGACAAAGAAATTATTAAATAAAGGCTAGAATTAAGGTTTTTAGACTGGTCTCCCCAGAGTCCTGACTTAAACCCCATTGACAATCTGTGGACTGTGCTGGAGAAACAAGTCTGTGTCAGACAACCAATACATTTTGGTAAACTGCACAATTCTGTCAGGAGTAGTGGTCAAAGATACAACCAGCAGCTTATCAGAAGCTTGTGCACAGCTATCCAAGAAATCTGAAAATGGCCAAGGGACATTGAATCAAATATTAGCATTGTTGTATGCATATTTCTGACACTGTAGATTTTGTCACATTTCCAAGTGGGAAGAGCATTTATTTGTGGCACCACAAATAAATGGAGACTGATTAGACAGAGACTTGTTCAGGGTGACTAAAATATAATCAAGACATCACTGTGAATGTAAGTAACAAAAGGAACAGAATTTTGATAAAGTGGAGGCTCGGGGGTCACAAACTGCCACTGTGCACTGTTTCTAGCTTTAAAGTTCTGATCTCTGAATGTGAGCCTGAAGCCATGAATATATAGCTAATAATTAGGTAAATACAGAGAAACTACCGTTGAAATACTAACAAAAACTCTCTTTGCAAACTAATGCAAACTGCATTTTGATTATGTAATGTTAACATTAGCACAATATCAGCTAGCTATCTAGTACTGCTAACATCCACTAAGTAATGCTAGTTAACTTTTGCTACGCTAATATTTGGTTAAATGCTACTGATTGAATATGTAGGTTATTTTCCCGCTAATGCATTTCCATTTAAAAATGCAACTAAAATTAACTTCTGCTTAGTTCATTTCTAGCATCCACACTGCGTCGGCTGGAAACGCTACTGACCCAGTTTTAGTCTGAAAACTCCAGGGTTGTGTATTAATCTGAATGGGTGTAAATGGAGACGTTGGTCAACAGACAACCACGTTCATTCGCTGATTTGTCAAGAATCCAAAAGGGGACTGTTTTACTACATGAAAACAAAGCCATCAGCCTTTCCTACCACTCGTTAACTCAACATGGATAACCCTGGAGGTGACAGTCATTGCTGACCATGTTGTCTCTACTCACAGCTGTTGACCAGTTAAGGAAATCTTTGGCCTTAAACTTGAATTGCTGCTCTTCCTTCATAGTGCCTTCTACAACTAAGCAATCAGTCCTCTCGCTCATGTTAACACTGGAAACCTGCATGCCCAGTGTACGTAAATAGTCATGTGATATGTGTTCTAGACATTTCAAGATAGTCATGGAGTCTCATGAAATAACAGCAGTGCACCTTTGGGGCATGTTCCAGATACTGCTTTCCAGCTGACAGATGACTCAGTAATCTGAACTTGTTGTCCTGCAGAACATAGATGCCCTGAAACACATGACAACATCACTGACTGACAGAATTAACACAGCACATAGCAGTACAGCTGGTGAAAGGAGATGGGGAAAAATAACACCATTGACAGTTACACTGCTCAGCTACAACATTAAAACCATTGTCAGATAAGGTGAATACTATTGATTATTACATTACAGTGGAAACTGTTGCGTCAGTTGGTGAATTTGGTGTGTTTGAAGAAAGAAAACACATAGTGTAAAGATCTGAGCAACTTTAACAAGGGACCAACTGGATGGTCAGACGACTAGATCAGAGTATCTACAAAAGAGGAGGTCTTGTGGTTTGTTAACGATATGCAGTGGTGAGTAGCTGTAAGAACTGATCCCAGGAATGACAACTGGTGAACAGCGACAATTGCAGAAAGCCTTAATGCTTGCTATAACAGAAAGATGCAGAACGTACCCAGCCAGAATGTCAATGCTGACCCCTGTCCAACTCTGAATATGCCCACAGTAGGCATGTGAGTATCGCAACTGCACCATGAAGCAGTGGAAGAAGGTGGCCTGGTTTGATGAATTATGCTTTTTCTTTTTCACTTGGATGGCCAAGTACGTATGTGTCATTTACCTTAAGCTGAGATGGCACCAGGATGAACACACTGTGTGTGTTTCCTCTGCTGTGTCTCTTGAACACACAATGAAACACATGCAGTGGAACGGGAGGGACAAGCAAAGCAAAAGTAACAATCCCTGAGCTAACAACATCTTGTCCCAAGCATTCAATGTATTTTACAACGTTAGCGTGAACAAAGGGCTGTGATTAGACTATTTTTTGTTGGCTCTGGTGTACAAAAGCTTGCTGGTTGTAAATGAAAGGCATAAAGAGAAATTACAGACAAACCTGTTTGTTTTGCTCTGAAATGCTTGTGCTCTAGTGACATCTAGTGGTTCTGAGTGTTTTATACAGTGTCTTTAAAGGCTCTACTGTGACCTGATACCACAGAGGGCATTCAGAGGGCTTGTGGAGTCCATGCCTTAATAGGTCAGAGCTGTTTAGGTGGCCTACACAATGTTTGACAGTGGTTTTAATGTTGTGGGTAATTATTGTATCTACCATACTATATATACAAGACATATATACAAAGTATAGATTATGTAAATGTAAATCAATATAAATTATTTCAGTTTGTCAGGGTTTAGCCTGAAGGCTCAGAGTTTGCTGTGTTGATAAGTAATGTTAATAATAACCTGTCATATGACTGAATGCAACAACGAGAATTCAGTGCTACCTGGTGATTGGTGCGAAGGTTGTCAATTTGTTTCTTAAACACACAGGTCCAGAAGTCTTTGCATATGAACTTCATGATGTCCAGCTCATCTTTAAATCGTGCTGTGTCTTTAGTCAATCTAGAGAAAAGCAAAAGCTGTTTGAATGAAGGACAAAAACTTGACAAAAGCATTCACTTAAATCTAAGCATTGTTGCCGTAACAAACATTTATATAATACTTATGCTACCATTTAAAAGTTTGGGGTCCCTTAGAAATGTCTTTATTTTTGAAAGAAAAGTCTTTTTTTCAGTGAAGACAACATTAAATGAATCATGAATCCAGTCGAGACATTGTTATTGTGGTATATCACTATTCTAGCTGGAAATGGCCGATTTTTAATGGAATATCTACATGGGGCTACAGGGGCGCATTTCCAGCAACCGTCATTCCTGTGTTCTAATAGTACACTGTGTTAGCTAATCATGTTGAAAGGCTAATTGATGTTTAGAAAACCTTTGTGTAATTATGCTAGCACATGAATAAAAGTGTGAGTTTTCATGGAAAACATGAAATTGTCTGGATGACCCCAAACATTTGAACGGTAGTGTAATTAAAAATAAAAGACATCCAGTAAAAGGTTTGCTTGCAATATTGATTAATTACAGAGTTCGCTAACTTATTAAAAAAACCTGAACAATAATACATCTTACATTTTTAGAAATACATATACACCAGACTGTATTCTTTATGACAGCTGATACTGTTTTTTACCATGCTGTTTTCATTTAATTTTATATTTTTTGAAATGTGCAAAATTTGACAATTCATTCTGGATCCATCGTTTCTTTCAGATTAAACCAATCATGGCATCAAAAGTGCACAAAAACCCTCCAATTTTGTCATAAAGTAACAGATTAGTATTCGATCAAAATGTTTTATGTTTTTCAAGTAGAGGATATTTAAAATTTAGATCTGATTTTTTTTTATGATTGATTAGTTGCACATTATATCTAGTCCATGAAATATCAAAAGTGAAAAACGGCTGTTAGTTTCTTCATGCCAAAGGTGCACTTACGTGACTAATAATCTAAAACCCAAACATCTTCATTTTATTATCACTGGATAAACAAAAGTGAGCAGAAACTCCTGAACTATACAAAATTATCAAAGGCCAAGGCAATAAAATTCAATCCATTATGAAACCCTCTAACCCTCTGATCTTAGCTTCAGATTTGTGGCTTCTGATTCAGCAGTTAAGGGGAAAGTTGAACAAAGCTTAACCAACCACACTGAGCAACCGACTCTGTGCGCATGTTAGACATTTTTTGTAAAACCTTAATGCTGTCTAAACTAGAATAGCTTTATTGTCGTTGTACACAAAAATTGTACAACGAAATTGGTTTGTAAGACCGCTGAAAATCCCTTGCAGTGTCCATTCGGCTCGTGAATCCAACATTTTGCAACTCTGTACTGGTGTATGACAGTAGCTACTCATTCACACACACATTAATGAAATGCAGAACTCATGTCTGAAACTCACCTTCACATTTGTGAAACCTTAATTTTACTTGTGAAGACACAAAAACGGGACATTTATCCTTATCCTGTACAGTGTTGTCCCCCTCCCCACGTTGCTCTAGGGGCCTCGTTATCCCAGTAAAGGAAGGAGGATCGAGTAGTTCCCAAGACTGTGACTTAATTTAATTCATACTCCTTAGTCTCGGGTGATGAGCAGCACCACAATATTTTTGAGTGACGACATCCACCTGTCCAGGACTGTAGTGTTGTGGACACAAATTTTGGGCAGCACATGGAGCTGCACAGAGGGGTCTGTGTGGATTTTCATGGAGTTAGAGAGATAACAAAATTCAAGTCACGTGACTCTTGTATACTTGCAGACGCAGAAAGTATGTCACTTGTCTTAGATCTCTCTGCCGCTGATAGGAGCAACACACCTGGAAAGGTAACACAGCACCTCACAGGCTTATAACTTAATTGAAGAGTTGCGTCCGCTTTGACAGTGTTATCACAACTTACTGATTAAATTTGAATGTCTCAGTTTCAGACAAATTCATGCAAAAGTGTTCATGATCCTAACCTTTAATGAACTCCAGACTGATTTTATTCTGTCAGAGCATGCTTTCAGTGTGCACAAAAAGGAAGGGCTGTTCACAGACTGTCTCTCATCAGTCAATGGCAGCATATCTGCCTCTGGCTTTTATGGAAGAGGAAGGTAGTTGCTGAAGCAGTCAATGTTGCATTGTGACAGGCTGCCACACGTAAATGAATTTATGGGAAACACTGACCTCATGCTATTGGACTCTTTTTCAAACAGTGGAGGTCAAATATGCTGCCATTTGCTGGTTGAAAAACTTTAACATGTCGCCCAACCTTAATGCGACATGTCTTTTTTATAAAAATAAAATGAAGGTTTCGTGAGTTTGGAAGTGGATTTCAGGCCCCATTAATTCTTTACCTGAAATGTGTAACAGTTTTACCATACAGGAAGAGCTGGACAAAACAGAATCAGCCCTTTAAGTTCGGCTACTTTGGCTGTCCCCTTGTGTGCTGAATCAGAAGCTACGAATAGGGAACTAAGTTCAGTGTCGCCCACCGAATGCAGCTTCCGTTCACCATTGACACTTCAGCTTCCTACCTCTCTATCAGACCCTGACCGACTCTTAATCCCATATTCTCCAGTTTGGTGATATTTCTTCCATTCTCCTGAATGCAGGACAAAAAAGAACAAATGAAACCAAGACTAAAAAGTGTTGCAGTCATTTAGCTCCGGGGTAAACCTTTGACTAAATCACAGCTTCTTACCACCTCTCCGCTGTCAGCTGACTTGTAAATGTACTCGATCACTTCGCTGTGGAGAAACTGGAAAGGAGCTTCGTCTGCCATTCTTCTAGTGAAAGCCGTGGCGCTGAGGTGCTGCTTTACTGAGACACTTCCACCGAGACTGACATCCCTCCACACACACGGACAAACAAACCTGCAACTCCAAACAAACACTGGTGTTGGCTTGTTTCTTTCATAGAGCGCACAGCTGCTGCCCCAGTACCGCCACCTGCTGGTCCGGAGTCTAAACTGTCCCAGTCAATCACATCTAATTCATGTAAATTAATTTATTAATGAAGGAATAATGCGACAACACGGTTCACGAATACTAGATAAATAAAAACATTAAAATTGTAACTAATATTAAATGTACGATACTGAAAACAACAAAACCATGACAAAATGAGTTGAATTGAAGGGAGAAAAATAAACTAAAGTCCATTTGCCAACATGCTCTGGTGCTTCACATGATCAGTTTGCATCAGCAGCTGCACTTTGCTCAGACATGGCAGCATGATTTTGTAAAGCTATTGCTATGACCACCAAACAAAACTTCATCAACTGATGACCATGAGATAGCAAGTAAACTCCCAGTTATTCTTATAGCAATTAACCCAACTGCTATAAGAACGAACATGGATGACAACTTCAAGCCTGTGTTATGCTGCTGATACAGAGACTCAAGTGACTCAACAGACAGGCGTAGGAGTATTTAAAAACAAAACAAAAAAAAAAGCAGCTTAATTTCCAATTTCCAGAAAAACTACAAAAGGAAATAAGCCTATTGTGTGAAATCCATGGAACTGACAGCAGCTTACACAATCAAAACTAACAGACACCTGTGAGACAGGTGGGGAAAAACTGAACACAAGACTCTAGTCAGAAAAGTGATCTAAAAAAAAGAAGACTAACCAGAACTACCAAGCTAGGAAATTGCAACTAAATAACCAGAGACATACAGTACAATGAACGCTGGAAAAGTGGCAGAAGAGAAAACTAGGGTTACACTCACACTATACAAACAATGATCTACATGAGTAACTATGGCTGGACTTAAAGCAAGCAGGGAACTTAACAGACTACTGATGAGGGAAAGCGGGGAGGGATGAGGCGAACAGAGGTAGTGTGTGGCAAGGGCTGCATACGGCAAAGCTTGACAGGTGATGATCTGGGCTGATTCAGGCAGACGAGGGAAAACAGAGAGAATCCAGACAAGAGGTTAACAAGCAGGCAAGGAGTCCAGAACTGGAAAACAAAGAACAGCCATTAGAACAAGGTGCATACAAGACAGCTAGACAGAACAGGGATTATTACTGATTGACGTTGTTCAACAGTCCAGCATCAAGTAGTGGTTTGGGTCTGTGTGGCTTTTATAGAGGAGCAAAGTAGTTTCAGTGATCACTCCCACCTGCTCATGCGACTCCTCAAGTGATCACAAATTGGCAGCACCTGCCCTCATACCACACACACACTTACGCCCACCTGGAGAGAGAAGGGAGAGGGAAGGGAGAAAAACCTGCCACAACCTGGTGTCAGAGGTGGAGGGTGTGACAGCATGCGTCTGGTGGTATTCTATATTTTCCTTCTGTCAGCAAGTGTCTTGCTGACAGAGCCAGATCTTATTATGTGTTAATAAAATCTGACGCATTTTATTCCCCTTTGCCCCATTGCTGTACAGAAACACATCAGTAAGCCACACTATTGCACTAGTTGACATCAAGATGTCATCAATTACAACACTGGTGCGTTGCAAAGACGACTGCACCTGGTCACAGCATGGATTCTCCTTCAGAACAAGCTACAAACTAATAAAAAACGAGTAGTGTGGGGGTATAATCAGGCACAGAGCCAACAATGTGGTGTTCTGTGAGCACAGCGCAAATGCCTGCATGAGCACATGAAAAGAAACTCTCCGAGGGCAGTTTGTTGAGGCTACAGCAACAAACAGCACCACCAGTGCCGTTTTCCAGTGACTATTCCCCTCTTTCTTCAGCGTATATAATATTGGATAACCACTCCAGCTATCAAAATGAATAGTAAATACCCTACAATCTAAACCGACAGATGAACAGGAAAAGGACAGGACAGAGGAGGGGGAAGAAGAAACAAGCACAGATCAAATTAGAACACTGTTTAATGTTATTGTGTGATAGTGAAGTAAATTAGAGCACAATATGTTATTCTTATGATCAGATTCATTCAAGTTATTTTTTGACGCAATACAAGAAATACTATGACTATACAATAAACAAGTATGTTGCAGTATTTTAAATAATTCTGATAATACAAGAAACTATGAAGTCAAGTTAGGCATCAGGTAATCATTACATAATTCAACTTAGATATTTTTTTGCCTTTTGTACACACAAACATCAGGGGAAAAACCCTGAAAATGTGATTTATTCCTTTCACATTTTAGCCTAACAAGACACAATGCAAATGAACAGATTCTGAAGATTTTTAAAGACAGGATTGTGATGATGTTTTGTCAGTTTTAATTTGGTGCATCGCTTGATAGGAAATTCCCAGGCTGTGTTTTTTGTTGGTAGTCCTGCATCACCAAGAGTTCATCCTTTTTCATATTCTGTCAGTGGTGTCAGTCCTGTCAGTATTTGATATGCTGCTACTGAATGGTAATACCAGTTGCCTTTGAAGTATTATATGAGTTATAGTTGTGTGGGAAAACAACAAAACTGGGAGATTAGGAGGTTATTGACCCATTTTAACATTGTTTTATTAATTTGATTGTTTTGCCTAGATCTAAGTATAAAGAGCAGATGACAATGTAGGAGGATATAAACAGCCCATGTAAGAGATGTCTGACCTACTGGCCTACTTAGTGAAAGAAACTGCCTATTCAGAAATGGGTAGCAAATCTTTTGGATTAGTACAAGTACAAAAACAGTTGCTAGGCTTGAGTACAAAATATTGTTTTGTAAAAAAAATATGCAATCACATTAATCAAGTCATTTGGAAATAAGACACATAAACAAACAAGTCTACATATTCTTCATTTCTTTATGCAGTATTCCAATATGTGTGGATGTGACTCCAGCTACTGTCTGCTGGTGTTCAGGGGTCCTCAGGACTGTAAATGGAGCAGGATGTTAGCCACTTCACAGGGCAATCTCTGAAAACACACAGTTAAACCTTGATTATAGACCCATGCTCACACAGACAGCTACAAATACCACGTACATGTCATAGTTGTTATAATACTTTCTAGTCCACTCAGTAAGCATCTATGTATTCTGCACATGTACACTACTGGTGAATATGCATATTGCTGCCCTTGCAGAGTAGTAAAGTCCACATGGACATACACATCTAGCCAACTGTACTTTTATCTTAGCCTGTCTTTTAATTTCTATTACTGGGCCTAAATTTGATGCCAAATTAGAATTTCCTGAATATTAAATGTAATTGAAGCAAAGATTTCTTCTATACCCCCTTGGTGCCTCCCCTGCTCTACTCGCTGTCCTTTCCTTCCTTTTCCAGCTTTTTTTCCCCCTAAAATCTCCCCTCTCTCTGTAACTTGGAATCTTAAACAGTGGGACCCTATTATCAAAGAAACAGCAGCAAACATAATGGAACAATTGACAGATGTTGATAGTATTTGTACCTGTGATACTTCTGTCCCTTCCTTCTTTGGTACTCTCTTTCATCCACTGTCCACACTGCTCCTTTACCTCCCTCCACTCGCACAAAACACTTGTGAAGGCTCAGGTTGTGACGGACTGCATTCTGGGTACAAGATACAGGTACGATAAAATTGTATTAACATGGAAGCAAGAGAAAATGCATTCTGTTAGATGGAACCTTCCTGTTAGGTGATTTGGTTGTTAGCGTATTTTAGTACAGTATGTTAAACTGTCTGTAACATTACTACCTTCACCAGTTCCTAACAACTCTATTTATTAATAGTTTTTTTCTGTGAAAGGTGGAAACAAGACATGTGGCTACTCATGACAATTTTTTTTTTTTTTAATTTCACTTATTTGTCATGGCCTAATTGGTAGATAAATTCAGCCTTGGAAAAAGAAAAAAAAAAGGTCACAAATAATCATGATAAACTTTAGAAATCAACCAATACAGGTTTTTTAGGGCCGATGTTGATATAGATTATTGTTAATCGTGAATGGCTGATAACCGATATCTGGAACTGATCTACATTAAAACCGCACGTGATGGCAGAGAGCCTGACATTCAAAACTACTACTAGCTTATACACACATCAAAGTTTTTGAACATCTGACCACAGGAACTTGTATTTCTACAAGAAATACAGGTTCTTGTTGGCAAAACAAAACAGCAAAACAGTAATCTCATGTGACTACCAAAAAGAGGAGGATTTTAAGGAAAACGTGGTATAGTCTAGTACTTTGACCAAATGAAAAATTTTAAATGAACTTGTGCTTTGCTCGGCTCATATTTTTAAGTGCTTATAGACTTGTGCTTTGTATATTTTTGGGCTGATTACATGTGTACATAGATGAGCAGGTATCAGAGTGAGTCAAACCTTCCAGGTAGCAGTGTTGTGTCTGAAGTAGAAGAACATGGTAGTGAACCAGTTGTAGATCTCATTCAGAGTACGCTGTTTGTCTGGAGACTCCAGGATAGACTGAAAACAGTCAGGCAAAAAGAGAAGCTCAAAGAAGGAAAAGCTGTGACAAAAATTGACAAGTTAGCCACTTTTGCAATAGTTTGTAGCACATGAACCATGAATTTCACTAAACATGGAATGTCCGAACATACAGCTAGCGTGCAGCTGAACATTGTACAATTTAGTTACACCACTCTGTGTAAATGTACATGCATTTTTACATTTTTTTTTCAGACTGTGACTTTAATGGTTAAGTTCAATTAATTACAGAAAAAATAAAGTGGTAAAAAAAAATAATGCATTTACTCGCAACTTTCCCAGTTCCCTAATTTCAGCCACACCGGTAACACTGATGAACACTCCAGCCTCGTAGGTGGCGGTAATGCACCTAAAGTCTGTTTGTAAGCCGTGAAGAAGATACACAGGACGCACTGAGTGATGTCAGCAAGCGCACAAGAAAGTTAGGTGAACAGTGAAGGGAGACCAGACCTCTTTGAGCTTGTTGGGTGGAAAGTTTTCTTTTAAAAATCTTCCCAGTGGCAGCATAAATAAAAACATGGTTGTGTGCAAATTGTGCAACAAAGAGTTTTCTTATTACCGCAGCACTTACAGCCTACAGGATTACCTCAGTGTAAAATATGTTGCTGTTAGAACCAGAGCTAACATTAGCTACGACAGTCCTGGTACAAGTAAACGGTGTAGCCATCCCATAATAGATCATTTTTCAAGACACTGTTTACAAAAAGCCTTGAAATGTGGAATATAATCGCTATAATTGCTATAATTGCATTTTGAATTTGCAGTAATCTGTGAATGAAGTAGACAGACAAAAAAATGTGCAGATAAATGAAGCAAGCATTTTTGCTGTTTAAGATATTACTCCGCCAAGAACATGGAGCCTCGGTGGAGCTACATGACGTTCGGCTTTGGTTTTGTCAGGCTGGCAGCTGCCAGGCTTAGATAGTCCCCTCTCCCTCTTCCTCCTCCCCGTTCTTCCTTTTTAGGTTTGTCTATGGAGTAATTGCAGCGGCAGGTGTTCATCATCATCAGCTCGTGCAGCAGCGGGTGGAATGCAGCCAATCAAGCCTCACACACTCCGCAATATAACCAGACGCCACTCACCTCTCAGTGCCGGATCGTGACACAGCCAGTAACTGTTCACTCGTGTTATCTCCAGCCATAGTGTTTTCTGATTCTTTGTACCTTTAGTCACTCTGGTTGTCTTCCTTCATCCTAGCTCCGGATCCATCTGCTCCTGCTTTGTTCCACCTGGGTTCCCCGTCGCCTGCAGCTCGTGGTTTCGTCCTACACCTGGGATTCACTCACCTGTGCCGTCTCTACCATCTGGCTTTCCTCTATTACCAACCTGCCGCTGCAACACGCCCAAAACCACATGCGGGGTTCCCAGCCCTGAACCCAGTCCGAGCATCTGATTACCAGTCACTTAAGTAGCCCTCTCAGTTCAGTTATTAGAGTCACTCGCGTCGTTTGTATTATTTCTTCAGAGCTCAGTGCTAGTAGTTTGAGTCGTAGTTTAGCTTTTGTAGTTTTCTAGCTTGTAGTTTAGCTTCATCTTAGTTTAGAGCTTTGTTATCTTGTTCCTAGAGTCGCTTAGTCTTGCCTTTCTTGCCTGGGTCTTACCCACCGTGAGTCAGCTTTTGAGTTTTTGTAATGAGTCCACCTAGCCACTAGTAGTAGTCGAGTTCTCAGCTCTGTGTTTACCTTGAGTAGTACCGGTTGTAGTTTTCCGGCTCCGACTTGTAGTTCTGTTACCATTTTCTGTAAATAAATTTCTTTATATTGCATTTCCCAGTCTGGTCATTTCCTCCTTTGCAGATCGTAACAGGTTTGTTTGTCGATCTGTCTTTTAACAAGTTAATTGTAAACGTTTAGTTTATAAAAAAAATACATTTATTTTGTATAAATAAAAAATTTATACACCTAAAACAGAACCATGAAAATTACACCATTTATCAGACACAAACTATGAAAACAGAATGAAACTATGGATTTTCAACATTTTGAACTACTTATGCTGATGTTTTGTGCCATACAGTGGGGAAATCTAACTAAATCCATGCTTTAAATCATCAAAATCACTTTTTTCTATGTGTCCCATTTTAAAATTTTATAAATTTTAAATTGTAAACACGTATAAGTCTATTCATCAATTCCATCGTCAACCAAAATTTAATTGAATTGAAAAACTTTAGTTGTGTCAAATATTGCTATTTGACAAAAATGTGATTGATTAATTACAAAGTCTGTAATTAATTTGCATTTTTTAAAAATTGCATCTCACCACTACTTTTTTGTTATTTAAGTTTGGCTTTAATTCAAATCCATGCATCCATTATCTATACACCGCTTAATCTTCAGCTGGGTCGTGGGGTCTTGAGTCCATTCCAGCAGACTGAGGGCAAGCCACTGCGCTACCCCTAATCTAAATAACTTCTTCAATTTTGGATTGATCTAATCCAATTTTAGAACAATGTTTTTACCATTTTACCATGTAACTGAATATATGTAAACATGTTGCAAATTTAAGTTGTAAAAGTGAACAGTACAGTTTTCTGTAAAACATCTATAGAGTGTGAACTGTACTTGTGAAATCAGCGACTGGCAAAGCACATCACAGCAACTTTAGATATAACTGATTAAACATACTCACCCATCTTATCAAGTAAGCGTAGGTGTACGGTGGCCTGATGTTATTGTACTTGTAACATTCACTACTGGTGACCAGATCTGTAAAACAACAATGATTGTATGTCATCAGTTTATGCCATCAAATACTTGATTTGCATTGTGTCCTTATTTGTCTGATTTTCTGAGCTATGTGTGCAGTCCATTGAGCTGATGGGAAAATAAGTAACAAAATCTGAAGCACATACTAAGCAACAAATATAACAGTAATGTTTAAAGTTAGTTTAAAACTCATATTTTGCACAAATATGAAATTACAGACAATCCATTCTCATCTAAGGACTGACATGACAGATTATTATGAAACTGGTTATCCTAATGCACAAATACTGTCATAAAAAAGTCGCTAATGCCCAACAATAGGAATAAAAAAAATTCAAATACAATTTAAACTTTTGTTGTCAGTACAATTCTTGATTAATATGACTGCCTTATATGATTAAGGATTATATGATTATATATGAAGATTATAAACTAACTATTATCTTCTAATTTCTAAGGTTTTATAGAAGACTAAAAATTGTTCAAAATAGAAAACATGCGAAGCATAGTGAACAGACATTCAGTATGTTACCTTGCAGAGTAGGGGCAGATCCAACAGCTCTGTAGCCGTGTTGGACCAATTCCTCCATACGCTTAATGTCCCATTGTTGGACTCCGTCGGTTACATGGGGCTGCGGCAGGAATAAAGGAAGGCTGTATGACCACTCAGAAGCTGCCTTCTGCATGCAGTGATGGAAGTGGACATGAACAGATGGTGTCATTTCTTTTCTTTCCAGGAAAAAAAATCATACAAGCAAGTCGGAAAATTCTTCAAGCCACATTGAATTAAACTTTAAATCAAGCAAATCAAATTGGAAAAACAGTGTAAGCTGAGAGTAAAATGATTCAACATACCAAATCAGAGTATTTGTGTTCAGAGAGATGAAGTTGCATCGCAATGAGCTTCTGTTTTTCCAGACTGAGCTGAAAAATGAGAAAATCCATGTTAGAATTAATTTAAATTTGTGCTTAAATAAGTGATTTTACAGCTCCTGACCTGCAGAGAGTTTGTTGGTTGTTGGTTTCTGTTTTTCAGCATCAAATTAACAATACACTACTGTAGAGGTTAGGATCATTACTGTTTACATACATCATAGGAAGAGAACCTCTTGAATGCTATTTGATAAACTAATTTCATTCTAGAGTGGCTGACAAACTTCTGTTCTGCCATCTAATTTTTACTTTCAGGTCCATAAGTATTTAGACAGTAACACTGTTTTCATAATTGTTTTAATTTAAGGATTTTTTCTTCATTTCGCAGTCAATGATGGAGCCCTTGCACTCCCTTGAGGTGCGTTCCTGGACCTTAACTGCAACTACATTTGTTGTTGCTGATTTATGGGTTACTCTGTCCTAAGTTTCATCTTCAGTCAATGAAAAGCAGCTCACTTGGGTTGAGGTCAGTTGAAAGTCTCCCATTTAGGCGCTTTTCATTTCATTGTCTTAAGAAGCTCTTGGATGGGTTCTTGATTTTGCAGAATGTTTTAGGTTATTCTCTATCTTTACATTGAGGCACTATGAGGCCAGTTTTGTATCATTTGACTGAATCTGACCCTTCAAAATTTATACTACTACCTCGATCACCAGTCACATCATCAGTTAACACCAATGACCCATTTCCATTTGCAGCCGTACATGTCCATGTCATAACACTGCCTCCATTTCTGACAGATGTTATCTTGGTTTTATTTGGTCAAAGACTCACACTCCAGAACTGAGCAGACTTTTTAAGATGTTTTCCAGCAAAGTGTAATCAGGCCTCTATTGTTATTGCATCTGAACAACTTTCATGAAACTGTGCATTGATTGTAGACTTTATGAATGACACGTCTCTCTCCTCAAGAGGTAGATACTGTGAAGGTGTTTTTCTTACCAATGAAGCAATTCTGAGATCATCCACTTTAGTTGGCTTTTGTTTTCTTCCAGGTCTTTTGGTGCTGGCATACATGATTTCCTTCATTTGCATCAACACCGCTTTGAAACGCATATTGACAATTCCCATTACAGCTACCAAATGTAAATCCAACACTTGGAATCACCTCCAAACATCTGATCTGCTTAATTAGGTTTGAAACAATGAGGAAACAGATCACATCTTGTCATGTGAATGCCTATCAATCAATTCTTCAACTATTTTTGTTAAAAAATAAGTACTTATGCGCCTGACTGTATCTGAAAATTATTTTTGAAAGAAACAATGTGTACCTTGATCTAATGCAGCTCAGATTATCTTAAAGAATGAACATGACATGTTGAGGTGAACATGACAACAATGGCATCTTTGTCTCTTTACTAGTGTTTACTAGTTCACTTTACTAGCAACTATCAGCCTTGTGTTTGCTCATTTCAAAGGTAAAGTCTGGATGTGGTTAGCCAACCTTAGCATAGACCCATTAATAATGGGACGAACTGTTGCTGCCTGAGTTTGGGTATGTATTTCAAAGGGGAAATATAAAGAAATACAGGAAAGAGCTTAAGAGTTTAAAGAAAGTAATCAAAGTGTTCAAAACCACAATTTAGTGTGGAGAAGGTAGTGTACTTCACATTTTGACATATTTTTTCACAAGAGTATCCATGGGGAAAGTGAAGACCTAGAATTTTTTACTTCCCACCTGACTCTCCATGTACTGAACAATATCCTGCTGGACCCGCCACTGAGCAATGCTTCTGTCACCATGTCTGTGTTCCGAATGGAGATGCCTGAAAGACAAAACATCACAGCATTTTTTTAAATTATACTTGTCATGAAGCCCCAGATCATTAGAGAACAATATCTCATATTGTTGAGTACAGAGACAGCTCTAGTGCTGTATTGAAGACTTTCTCCCCATCAGTTTTGTCACCTCTGCCATAATGGTTCTGAACTCTGTACACCACTAATCACAAGGAATCAGTAAATCTGTCTGACTCCAAACAAGGCAGGAAGCGCCACACAGAACACTATTTCAAAGCAAGACAGAGACATATGTAACCCCAAAGACTTAAGGTGACGAACACTGCTAACTTAATGGGAAAAAAGCAGTCAATATAACTGTTCGTTCAAGAAAAATATTAGTGTTAGTAATGGCAGAGTACTGACAGAGCGCAAATCTGGAAACCCCACTGTAGGGTTAGAACTTCTGAGATGCCTTGTGCAGTCACTGAATTGCCACTTTCACTTTTGTTATTATTAACTCTAAGATTTTGAAGAAAGTCAAGATTTGCACACCGGGGGCAGGTGGAACATACTGGCCTATCATTAAAATGAAATGCAGGACAAATGTTCTTTCTTCATAGTGTCCTCAGTGCATGAATTTAGCATTGTGCTCAGTACTGACTGAGAAAAATGGAAAAGTAAATATGCTAAAACTCTGTCTCTTCCTTTTTCAAAATACATATTTGTTACATTGTTATATTTCTTTAACAATCTCAGGCTGAGAGCAGTTCATCGGAAATATACTTCTCTTGAAGGTTAAAATAACCATTACCAATGTGCCATGACACTTTAATAACAGGGGATTTCATGAATCCAATGTATGCAGTATTCAGCAGTCTACTTACTTTAAGAAACTAGAGAAATCTTCAGATACTGCATCACAACCAGGCCAGCGGCAGAGGCCACTCACAAACAGAGCACTCGTCCCCTCATTGATGCTTAAAGAAACAGAAATGTCTCAGTTATATTTTGTACCAGTAGTGTTATTTAAAGTACTTTTACCGCATTGCTTGTACGAACTGACCTCATCAAAGGATTTTTTCTTGCACATCAAGGCTGGATGATATATTTCAATTCAGTCACATTAATAACCTGGATAATGTTACACAAAATCACATAAAGTTCTAAATTTTTGACATGTTCCAGTCTATGTGCATGTAAACACAGACACAGCTGTCAAAACCATATCAGTCTTGTAAGAGTTGTAAGAGTCAAGAGTCCAAATAAGCCTGATGATAGACTTAGGGTCACAAAATTATCCTATTTCAAGTAGTTTGGTTGCCTAAACCTGACCAAACATGGTGTGAAAACCAAATTTAATTCTAAGAATAGCATTTGTGAAGAATAACAGTCCCCATTCCCTGGGTGAAAGTCTTATTTTGGACTGATGCCACCACCACCCCTCCAACTTCTTGCTAGGACTTGGCGGCTCTTTCTGGGAGAAAAAGCATCTTTAAGAATGTAATTTCTTCATACAAGAATATAATTCTTGAGAGGGATGGTTATCAAACAGCAGGTCGATTAAAGAAAGAGACATCGCCAGAAAAAGCCCACTGACGCAAAGGCCTACCAGGATTTGATGCCCAGTAGACCCCTGCTAGTACTGCAAAACTGAGGTGGCACAGATATAGCCCACTGTTCCTCACAAAGAAATCTGAGTTCATTAACCTAATAATTGAACTTTAGTTCTATTTGTAATTCTAGTTCTAGTACGATATATTTCAGTTCTTCAACACAGTATATCTTTAGCTAATTCATGAATTGGACATCTTTATTAGTAGTATATTATTATATTTAGTAATTTGTATAATTTCTAATCCAGTGTAAATATGAGACAGTCACCTATCATAAATCCTGGCCTCAATGACGTTCTGTTTTGGACCATCTGTCCTCAACGGGAGGTATTGATGGCCAGCTCTGGGGGATAAGCCCATGTGCGGTGAAGACGACTGGGGAAGATGACTTGCATCCACCTCTTCCTTGCAAATGGAGATGGCTGCACTACTCTCTGGATGTGCTATGGGAGGAAAGTGTTGATGTAGGTATTTAATCTGTTTTAACAACATGAAACAAACGCTGAGCGCTGCTGATGACTTACTACAAACAGCTAAAATACCTAAAACTGAAATCATATCTAGCACCAATACAAGAACTGTTCTCTTTCTAAAAGCCAGTTTTACACTTTAAAATCAGGTAACCTCTATTTGTGCATGCTCAAAAAAATACAAAATTAAGCATACCTAAAAAATGCCAGAATAAATACAGTGATTGTCATGTATGTTGTTGTTTATGTAGGACTCATCTGTATACCGTGTTCTCGTCTGAAAACTGTTTGGGAAACTTGACGCAGAACTGATGGTCTCTGCTGCTTCAGCCTTATGCCATCCATATTTCCCCAGCACTGGAAAGAAAAAACACCAATGTCAACTACAGCATGTACACAATGTGATGAACTACAATTATATCACTGGGTTGCATGCAAGAATGTTTTTGTATTTTTATCCTTCATTACCCTTGCCTTCTGTCAGGTATGTTTATATTTTTTTTCCCAAGTTCATTTACCACTCATAACTACACCAACTTGTGGTAATTGCTTCTAAAAAATTTCACCTGTAAAACAAGGAATGCGTGTCCTGGATGGGTCATAATGTGCATGATCAATATTCCTAAATGTTTCAAATTACTGAAAGATGAAAACAATTGAACATTTTCAGTTTCAAGAGCTACAGTTGAAATCAGCATACAAAGATTAACAGATAATAAGGGCCAGTGATCATTTCATTACTAAGTTTCAAGCCTTGTTTTTAAGATTGCATATATCCAGTTGTATTTTTGATGACAGGCACAGATTTCCTTGGCAAACATCGTGGACCTCATCAGAGCTGAACAAATTTACCTTGGTTTCATCTGACCAAAGAATGTGCTCCCAATATTGATCACTTCTTTACATGTTACCAAGCAAAGTTCCATCCTGCAGACTTGTCTTATACAACAAGTTAGGGTTTTTTTCTTCAATGCTATCCATAAAGATTGATATTCTGTAATGTCCTTTTCACTGTCTCAGCTGGCACAGAAACTCTGACTTAGATTGAAATGTACCAGGCCTACAGCACTTATCTGTTTTTCAGAGTCATACTGTGCAAGTAATGCAGACTTAGGCATACTATCTGTTACTTGCAGCCCTGTCTCTTGAAAATTATGTTCACATATAGCTACAGCATTCACTGTTGCGTTTTGAAGGATCTGCATTTCTTCCTGCATCAGTTTTGTTTACCAACCAACCATACATTATATAGGGCCAGACTCCCTGGTCACCAAGAACATAGAGGATAAAGTTCAAACAAGTTGTGCAAGGGTCATATTTAACACAAATGACTTTTCAAAACCTAACCAAACAGTGAGTGACGACAAAACTTAAGGCTAAAAATACGAGTCCCAAAAATGGAACACAAATTCCAGTTTCCTTTGTGAAAGTCAGATAGAGAAGACTTCACTAATGTGGACTTGCGGTTCTTTGAAGGTGTTAATGTTTCCTACTACGCTGTCAGTATTTATGTGTCAAACAGGCCATTTTAACTGTGTTTTACATATACTTAGCATACATATCTAAGTATATAATCTTAGAAGCAAACATTTAACAACAGTTAATAGGTTAAAGAGTGACAATCATACTAATAAAATGCACAGCTTATATGCATATAGTCCATATGGGTCAGCTTTCTCATGTGATAAAGTGGAGTGTCAGTATTTGAAGAGTGGTTGGCCACACAAACATGATGAAGTCTAAATGGACTTGCAGTCAAAAACAGAAGCTTTGTTTTGAAGAAGCATAAAATGTCATCAATATAAAATGATGATATTTAAAGCATTTCAGAGCTGAAAAAGTAACAGAACTTGTGCTGTTTGAGTTATGGTCAAACAGAATGTCCTTAGCAGTGACTTTGACCAGTTAGCAGCACAGCAGAATCCAACCCACTCAGGCGACCTGTGCAGTTAAATGTGCTCAGTGTGTACTGTGCTAAAGCTAATTCACCTTGTAGCCCATCAACTGACATGACTAGGTGATGTTTCCCATTGAGTATATTTTTTTGGTGGCTTGTTTAACAGTGGAGATGCAGGACAAGATCTATGTTCGAGATTCCAAGTTACACAAGGAGACTTCAGCAGAAAGGTAATATGGGTCTAGGGTTGTTGTTCGGGGTCTGTTTTCCACCAGTTGCAGTCTGGCTGTGTGACTTTCTGCTCTGACTCTGATACAACACTGACCCTGTGCTTCATGTAACATTTTACTAGCTTTATTGAAATAAAGTCTCCAGACAGCTACAAAAATGGTTTTCTATTACTCAATGCAAAACTAAAATATGCCATCATGAAACTAACAAATATGAAGCATGAATAGAAAAATAAAATTCTTTCTTTTGGCTTTTGATATTTTCTCAAAGAAACATGTATGAACTAGCAGACAAAAAAATTACATTTACTTTCAGGTGGGCACATTGTACATGTTGTACACACAGCAAAAGGTCTCCTTTTGATAGGAAATTTAAAAGTCTGTTAGTGTAGTATTTTTAACACTTCAAATACAGCAATCACTTTTTTAAAAAAAGTTTCTTAGAATAACTTTTATTTGATACTACCGGATTAACTTTATCTAATTGCACTTTCAGCTTTATTCACTCATGTGTAGAGCTGAATTAGAGTTCGGATATAAATAGTTATTGTAATTATTATTTATAATTAGTATATGGTTATTAACAATTAAAAGAGTTTTTCTACAGTGTAAAACATCAATGTGTACTGCTAATATACAATGATATATGGTCATTAGATCGAGGTACCCAGCAATGAATACAGTTTACATTAGAATTATTATAGCTTGTTAGAACATTAAAGGGCCACATACATTTCAAATTAAAAATAATATATAATAAGAAAGAGACCAATCAGCATAAGGAGAATTTGCACACTTCCACCACCACCTTCTGTAACCTAGGAAAATACATCATGTATATCTGTGTTAAGGAAGTGGTAAACTTTGTTCCAGCATGGTTGTGTGAAGTCATTTGTTGCACACCTGACTTCCTGAGGCAGGCGGTGACACCACTTTCCCAGTCGAAGGAGGTGAAGGAGGAGGAGGAGGAGGAAGAGGAGGATGAGGAAGAGGAGGGCGCGGTCCCTCCAGGTGTTTGATGTTGTCATGTTGTGGTTGAACTTGGTGCTGTCCACACCTTACGCTCTTATCACATGTCTCTGGCATCTCTGCAGTGACAACAGAAACAATAATGTATCACTGTATGGGGAGGCCAATTTATGTAATCCAAATTGTGCTATGTGCCAAAGTCCAGAGGGACAGGTGCAGACTCTGCAGGCCTGTTTTTGCTCAGTAATTGCAAGCACTTTGTTTTTTTGTTGTTTTTTTTTTGTTTTCTTTTCATGTTGATTACCAAATACAATTAGCAAATGAGCTTTTGCTCTTGCAGATATAGCAAGGACTTTCCACTGTGTTTGGCCTGTCGATGGAGACAGATCAAAGCACCTCCAAAATCCAGAAGTGTCTACTTCAACTATGAAAGTGTGGATGACCAAGAATCTCCTTGTACACTCCTTTATAACAAGTATCTGTTACGCGTACCCTTGCAGACACTTACATGGGTCATAAATTTCGTCATCCACCAAAGCAGACAAGAATTTGACTGTTCTCACTGTTCGCCAACTGCACATACACTAGGAAAACAAAGGATGCTCAAAACAAATGCTTCTTTAGGGAAAAAAAACTATCTCTGTGATCCACAACTTACAATTTATCATTAAAAGAGTTTCAAAATCTTTAACTAGCTGCTATATTGTGTAAAAATTGATCAGTTTCTTTTTGGTGTTTGATATAAGGGGCAATATGACTGTCTGTGCAGACTGGTCTGGACTTATTGTAGTATAAACAGAACCAAGTGCTCATTCATGGTAGACTTTCGAAGTCAACATCAGACATTGGTTGGGTGAATCAATCCTTGCTGGTTAGCGTATAAATGTATTGCTACCAAGATTTCTTACTAGTTTATATTTCAAAGTTCTGCACTCTGTAAAAGTGTGTACCAAAATTTTCTTAAATTGTTTTTGGAAGAAAAAACACACTGACATGAACCAAGTTTGCTGCTTACTGTCACATTTAGGAAAACTGATACTTAATGGATAATATCTTTCATGTCCTTACTGTGGAAGTCACAAGTCTCCAGACTGTCCTTACTTTGAATGCTTTATAAATGCCTGTTAATAAATGCAAGTTAGGGCATACTTATCTATTAAAAATAAGTGATCAGTCTCACAGCTCAAAGGGAGGTTTTATAACTCAGCAGCCCAAAATCACGAACATCAAAATTAAGAATTCAAATAAACACCATATTCCTACTCACCCTCTTTGCTCACATGAAAAGTTTCACTTTCACTTTCACTACAGCAACCAAATGGTTACAGGTAATTGCTCGTAGGGTTATTAACTCTTTTTTTTTGCTAAGTTTCAGAAATATTGTCATCAGACCATATTTTGGAGGAGATATCCTCAAGTTTAGATACAGTGTACAGTACAAAAATATTTAACCGTACCTTACACCAATCAAGCAGAACATTATGACCACCTGCCTAATATTGTGTAGGTCCCCTTTATGCTGCTAAAACTCCTGTGATCCAGTGGGGCATGGACACAAGACCTCTGGGGATGTCCTCTAGTACTGAAGAGAACCAATTCCATTGACAGCCATACATGCCCACAGCATTATACTACCACCACCATGCTTCACTGATGAGGTGGTCTGCTATGGATCTTGAGCAGTTCCTTCCCTTCTCCATGCTCTTCTCTTCCCATCATTCTGGTACAAGTTGATCTTTGTCTCATCTGTCCATAGGATGTTGCTCCAGAACTGCACAGGCTCTTTTAGATGTTTTTAGGCAAACTGTAATCTGGCCTTCCCGTTTTTGAGGTTCACCGATGGTTTAAACCTTGTGGTGAACCCTCTGTGTTCACTCAGGTGAAGTCTTCTCTTAATTGTTGACTTTAACACAGATACGCCTACCTCCTTTAGAGTGTTCTTAATCTGGCCAACTGTTGTGAAGGAGTTTTCTTGACCAGGGAAAGGATTCTTCTGTCATCCACCACACGTGTTTTCCATGGTCTTCCAGGTCTGCTGAGCTCACCAGTGTGTTCTTTCTTGTTCAGAATGTATCAAACATTTGATTTGGCCACACCTAATGTTTTTTCTATCTCTCTGATGGGTTTGTTTTGGTTGTTCAGTCTAATGATGGCTTGCTTCACTGATATGACAGCTCTTTGGACTTCATATTGAGAGTTGACCTCACCAGATTCCAAACGCAAATACCACACTTGAAATGAACTCTAGACCTTTTATCTGCTCCTTGTAAATGAAAGAATGAGGGAATAACACACACCTGGCCATGGGATAGCTGAGCAGCCAATTGTCCAATTACTTTTGGTCTCTTAGAAAGATGGAGGACACATCTAAAATGTATTGTAATTCCTACAGCATTCACCTGATTTAGACGTAAATACCCTCAAATTTATTGTGACAGCTTCCACTTAAAGCACATCTTAAAGCTCACCTCTGAAAATTGTGTTAATGCACACTTTAATAAATTAGTAAGACTTGCATGTGATTATGCAATACAGTATTGTTACATCTGTGCTGTCAAGCTCTGACTGCCATGATTAGCTGCACTTATACCACTATGGAGCTCATCGTACTGCAAAATAAACAGTGACAGTTGTTAAACAATAAACATTCTAATTGAATCTTTAACCTGTGTGTTCAGAAATATTTTTTTCTTTGTATGTATTGTTTTCTCAGTAAAATATAGTACCTTTGGACAAAGTAACTATGTTTAGGCATAAACATCACCTTAGTGCTCCTCCATATTAGAAATACCAGATATTCTATTGGGTTA
The DNA here is from genome assembly GCF_022539595.1 of Amphiprion ocellaris. Classification (NCBI taxonomy): domain Eukaryota; kingdom Metazoa; phylum Chordata; class Actinopteri; family Pomacentridae; genus Amphiprion; species Amphiprion ocellaris. The sequence goes on along the minus strand of NC_072773.1, from coordinate 9,405,155 downwards.
AAGTTGAAATCAGAGCTGTGTGATTATCTGAAAAATAATGCATATGCTCCAGCTTCAGAATTCAGCTTTCACTGCAGATATGTATACATTAAAGTCTTCAGTGGTTCAAAACATTCAACAAGAAATGCAGCAACGCTTCTCAAAAAGAGGCTGTGGTTGTTCACAGGTGCTCTCTCTCGCTCTGTCTCTCTCTCTCTCTTTCTCTCACACACACACACACAAAGAGAGAGAGAGAGAGAAAGCGAGAGAGAGAGAGAGAGAGAGACAGAGAGAGAGCGAGATAGCATCATCAAAGCAGTCTACAGAATGAGTGGGAACCTGCTCTACTTTTATGCAGAACTGTGACATGTCACGTGCAACCACTGGGACTTGTGTTTGTCAAAAATGCCTGGATGGTATTTCCAAATCAGACTGTACCTTTCCTGTTGTAGAGCACCTTAGTATGAGACACTCAGTTTTAGCTTAATGTTAGCAGTCCCTCTTTAAAATGACACAACTGTTTTTTGATCTGACTTTACTATGCTCTCTAACTATATATCTAGGTTTCAAATCACTGTTGAAAAATAAGTCATTTTCATCGTGCAACAATGCTTTACATAGTTAGGCTTAGGGAATGACCATGGTTTGTCTACTGTTGCTATATTAAGGTTAAAGGGACTCTGTTGACATGTTACAACAATAAATATGTGTTTAAAGTTATAGACCAATTTTAGTCTTGCTTACAAAATGCTGAGAAAGAGGTTTACTTTTTTCTCATGTCCAGTGTTTTGGTGACCCATCCAACCACCCCTGCCTCCTCCATCTGTGGACGTTGCTCTACAACATCTTATGGAATATTTCTTTGCTCTGATCATGATCTTTTGAACATCAACTAATGTGGTGTTACAGAACTGATATTGCTCTTCAGTCTGATGTGCTGCAAATGCATGCTGGGTGGAAGAATAGGATTTCACAGAAGGATAGTTCCAGCATGCAACTCCATCTAAAGGAACAAATTGATGTTTTTACACTTTGGTGTGTGGACCATTAAATAAATGAAACACATGTTCATCAGTGAGTTTTAGTTGTTGACAGGTGTACTGAACTTCAAACAGAGTCACTCTGACTGTTTTCCTTTGCTTTTTGTCTTTATGCTAAACCAAGCTAGCCACATTGCGACTCAAGCTCTGCACTGAAAACACAGACATGGAACTGAGATCCATTTGAACACCTCACTCTCAAAATGAAGTCAAATAAGCATATTTCCCAAAATATTAAGCTATCTTGTCATTCTGTTGTCCTGATTCCTTCTTCAATCATGGACAGTTACATGAACATCTCACTGGGAAACCAAGTCAAGAAATGTAACAATGAAAGACATGCATTACTGCTGTATTTACTTTCCATTTTTCATTTTACACTTTGTGGTAGTTGATCAGTTTGCTAACTTTGTAAATGAGTAAAAACCATTTCTACTGAGAGTGAAAGACCTTGTATGATATCTATTGGCATGTCTTTGGCTTCAACCACTTTCTTAATCTTGTTCACTCATGATGACATTTAAGTTCACAGAGGCTCAAATGACATGACATATTGGTCTAACAGCAAGTAGTAATTGTCATCATCATGTAAATGTGCATGTGTTAGGGTTAGCACGGGACCTTTTCTTTCAGCTCTCTAACTATCATGTCAGACATATGATTTCTTCCTGGAAGCATGCATCAATACAATAAAACCAAGCAGCAGACAAATGTCGTATGCAAATGTACACCCACAGAAACAGGAATTCAGTAGAAAGTGAGAGCACGCAAAGCATGTTTGTGGCTTCTCACTGTCATCTCTCACTCTGGCTTTTCTCAACTTTATCTCATCTAGAAGAAACTCATCAAAGTCTGTTCCTGTTTTGTCAAAGTGAGGAAAGATTTACTCACAATTCCACACTATCAAAGTGTTGTGATGTTTGATATCTGATTTATGTTTCTGAAAGACAACATCTTTCTGCAGTAAATGGATTCAAAAAAGTATTTCCTGTTTAGATATTGCAATTGGCCACAATACAGTGTGGAAAGTTGCAGATTTCTCATACTGGTACTACTATGAATTTCCGGGTTTACTACTCACATACACCAATTTCTCAAAACGCACATTCCAATCACAATAATACCTTGAAATAAATGAGTAGGAGACTCGTTGTTTTCAAATCTTCAAGAGGAAACAACCATTTAAGGGTCAGATAAAAACAGACATCAATGTTGCATCACATTTGCTGAATTTAAGTGTACAATACAATACTTGATAGATAGATAGATAGATAGATAGATAGATAGATAGATAGATAGATAGATAGATAGATAGATAGATAGATAGATAGATAGATAGATAGATAGATAGATAGATAGATAGATAGATAGATAGATAGATAGATAGATAGATAGATAGATAGATACCTTTCATAACAGCTATGAACACCTTTGCCTGAAGACTTGGTCAGACAACATGGCACTAGCTTGTTTCAAGAATACACACCTATTCCCTCAACTCAACTCCTAGCATATTTTCAAGTCAAGTTGCATCTTTTTCTGCCTCATACAAATGAATATGGACTTCTTTTTCCTCTAATACACAAATTTAGACCTACCAATAAAGACTCGGCTGCTAAAACAGACCTATGCTTCTTAGCAATTAGGGTTGGATACTGCTGAAAACAATAACTGTCACTGATTATCTATGTTACAGTTTTTCTCAGTCACTTTGGTACATTTCTCAGATCACAATTGAAATTCCCAAAACTACTTGTTCAATCATCACATCATTGTGTCACTTGTTCACATCAAAAAAGCAGTTTGTCATTTCTTTGAACAAGTTGCAAATGCTTTGGTACATCCAGGCAAATGATTCAATACAATTCTCTGCTGTTTCCTAAAATATCAATTGCTTATGTCATGATGATCAAAATGTATTATAATGGCTCTCTGTTGAATAGTCTCACCCTCCACAACATTTAGGCATTAGTTCATTGCATAAGTCTTTACATGCAAAAAGGTTGAACAAGCTGTCATAATATGTCAAGGATATTTCTATACATTTCCATTAGATTTTTTTTTCTAAATCTGTCCTAAATTGATAAACTGCTCCCAGGTGAATCTTGACTTTCTCTACGAAGAGAAATGTGTGAAGGGTTAGGGTTTTCTGAAATCGCTCAAAGACACAAGAGAAGATATTAATGATGTGATTGAGAATTTGTGGCCCAACAGACAGGAACGTCAGGAGGTGTAGGAAGACTGTACTGTAATTCCTACAGCACTGCATGTACAGTTTTCCCTAAGGAGACTGTCCTGTGTTCACATTTCTACTTTTGTTTTTTTTGTTTTTTTCTTTGTGCTATGCAGCACTGTTTTCCTTTCTGTATCACAATGACATGGTCTGTCAACAAATTACAACAGTAAAAGTGTAAATCTGAATCTTGTCCAGTCTCTTGCAATCAATCTCCCACATATACTAAGGTGTAACTTACAATTTATCATAATTATCATGAAAATTTTAGCCATAGTTTACATCAGAACATCCCTCCAGAGTACACTGTTATAATGACAACATGACTAAGCAGTTTGACTGTCTTATCCATACACAATGACACCAGGACTTGTCATTCTGATGGCACTGTCATGTTCACTGACACAGATATTTTCTTTTGAGAGATGAAATTAGGATTTTGCGCAAGAGACTGGCTTTTGCAGGTAATCCATGGTGTTTTGCTATTGTATGAATTGTTTTGAGAAATGCACTTACTGTTTTTGCAAATGTCGAGGATGATTTGAGAAATGTACCAAGGTACCAAGAAAAACTGTAACATATTATAATAGTATAAGATATATATATATATATATATATTTTTTTTTTTTTTTACAGCTTGTGGAAATTGTATTTCTGCACACAAATTCAAATTCATTGGTCATTTTGTTTGACACACTTCTGTATCACTGTGTCTAGGTTTAGGTACTGGAACAGATAGACACCACTGCCACTATCAGGTCAAACTGTGAATTACAAAATGAACCCTTCAATTTTTATTCAGGACAGTGATGGAAAAGAGTTTTGTAGACTACTTTTCAGCAGGTTAGAAAAACAATGCTGACAAATATCAGGCAGTTTAACTGGGTAAACAGTGATTTACTCACGATGAACAATGTCACATGTAGCCTAACAAACCAAAGCATGGACAAAAACAGAGTCAGCATTTAACTGTTCTTTTGGAAATGTGTTCTGTTGGGGGAATTTAAAAATAAAATAAAGGCTCACAAATTCTCCTTACTGAGCCTTTACAAAAGCTGGTACACAGCAAGACATGCACTTTGCTAGATGCATCGCTTGGCATCAATCCATCTTTCCGACAATATATAAAGCTCCAGAGTAACACACCTCACACAGACAAAACAAACACAAACACTAAAGGCCTCCTCATCTACAAGACTGATGTCTTGGCTATATGAACACCTTTGTTCTGGGTTGTGTAAGGAGTATGATTCTAAAGGGTGACAGGGACATATGAGTCATCGTGGATGGAAGTGTGTGTCTGTATGTGTCTTTGAGTGTGGAAAGTGTGGTTAATCTGACATTTTACCTGAGCTGTATGTTTTGCTGGCCCAGTTAGTAATAAGTAAAGCAGAAAAGAAGTCCTGCATTGTTCAGGACAATGCTAAATTTCAAGGTGAAAAATTTCACTTTTTCTTCTTTCTCGTGAGCACATCCGAATACAGTGCATCAAATAAGTATTTAAGAGGCTCCAAAGTCAATGAAATGTTTTAGAAATATTACAAAAATATGAGTAGATGTGTGGTGTGCTAGACTACACACAACTGGAGCAATCTTTGTTGTGAACACATACAAAAAGATTAAGACCAGCTTCCAAAATATTAGTTTCTTCCACTACACTATAACAACATGTGGTTTTTTTAAACGTATGAAAACATTTGTTATATAAAACTGTGGGGTTATAATTTTGTTTTAATATTTTCTCCACTGCACTACAATGTGCAGTGAATGAAGTAAGGAGCATTTCATTTAAATAAAGAGCGTACATTTGCAGACACTGGGATGCTTCTCAATATTTTTTTTATACGAAATCTGTCTGCGTCCGGTCTGGACAAAATAACAAAGCAAAAAAACACACTTCATTCTGCATGTATTTTAATGCATTAAATAATTCATTCGTTTTCATACTGGACACCCGTTATCTATGGTCGGATGATACCTAGACATTCATATATATCTATAGATAGATAGTTGAGTAGGAGACCCATTGTTTTCGAATCTTTTTCTAGGGTCAAATAAAAACAGACCTCACATGTTGTTGCATCATTTGCTGAATTCAAGTGTACTATACAGTACCAGATAGATAGATAGATAGATAGATAGATAGATAGATAGATAGATAGATAGATAGATAGATAGATAGATAGATAGATAGATAGATAGATAGATAGATAGATAGATAGATAGATAGAAAGAATTAACATAGTTTGTGTCCTGTGAAGTATGTTATTTGGTTTTTAAATTCACTTTGCTAAATGAGTGTATTTTGAATCGCACTCAAAAAGAATAAATTAGCTTTAAATTAATAATCTGATAAAGCCTGAAGAAGTGATGTAGTTTTACTGTTTCTGTCATTTGCTACAATATGATGTGCAGCTGTGGAACTGCACCCAGAAACCACCACAGCACTGTTCTCATAAGATCTTCTGCTGATGAGTTTTTAAAAATCTGCTAACTTAATTTCACAGGACTTCATATCTGTCAAAATTATAACTGTCCTTTTATTGAGAAGAACTTTATCATTTTGGGGAAATGTCTGAATGGAATTCTTTAAATTTGTCAAAATCTCTGCAGCTGAAGTTTAATCAGAAGAGAAACCCACCACGCGTGTCACGCTATTCGGTCCTCTGTAACCATTTTATAAATGTCAAGATAATAATCTTAAATAGCATCAAAAACTGATTTTTGGGTCCTTCAGTCAAATAAAGTTGTTTGTTATTCTATGGAAACTTTTGTGTGTGACACTACGTTTATATGTTTTCTTACTATGCTGATGTCTTCAAATACTTGTACATGTACTGACTACACAATCGTATGCCCTCACGCACGTCCTCAAACTGCTCTCACTGAACATATACCATAATTCCACACATATTTAATATTTTTTCTGTTATTTCTGTTCAGATCACTCTGTATTTGAAATTTTGGTGTAAAACTGTGAGATTTGTGCTTACCGTAGCACCGTGTGCAGAACCTGCTGGCCCCAGTCTTCCTTTTCTCAGATTCTTTGTGGGAGATACTTTGAAATGATTCAGAGAGGGAGTTATTCCACAGGAAATCTGGTTTTAAGCAACTAAAACTTTAAGAGGGGTGGCAGACAGACCTCACTCTGACGAAGACTGCAAAATTTGAATGTTAACACATAAAAACATTAATAAAAAATGCTAAAATGAAATAGGGAATCTGTATTTCACGGTAAATCAAAACCATATATCAGCATATAGTTTTGGAGGATTTGCATATATAGTTTCTGCTGTTCAACAGAAAAACTAATTTAGATTTAAATCTTTAACTAAGTCATAATTTTGCCATGTATAAAATTTTTAATAGAGATGTTAATGGTGACACGAGAATAAAGATAATAAAGTACACCATCAGCACTCACCTGACAGCAGTCTCAGAGAAACAGATCACATTAAAGAGAAATCTACGCAGTATTTATACCCCCAGCAGGAGACGGAGAAGGGTTGTGATAGCTTCAGCAAAACAACATTTTTCCACCTTCGTATTTAACCTGCTTTTGTCTAAATGGTCTTCCATCTGCAGCAGTGTGATTGTTGCACACAGGTATTTGTCTAATTCAGCTGTTCCTCTATCAGAAATACATGAATCCTAAAACACCTTTCTATGTTATATAATATCCCACATCTGTTACAAATGGGTTCCCTTTTTTCATCAAATGGGATTCCTTTGAAGCTTTGATGAAAGAAAATTTGTGTCTAATATCAAGTGCTTTCAGCAGCTTTTCTAAGAAAGAGGCATGTCTCTTCATTTGAATTAACTGTTTTGATCAGTTAGGCACTGTGGTTTTTTGCCTTCCGGACATCCACTGAAACCTATTTGAGGATTTCAATCAGCTTAAATCATCTTGAATGACCATTTCATTCTCATGAAAGGACAGTGTGCTAATGATGTATCTATGACTTTGATGACTTGCTTTCATTAAAAAAAACTGTGTTTTTGTTTTCTCATGGAAGGACAGTCTCTTATTTTAAACGTGACTGCAACTGCTGTGGTCCTTTATAGAGTTGGTTCGCCAAAATCACAAACATATGTATACGTTTTCTTTTGGTAAATGCTGTGGGTCACATTCAGTTGAAGTTTTGACAAGAATTATTGTGGTGCTGAAAGAAAAAGATAAAAAAAAATGTTAGTACCATGTCTTTTTTCAGAAACTGTTCAAATTACCCAAGAAAAACCCACACACGTCAATGTACATAATGTTCAGGGTGTAAAAATAAAACTGCAGAGAATACAACTTACAAAATTGCAGTTGCTGTAGTGTGCGTGTGTCTGTGTGTGTGTGTGTGTGTGTGTGTGTGTCTGTGTGCGTGTGTGCGTGTGTCTGTGTGTGTGCGTGTGCGTGTGTCTGTGTGTGTGTGTGTGTGTGTGTATGTGTGTGTGTGTGTGTGTGTGTGTGTGTGTGTGTGTGTGTGTGTGTGTGTGTGTGTGTGTGTGTGTGTGTGTGTGTGTGCGTGTGTGCGTGTGCACTTTGCTGCCGGTTTGCTGGTTTGTGCCACTGCATGACATTTAGGCTGTGTAGCTCTTGAAAGGTTTTACATGTAAATGTAAATGTACATGCTGCCTGAATTTTCACAAACAGACCTGTTAGGGCACAGAACTCTGAGGGAGGTGGTCTGTATGGAGGAACTATAAAGCACTGGACCCTGACATAGGTTTTGTGGTAAAATGTGTTCAGATTTAAGGTTCGAAAAGGTAAATGCTGAAAATCTAAACAGATCCTCCAACATGTCACACACTTTTGTAACATCTAATTAAAATCTACCTCTAAGCTTAACCATGTGCTCAGTGTTGCCTAAATAGAACCATATTATACCTTGGGTGTCATCCATGAAATCTTGGTGACATGCATTACTTTTGCAACATTCTGTTTGTCGCAAATCAGCAGGATACATGGGTCATTCCAGAGGTGGAGGACATTTGCGCTTTAAAATTTTTGAAAAATAGACCTTCTCTTTTACAATTTTCTGCTACATTAATCGGTAATAAACTATCAAAGCCTTGATTGGCTCAGCTTACACATCAATGGTACCATTTTTATTTCATGTTTTATTTATTGTTTGCTAACTCTAATCACAGTAGCAGGGTTGCAAATAGATGCTAATGTTAGCTTTTTCTTTGGTGTAGAATCTAAACATTTAGCTAGCTGTTACTGCTGACCAAGAGGACAAACTTACTAATGGAAAAAAGTCAAGAAAAAAGTCAAAAGAATTTGTCTTATGCTGATAATATGAGGTAGACTGAGACATTCAATCAAAATTGATAATGTTATGAAAATATGAAAAATAGAAGAGGGCAGAGCTTTGATCTATCCATTCTTTTGGAAAAATGTTTGATGATGTCAATTCCAGTGTATCATGTGATTCACTGTTTTCTTCTTCTACCAGCTAAAAAGGTTATGATAACAGGGTTGTTGTGGGACACACGTTCCATGTGTAAAAACTATGACTTAAAATGTTATGTTAATTAATTATTCCCCCCACAATTAAAAGAGACATCAATGAAAAAAATAATACCAAAAAGGAGATTTAAATTTCATTTTCACTGTTTTATTTGTGATTCCATTTGGTCATCAGGGGAGTGGGACAAGAGAAAAATGGCAATTTAAGGGGAACCTCAGACTTATTTGGTGTTTTAAAAATATTTTCAAGCATTCTTTTCTCCTAGTTTTTTTTTAGATTTGGTCTCAGGACAAGTACATTTTACACAACAACTGCATGTTTTAGTATTTTGTATGTGGATTATTTGAAATTTGATGTGCAGAACATAAAATGTCTTCCAATTCTGGAATGGCTCCTATACTAGGAACCTCTTGTAATGTGTTCAAATTAAGACTTTTTAAGTATTGTTTAAAATTTTATTTAAAAATATAAAATTTTGGTTTTAGATTTAGCCTATAAAACTATCATTAGCATTTAGAGTTATATGAATTGTTTAGTTAAGACTTACTGTAGATCCACAATTCCATTACTCATACATTACACAGACCGATATTTCAAATTGTATCATAAATATACGTGCAACATGGAAATACTATACCCCTTTTAATTTCCTCTCACATTTTCAGCAATTCTACTTTGTCTAGCAGTTTCTGAAACACTCTTGTTTGTGTCAGTGGTCCCATGATTTTTGCCTTCTTTTGGTCTTTTTATTTATGTGAGGACAAGAAAGTGCACCTGAATCTATCCTGTGAAATCTGGCAAACCTCCTTCAAGTCACCAACTAAACTACTGTATTTACTGCATCATTCTGACACTGTAAAAGCACACAGCGCATACTACGACTTTCCTTAGGAGGAAAAGTACAGCCATCAATCTGAGTAAACCATGACATGCTGACAGCAAGCCAGTACCAAGGACACTGTAAACGAAGGTACTAAATGGAGTCCATAAATCATTCATTTGATTATATACACCTGTAGAAAATCAAATATCCCACGTGAAAAGGCATTTTCCTCTACTTTTGCAAGTTTATTTTTTCGTGCAAGTAAGCAGGTCAAGTTTTCAAAGCACACATTTTATTCTTGATGAGTTTTTGTAGTTTGATTTGATTTCCACATCTCCACATCTAATGCCATTTCTCTCTGCTTTAGAATTTAAAAAAATAATTTTATACTCTTCAACCAGACTGACCACATCAATGTAAAGGCTCATCACTGAATTCAAGTTGAACTCTTTGTTACTTTACTCTTGTTTTGATGAATTCTTGCACACAAAGGATATGGACTTTTGGTGGAGTGAATCATTTTCACACATGCAGCTGGCAATGCAGCTCAGAATAACAGCTTAAATGGCCAATATGCTCTTATTACCTTACTAAGTGTATCCTGTTCTCGTGTGAATTTCAACAGTGTGAGAAAAGCTTTGATGATGCTACTTTCTGATTCCACAACATGCCATGATGAGGAGATGAAACATCTGTGTTGATTTTGCTGATGAGGTTTTGCTGATGCTGTCAACGATGTTGTGTTCTCAGTGTGTGTGAATCAGAGTGAAATTCATATTATTGATATTCCAGTGATTCACTCCTTCCGCAAAGTCGCTGTATGTGAGGGCTTACTCAGCTCATTCAGTCCACAGTGTGGGTGAGTGCTTGTTTTAATATAGGTCAAATTGTACCATTTTATAGTGAAAGTCCTGAATTAAAAATGTAAAACCAAAATGTATAAGAATTCCTGTGGATTGAAACAGCAAATAGTTTTAAAATAATAATTTGTGGAATTACTGAAACAAAATGTGTAAATACAAATGCCTTTACTCTCTACAGGTCTATTCTGATTTGATTTCCAAATGCAGAATTTCTTTTTGAAATCTTGTGAGGTAAAACCTGAGGCTAGCATATATAATATATTGCTGCATTGTTCTGTATTTATTTTTAAAATGATCACAGATTTAGCGTTGGACAATTGCAATATTTAGACTTTCACATCTAACAACATACATTATTTTTGTTGTACGTTGCAGTCTTACCCTATTGATGTCACAACCCAAAAAACCTTCCATAAGCATAACATAATATATATGCGGGGATTTATACCCACAGCACTTAGTCAAGGGACTTTCCCAGTGAAACTGCATATCATTTTTGTGCATGTAAGGGCCCCTGGGTGTGCATCCAGGACACACGGATAGAGGATCACTATTTTATAAGCCTATATTCTGCTTGGATGATGTCTGCAATGTAATAAGGGCTGCTTGATAAATCTATTGCATTTGCATTAAAAACAAAGAATGTACATTTCAAAAACTGAAACTAATAAAGTGATGTGTCATTGTCTTGAAACTTGTAAAAAAAAAATTTTTTTTTTTTGCAACTTGCATTTCATTGTCATCTTTTTTGTCTGTGAGATATCTCCATATAAAAATGTATTGTTTCCAAATAAATTTAGATAACCGATTGGTTTGCTTGTTTGACTTTTTTGCTCAAGTATCTTAAAATGGTGGACATCCTTTAACAAATACACCAGGTTCCCCTGTTATCTCAATTCTCTCTAAGATATATAAGAACATAGTTGACAGAAATACAAGTCACAGTTACTTACAATGTAGGTTTTACTTTTGTAGCCCTATAACTGTTAAACTGGAACGCTTACAGGGCATTCTGGGGTTTCAGGTCAGGTCATGGTTAGTACACCACTGCTTTTGCTGATAGCATCGAAAATTCATTGTTTTCCACTGTTATACAGAGGATACAGTCTTGCATGCACATGATTCTTCTGGTACCCAAGGCCTACATTACAGAGTGTCTTTCACATTTTTCAGACAGCTCTGCAAAACATCAAACTAACCGAATGCTGATAAGACCAAATTAAGCAAAAATTCTAAAAACAGAGCTCTTCCTACCACCCTTAAACATAATGTTATTGCAACTGAATTGGCTGACTTATAAATCCATGGTTATGCAAAACTTTTAAACATCATGTGGAACAACAAGCTCAGAATGTAAAGATAAAAATAATTCCTTACATCTGAATAAACATGTTTTTGTCTTGAGGAGAGGAAAACCATTGTGCAATCAACCATCATATTTGTGTTTGACTGGAAAAGTCAAGTACTTTCATACTGCTCATTCTACCTTTAAACAGAGTAGTTTATCTCTGTGACCTGTGTTTCACTTCAGGAAATAAATAATCTGCTCACCACTGTACCATATGAGAACGCAGCAGGAGGAAAAGAACCACCCAACATTTTGTTTATGTGTCTTCAGCTAAAGCTGAACAGATTCCAGTACGTCCTGTACCCCACCAGTAAATACTGAACTCAGACAGACTGCCCTCCAGTACTTAACATATAAAGGAGTGGATTACGAAGGACATGAATACTTGAGTCTTGCTTACAAAAGCCTGAGATCTTGATTATGAAAATCCAAGTCAGAGTATGAACCACAATTTTCCTTTAAAACTGTCTATGCCTGTTTCTTGCACCTGTTTTTGACAGTGATATCAGCATGAGATTGTGTTACAGGTATTCTGCAAATACAGTGCCTAAGCAACAATATTAGGGCATTTTTCACTTCAGCTCCCATTATCTGGATGCATTACTGTCTCTTTGCTGTGATTTTTTATATGTCATGGGTGATCACAGCAGTTGTGATAACCTAGTAGGCATTAGTAGTATCTTTACAATGAGCCCTGGAATTTCACTCAAAAAGTGAAATCATAGTGACTGTCTTTGTGATGTACCACTTTTGGAGCTCAGAATATGACTAAAAAAACAGTTTTTAACTTGGCTGTAAAGTATTTGTTTTAGGCAAAATATCTTTTTATAATAAGTAAATGATTGTTCAAAATACAGTGAAAATATTATTTCCTGATGTCAGAATGATTGTTCTGTGTAAACTCATTATTGTCATTTTCAGCAACCTCAAATGGTGCACCAATACATTTGTAAAGAGGAAGCATTAGCAGCAGTAAGCGGGGGGAAGCCCAGTAACAAGCTGTATGACATTAAAACAGGTGTAAACAGCTTGTTCTGAGGTTATTTTTTTGTGTTATCAAAGGTCATTTCACCCAACAGAAGACACAACGGAAGCCTAGGTCCTGTCAAAGGTAGATTTTCTTTCGAAAGTTTTGACATTATTATTAACCTTATTAACTAACCTGTGTTTTCAGAACTTTATCATTTGGTCCCTGCAGTTTTTTGTGCATCTTTTTTCTCTGTAAGAAAGATGAGATGAGATGTTTTGACATATTTCCAAATACAACAGTTACATGCTTAATTAAAATAGTTTAAGCACATCAGATGTGGATAAAACTTGGTTACAAAAAATTACAAACATTTGCAGCTTTTTAATTCATCATTAACAGAGTTGAGACTGAAGTAATCGCTTCTGGACTTTAGAGGAGCTTTGTTTGTACATGCTTTCCATTAATGGAGCCCAAACTCAGTAGAAAGTCCTCATTTCTCCAGAAATACTGCTCTATCTTCACACACTGTGTTTGGTAGACACATTAGGAACAATCGCTTATATAGTACTGTTTCAGGCTGCACAACACTATCATTCTGCTATGGGGGGAAAAACATCACTCTGGCTTGCTTCTATTTCTTGAAACCAATCTAAGGTGTTGTAGGTGGAGCTAAGCGACAGATGCAGCTTCAGTGTTCCCTCAAAATAGTGATGGTGGAATAGTTGTGGTGGAATGCTCCCATGAAGGGCGATATGACCTGTCATTAAATTAATATAACTGTCTGCCGCAAAAAAAAAAAAAAAATGGAAGGGCCGTCTTACTGCATGATCTAAATCCTCAGCAAAACTTTTCTCTGTGGTAGGTTGCTTTATAGATATCCTCTCTTCAAACTGATATTAAATCTTTCTGTATACAGTGATTCAAACATTTACATGTTTCCTGTTGTTGTTGTATTTGTTTCCTATCATTAAGAAAATGCTAACAAACTGATAGCATACAAAAGGAAAAAGCCGGCTAAAATGATTGGTGTCTTATACCCACATCCAGTCAAAGTATACTTTAACTTAAGAGTTACAATTCCCAGATGAAAACAAGACTCTTCTTCTGTATGACTTGATGATTAAAAAAAAACCTCACACAACAACCAACCCCATCCTTGTCAGTCTGAAGCCATACAGTACCCATACCTGCAGCACAGGCATCCATACACTTTAACAGACAGTTCATATGTGGTGCTTGGAGGACAGAAAGAGAACATAAGCTTTTACATTTTCAAAGCGTATGGGCATTAAACTGTTTAAATATACTCTGCCTTACTAACCCCCCAGACCCAAGAAATGCATCAGCTCATTCTTGGTTGTGGTAATTGGATCTTTCTCAGTCAGAGCTCCTTTTACTTGTACCTGGTCTTGCTGATCTACCTTTGTAAGGTAAGTGAGAGTAGCCTTGGCAAAGTCATACATTGCCAGGTCAACTGTAAGGTGCACTGTACACAGTTGATGAAACAGCCTCCTGATGCAAAGGACATGAACCTCCCTCTATATTAATGTAGATCACAGCCTCATCCAGGTACACAACACAGCTTTCCAGCTCCAACACAACAATTTTAATAAACTGCTGAATTCTTGCTATTGCATTCTGCAAGCTAAAACTCATTATATTTTAAGAAAAAAGAACTAAAAGGATGTCTCTCAAGCTCTGCTTTATCCACAAGCAAACAGGGAGATGCCTAGCTGGAAGATAACGATTGAGTAGTACCATTGTCAAACACATATCTAATCTCTTGTTCTATTACATTACACTTTCTATCTGACACTGGCAGAGTGTCTGTGTGTGACAAATGTCAATGTTGTGCTCTATCAAATGTGTACAAGGTGGGAGATACCTAAATAAACACAAATGATCAATGAAAAGAACAGACAACTGAATGCACCACTCCTTAGAGAATTTAGAGAATGCCCAGACAAAGTCTTCAAATTGCTGATTGTTTCAGAGTTTTTTAAGTGACAGACACTCATCAGTTCAAACCATGGCATCATCCTTATATGGTAAAGACATGCTTACAGACGGATGCCCTCCCACAGCATCAACAGCTAATGCCTGCGACAGCACACGTCTCCCTGCTGCACAAGACTGTAGCTGTATAGTAGGAGCGAGTGTTGACTTTTTTTTTCATTCTGGTGTTGCCAACAAACAATTCTTTTCAAAAACCTGGGGCACCAACAAGTGACTGAAGTCAGAACCTGGTGACCAGGACTGAATCGCTGAACTTCAGTCTTACTGTCATACAGACATTTTGGTGAGGAGGCTAAGCCCTCAGCACATTATCCCCACAGCAGAAAGTTCAGGGTTTGGTGAAACCTTTCTAATGCCACCTGGCTAGGACTATGGTGTGCAGAAGCCTTAATACATTTCAACCAGAGCTGCTTTAAAGTTTGAGCAAACAGATGTGACAAAAAATTTAGCCCTGATCATTTTGAATCCATTATCTATACACCGCTTAATCCTCACTAGGGTCGCGGGGGGGGGCTGGAGCCTATCCCAGCTGACTCAGGTGAAGGCAGGGGACACCCTAGACAGGTCACCAGTCTGTCGCAGGGCTACATATATAGACAAACAAACACTCACACATTCACACCTACGGGCAATTTAGAGTAATCAATTAACCTCAGCATATTTTTGGACTGTGGGAGAAAGCCGGAGTACCCGGAGAAAACCCACGCATGCACAGGGAGAACATGCAAACTCCATGCAGAAAGATCCCGGGAAAGCCGGGACGCAAACCAGGGATCTTCTCGCTGCAAGGCGAAAGTGCTAACCACTACGCCACTGTGCAGCCCTCATTTTGAATCACCTTTGAAATTAAAAGGCTGAAACGAAGTCTGTCAGTGCTTTGACCATAGACTTGGTAATAATGGCCATAATTATTATGCTGTCAGATATCTTGTTCTTTGAGACATTACTGTACGCAAATAAGGACCAGCACTCCATATGGCTGCACAGTTGCTGGACTGAGAAAAAGAAGAACCAGTTTTAATTCTCTGCTTAAGTTTTTGTGGCATTCAACATGTGTGGCATGTTCTAATATATGAAAAATTCTCCACCTCACCCAGAAACAGGGGATGTAACTCCCATTTTCGTGTATAACAACATAATAAACCTTATATCACTGTCCACAAAAACTCAAATGTTTAAAATAATCAAATAAAAAAGAAAAGCTTCAAGCTGGTGTGCTGCTCCAGAACAATCCTCCAGTCCACACAGGTGCTGACTGCTACCTGTGCTGTGCTTGGGTTTTTGTGGACAGGAATATAAGGCTTTTTAAGATATAGTTATTCCACAAAATGTGAGTTATGCTCCTTCTTGCCAGGTGAGGCCGAGAACTTATTGAAGGACTATGTCCTGAGACGCATTCTTCTTCATTCTTCTTCAAATGAGGTGAAAAGAATATGTAATCATGCATCTTTCAAAACCCCAGACTGGTGTGACATCTTCAGCACATCCTATTGGAATCTGAGCAGGGACAATAATCTGAAAAACAAGATTTTCTGACCAGAAACTTGTTTTGTAAATGCAAATTTGCTGCGCTCTTCCCATTCCAAAAGTACACTGTCAAACTAAGAGTTACTAAGAGTAGGCTCAGCTTGTTGTTCCTCTGTAAGGTTACTGTGGGAAACTGACCAGAGAGATTCATATATAGGTCCCATTATCCTCTGTGCTACTCTGCTCAGATTCAGATTCTGCCTCCCCACAGCATATAGCCTGTGTAGCTGTACAGGCTGTGAAAACACCAGGGAAACACTGCACACTCTCACCCATTCCACCATTCCATCATAGAAAGTAAGAGTTGTGGCCACAGCCTGAGGCTGTGGTCAGCTGCAGTACTCTCTCCTCCTCTGGCCCTGTTCTCTCCCTCTTTCACTCTCTCTCTTAGGTGTGCAGGTGTTGATTATTACTGATTGGCAGGTCACATGCAGGTGAGAGTCATACAATCGGGCTGCTCCACTACTTAATCAGACGCGGGACCGTGAACAACGATTAGTTAGTGCTTGCACAACTAAAGTCTTTGCCATCGCTGTTTTTTGCTTTTAGTAATCCTGTTCTCTCTGTTTAGTTTGACTCCTGCCTGCTTCTACTCCCGGACTTTCGGTCTGATTGCCTCCTCCATCATCTTCCATCTGGACACGCTCAGTGAATACACCTGAATCCAGCAGAACCTCTGGAAGAGCTTCACACAGACACCTGTGACACCATTCCACCCCGACGGACAAAGGTTTGGAGAAAGCCAGGATTCCCACACTCCTGTTGCAGCCGCCCCACCGCTGCCGCTACATCTGTTGGAAGGATTCTTTTACCTGGACTGGTTGAGCCTGGCTGTTCCCAAACACGAACTCTGTTACTCCGAAGCCACCAGTTAAGTCCCTGTTCTCGAGCATTACCAGACTTACTGTTTAACCTGTGTTAGTATTTACAGTAGTGCATAAATTGTATCCTTTAATATTCTCTGGTTAAATTATCACGTTTTCTATATTCTGGTTTCGAGTTATTGGGTTCAGATTACTGTTAGTATGTATTCTAATTTCTTTTTGTTTTAGGATCTCCTGCTTTGGTGTTACCAACCGTGGGTTATCATTATTCCTTAGTTGTTGATGTTATTCCGCCCGCCCTCTAGAGGGATTACTCCTCGCCATGTGTAGACGGCTAGGTTACTCTTCCGGTTCTGTGTTCTAGTTTCTGGTTAATTTGTAGTTCCAGTTTTTCTGTGTTGTAAATAAAGCATTTAAGAAATTTGACCCGAGTCTGTAATCTCTTCCCTGCACCTGAGCCTTTGCACCCACCGTAACAGTAAGTAGCAGTGCAGTGAGAGAAGGGCAGTGCAGAACTCACAATTAACAAATAAAATTCTCCAGTATCTCAGGATATTTACTATTTCCGTATTGTCACTCATCACCGCTGACACATGGCCATCAGACACTAAACATGAGGAATCAGACTGAGTCCAGCTGTAATCCAGTCTAGGTTCCACCTGTACAGAGAGATTAGGAGAGAGGAGATGGGGAGGGACCACATATGTTACACACACGAAGACAAAGGCGTGCGGACGTTTGTGTAACCGGGTGGCTTTATTCCGTACAACACAGAAAACGAACGTTTTTCGCAAAACAATGGCGTCTCCGTCGTCACTTTCTCTGATACAGCTTCCGTTTTTTATGAGCTTCTTGGGAAATCAGCCTTTCTCATGCGCCACTACTGCCATCCTCTGGTGGAAATCGGCATAGCACCAGAAACAACTCAACCAATACAGGTGAATGCCACACAATATGAACAACAAAAATACAAATTACAACACCAATAAAAGGAAAAGTTGTTGGGGGGGTATCCTCCCTTCACCATCAAATAGTCCTGGGCACCACACCCTCCCCCGCTTAATAAAAAAAAAAAAAAAACCTAACCATTTTTTTTCAATCACTTTTTATCCAAGACTGTCCCTTGAGCTCATCTGGTGGTCATATATCACACTATTGGCATCACTATTGTAGGAAGTAACTTGTGATTACTTGTCGTAGACAGTTTTGAATACAATACCAAGCAATACCAAAAATTTGACAGGGATAACCACACTTTTTGTTTTTTTGTTTTTTTCCAAGATGAATAAACAAGTACACCTTGCGGTTAATATTATCTTTTACCTTTGCAACCAGACACATGAACGGCCAACTTCATCACTGTGTCTATTATCAAATCATCACATTGTTTATATATGGACACTGTTAAGATGTGCAATATAATCAACTGAGTCTCTTTGAGTTGCACTTCAGTATATTCTGAGCCTTCAGCGTTCCTTGTTACAGCTTTAAAGTGTCTGTGTCACTATCTCTGTCTTTAATGAGCTGTGTACACGGTGTCGGACGCCCATGGTCTCCAGAGTCTCTGTGAGCATGTCAGTGGGCCACTCACCTCGATGTAGTCTATACCCACTGGTCTCATGGTTGGCTGTCCGAGCTGGTCATAGGAGAGGACCTGAGGCCGCCGCCGCTCTCTCTGTGGGTAGGTGTGGGATGAAGATGTCGACCACAGCTCGACATTAGAGTCTCTGTCTCTCTGCTGGGGCACAACTTCATCAGAAGGAAGGTCGCTGGCCTGCTCCCAGTCCGTTTCCCCCGCTGCTGCTGACGGACCATCTTCTTCTTCTGCGGTGGTCTGGTCGTCGGGGTGACGAGTGTCCTCCGCCAGGGATTGCTCCAGCTGTTGCTCTGGCTCAAACTCGGGGACGTGCACCTGAGCTCTGCTGTCCTCATGGATCTGCATGCGCGGAGACCTCCAAACAAGAGCACCTTGTTCATCACTGTCTGAGTCTGTGTCTTCTGGTAATGTCTCTTGTTGTCTTCTTGTTTTGGTTTGTGTTTTCTTCTTTTGTTTGTTGTCAAGTTTTTCCATAGGTAAGCTGTCACATGGGAGGAGTAGGTTTCTATGTACTATGCGGCTTTTACCCCCCTTTTCTGGCTTTATTTCATAAACAGGCATGTCAGGGTTTTTCTGGGCAACAATCTCATACACAGCATCTTCCCAGTATGAACGGAGGTTACCGGGCCCCCCTCTCTCTTTGAAGTTGCGAAGGAGGACTCTGTTACCTGGATACAACTGAACACCATGTGTCTTTTGGTCATAGTAATATTTGCCCCTTGAAGCCTCTTTCTGTGCTGTTTTTGATGCAATCTGATAAGCCTCTCTCATTTGTGATTGCCACCTTTGTACATACTCCTCATAACTAACTTGTTGTTCTTGGTTAGGCAGGTTGAACAGGATGTCTACTGGGAGCCTGGGAGTGCGACCAAAAAGCAGGTAATATGGCGAGAACCCAGTGGCTTCACTTTTAGTACAGTTATATGCGTGCACTACTTTTGCCAGTGATTCTTTCCAGTCCGCCTTTTCACTGTCTGTGAGGGTTCTTAGCATGGAGAGCAGAGTCCTGTTGAAACGCTCCACCTGCCCATTCCCCTGTGGATGGCAAGGTGTTGTGTGGGAGCCACACAGACCACTGAGTTTCTGGAGCTGGGCAAACAGTTGATTTTCAAATTCTCGGCCCATGTCGTGGTGAATTCTTACTGGAAAACCATACTTCAGAGCAAAGTGGTTAAAGATTTTGTCCACCACAGTCTTAGCTGACTTATTCTTCGTTGCATATGCTTCAGCAAAGCGGGTAAAATGATCCCAGGATGTATTCATATCCATGCTTGCAGGTCTCTAAATGCAGAAAGTCAATTGACACCAGTTCGAAGGGGTAGGTTGTGGTAATAGAGGTCAGTGGGGCCCTGTTTGCCCTATTGGGGCGTTTCCTTTTGAGGCACTCACTGGCATGCATCACCAAGTGCTCCACATCTTTTTGCATTCTTGGCCAGTAAAATCTGTCTCTGATCAGTGCCAAAGTTCTTTCTGCCCCCAGGTGTCCCATCTCTTTGTGCAGCTCTCTAAAGACAGCACTATGGTGTTCTTTTGGGAGGAGGAGCTGTTCCCTACCATTGACTCGCCTGTAAAGGACACCATCATCATTCACATGTAGTTTGCTCCACTGTCTCAGGAGGATTTTCACATCTGGTGGCTCTTTCTTAAAAGCTTGGCCTTTGGGCCGGTACTCGCTGGTTTTGTAGTGCAGGACAGGCCCAATAACAGAGTCTTTTTCTTGGCTGGCTCTGATTTCAGCTTGTGAGAGGGTCTTGTCTGGGGATGCCACTGGATCTTTGATTAGGCTGATGGCATTCTCACTGATGATGTAGTTCCCTGGACCCGTGTTTTTTTTCCGCAAACAAACACTGTCATCAGCCGCTTTAATGACATCCTGTTTCACTTCAGCCGTGCACTGCGCCATGCACTGTTTGATATCAAGAGGTAACCTGGACAGACCATCCGCATCAGCATTTCTCTTGCCAGGTCTGTATCTGATTGTAAAGTTGAAGTCAGCCAATTCCCCTACCCAGCGGTAACCTGTGGCATTTAATTTTGCTGTGGTAAGAATGTATGTTAAGGGGTTGTTGTCTGTGTATACAACAAAATGAGGGGCGTAAAACAGGTAGTCACGAAAGCGTTCACATATCGCCCACTTTAAAGCTAAGAATTCTAGCTTCCCAGAATGCATGTGATAGTTTTTTTCGGGGGGCATTAGTGTGCGTGAACCGTAGGCTATTACCCTCAACTTGTCGGCTTGATGCTGGTACAGCACGGCTCCTAGGCCCTCTTGGGAGGCATCGCAGTGGAGTATAAAGGGTTGTGCGAAATCTGGATACCCTAGAATGGGTGGCTCTATTAAACAGTCGGTGAGCTTGCTTAAAGTTTCTTGGTGGCTTTCAGTCCATGTTATGGGTGTGCTAGGGGGTGGTCGACCTTTGTGTTTTGCGCTAACCTTTTTACTCTTCGTTTTAGACACAGATGGTGACAGCTGGTCTGTGGGCGGGGTCAGGAGCTGGTAAAGCGACTTGGCAATCTTTGAAAAGTTTGAGATGTACGAACGGTAGTATGACAGGAAACCCAAGACTCGGCTCAGCTCACCTACAGTGGTTGGAGGTTTATCTTTGAGTGCCTGGACAGGGGCTATTTCAGCTGGATCCATTGTGTACCCCTGCTCTGACACCCTACGTCCCAGGAACCGGACCTGCCTTTTAAAAACGTCACACTTGCGAGGAGTGAGCTTAACACCATGTTTTTGGTACCTCTGCAGCACCTCACGGATATGTTGTACATGAGTTTCGAATGATGGAGAGTGCACTAAGTTGTCATCCAAATAGGGCTGACAGATGACGTCACGCAGTCCCTTTAAGCAGTCCTCCATACTCCGCTGAAACTCGGCTGGAGCTGAACTGAGGCCAAACGGTATCCGGTTCCACTCGTATAGGCCCCAGGGAGTAATAAAAGCGGTCAGGGGGCGGCTCTCTTGATCCAAGAAGCCCTGGTGATAGGCTTTGCCCTGATCGAGCACTGAGAACCAGGAGCTGCCATGCAGGGAGTCCAACATGTCCTGGATTCTTGGGATAGGATGCCTCTGGTACTGATTTCCTATTGAGTTCCCTATAGTCACAGCACAGCCTCAATTCACCCGACTTTTTCCTGACGCAGACGATTGGAGATGAGTAGGATGACCTTGACTCAGTAATCCACCCCCTGTTTAACAGATCTTGGAGATAGTCTTTGACTTCTTGGTGCAGGGGCTTTGGGACTGAAATATATGTCTTTTTCACAGGGGTAGTGTCATGGAGTGTGATGTGCATGCTTAAAGAGGGGATACATCCTACATCTTTGTCATCATATGCAAAGGCATGACACTCCTCGCGTAGCAGTTGCTTCACTACTTTCTCCTGGTTGGGACTGAGATGGTCAAGCGTAACTGGGGGATCCCATTGAGGTGGTTTATTGTGGGATTGCGTGTTAGTGGCAACCTCATTTACCTGGGCCTGACTACCACAGTCCTTATCAAGTCTCTCAGATGTGTCCTCAGGACCTTGGACAGCGACTGGATACACTGCCTTTATTTCTTCTAAGTGGCCCAGGGTAGTGTGAGGGGACAAGGTAAGGTCTTGCGTGTTTGTGTTCACGATGGAGATAGGGATATATACTGACCTTCCCTTTGTGACAGTGACCAGTCCTTCTTGTGTTACTAGGCCCTCAGGTAGCTGTGACATTTCCTCTGGGACAAACAGTAGACTCTGACCTGCATACTGGGCTCCTACATGTGCACGGACATAAGTGGTGCTTATTTGGGCTGCAGGCAGGCGTATCTCCTTCTTCCCTGTGCGAACTGTCCCAACCCTTTGATCATCTCTGTGAGTCTGCAAAATCCTAAGCATGGACTTGGCTGTTTTGACTGAAACTGAGAATGTCTGACTGATTTTCTGTAGGCGCTTTGTTTTCAAATGTCCTTTGTCCCACTTGCCCACTACTTCTTCTATTACATTGAACCCTATAATAGGTTGTTCTGCAACATTCGGGTCACTCGAGACTAAAATGGGAACATGTACTGCCTTTGTAGGGTGAGTGTCACAGTCCAAGTAAAACTCAGTCTCTATCCAGCCCATGTATGGTATTTCACTACTGTTTGCTGCTAAGGCTACCAGTGGTTCAGACAGAAGTTCTGTAAGGGGTCTTAGTGTGCTTCGAGGGAGGTGTTTCTTTCTCCATTCATCATTTATTAAACTTGCCTGAGCCCCTGTGTCCCATAGAGCTTCTACTGGTACATTATCAAGTTGGCACTGGACAACACATCTTTTTCCAATGAGGCTGATGAGCTTGGTCTGGCGCTGTGAGGGCATGTAACTGTCAGACTGTGGATTAAACATTGTGCCTTTGGGCTCACCTGACGATTGTAGTGAACATTCAGAATTTGCCTGCAGGGATGCCATATCAATGTGGGACCTGGAGAGTGACTGGGCTACTGTTGGTCCCTCTTTTGCAGCCCCATCCCGTTTCCCTGCAAATTTCTCTGTCTGCAGCCACGAGAGAGATGGCCTTCTTGTCCACACCTGAAGCAGTGCCGACAGATGTCACCACTTCCAGCCTCTCTGCATACTTGACATCCTTTAACCCTAGTGGATGTGCGCCTTGGTGTCACTGCCCCAGATTCAGTATACAGTTTCCTGATCTCCTGCACCTCTGCCTTGAGCCCTTCTATCAGTTTTACAGTCTCTGGATCTGGCCCTCTACCTTGCACTTGTTTCTTCTTGCTACCTTTGTCACTTCCTTTAATCTGTCTCTCGTCTTGTGTGTCGTCACTGTCCTGTGGTGGGTGATTGTCACTGGGCTGCATTTCTGCTTGTATCTCATTTATTCTGGGTGGTTTGACTGGTACATATCTCCTAAGTTTGTTTTGTCGCTCTATTTCAAGACTAGCAGCTTCATTTATCTTTTCAATTAAAACCTCATCTGTGACACTTGGGTTGCTCAGGTATGGTTTTAGCTAAAATTTCACTGCTTCACTAAACAAACCTGTCTCTACTGACCGCAGAAACTTGCGCTGAATCAGGTTTGGGCTGAACTGTTCCCCCTCATCTTCTTCCCCATACTTGCAGAGTAGTTTCTCTCTCAACTCCATGGCTCTGAACAGGAATACTTGAGAGGATTCTTTGGGGTCTTGGGAAATGTTCATGAGCCTGTGCAGCAGATCTGATGATGAGTCAACTTTGTAGTGTCCTCTTAATATGATTTTTAGTGTGGGGAGCGTGAGGTCCCGTTTCACTTCCAGCAGATCTCTGAGATGAAGACCAGGGCTGACGGCTTTGATGACAGCTTCGATTATTTCATTCTCAGGGTAACCTTTCGTGATGCCTGACTCCATCTGGTTAGTTAGACTGGTGAAAGAGAGTTTGTCTTTCTGTCCTGCTTCCCCGATCTGGCCCCATATTTTAAAGTCTTTCTTTAATGTGACTTCAGGCACTCTGTAGGTTGCAGGTGGGGTCACTTCTCTTTCACTAGTTACTGCAATGCTGCTCAGCTTTGCTCCCAAAGCTCCAATCTTCTCCTCCATGAGGCGACGTTCTTCTGCTTGTGCCCACTGAAGCTGTTCGTATTCCTGCTTGAGTCTTTCTACGGCAGCATTTTCTGACTTTTGTGGGTCAGGTTCAACTGTCTCACCTGGTTTAAGCGACTGCACCAATGACTGGAGTTCACTGACAAACTGCTGGAACACCTGGGGGTCTTCACCATCTTCGATTTCACCAATTGTAGTTTCCACCACCTTCATCAAGGCGCGGCGGGTCTGTCCATTGAACCCTTCACCGGCCGGCTCACTGCACTTTAGATGATGGCACACTCTGATGAGCTCTGGCTTACCCAAGGTCCACAGCATTGCAATTATCTCATCCAGTACTTGCTCCATGTCGATTCTTGTGCCACGTCTAGGTTCGGCTCTCAGGTAAGTTGTCTCAGGATGCTTATTTTTTTGCCTCCTGGCTGGCTCGCCAAGATTATGTTACACACACGAAGACAAAGGCGTGCGGACGTTTGTGTAACCGGGTGGCTTTATTCCGTACAACACAGAAAACGAACGTTTTTCGCAAAACAATGGCGTCTCCGTCGTCACTTCCTCTGATACAGCTTCCGTTTTTTATGAGCTTCTTGGGAAATCAGCCTTTCTCATGCGCCACTACTGCCATCCTCTGGTGGAAATCGGCATAGCACCAGAAACAACTCAACCAATACAGGTGAATGCCACACAATATGAACAACAAAAATACAAATTACAACACCAATAAAAGGAAAAGTTGTTGGGGGGGTATCCTCCCTTCACCATCAAATAGTCCTGGGCACCACACATATACTATATTTCTGACAAGAGCTAAAACGCTTAACCTGGGCATCACCAAACTCACTTTTAGAACTAGACTTAACAGGGCATTCAGGTTTCCAATGCCCCCTGTCTCCACAATGACTGCGTATTTTTCTAGGATTAAACTGCACTTGACTCCATGCAGCTTTCTTCGACTAATCATGACAGAGACCAGCTCTCTCCTCCCATTATTGGCCTTCTGAGCATATTATCAGAGCACTTCATTAAAAAAAAATGAAATAATCGTCATGCCCCTTATATTAATCCTGACTATGTTGTGTTTTTATTTTTAAATCATTCTTTGTTATTTGTTTTTGTTGCTGTTGTAGTTTCTCTGATGTTCGTGATGTGCAGGTGAAGAAGAAACGCCCGTTGACACTGACTTTCTTAATAAAACCTTTTATTAAAAGAAAGAACAGCATCGATACAGACAGAAGTTGCCTGGGAGAATGTCGCCCAATGATCCTCGGAGAACAAAGACCAGCGGTCAGTTTTTATACTGTCTAGTACAGGATGGAGCCACAACCTATGGCCTTTGTTAAAACTTGGTAAAAACAGGATACAGGATACCCCCTGCCAACCAGACCCCTCAATTCTATAGGGCCATCCATCAATATCAGGACAAGGGACTCCTGCATAAACATTACCTCAGCTTGCTTACGCCGGGAGAGAGGAAACATATGTTTTCCCACAAGTTGCTGGTCAGCTAATAGAACAGACAGAACAGATTCCATTCCACCAATATCAATTAATGCATATCTCAGATCAGATACTACATTGCTCTTTTACACGATTGTGTATTTTATTGTGTGTGTATGCCTCCGAGCATGCGTGTGTGTGCGCTAAAGCATATTGTAAGATTGACAACACACCTTATGTACAGCCGGTTAGGTTTTGGCAACAACTTTGGTTCAGTTCAGCGAAAGATTGTTAACTGCTGTGTCAGATTAGGTGGTTTTCAAAGTATCTCATTTGAATGAATGAATCATGGAAAGACAAGATAAAATCAGGCTAATTTGCATTTTAAAGTTTTTTTCTTGTCGTCATTTCATCAGCGAAACTTTGTCATATTTCTTAATTTCGAGTTTCTCTTTAGAAAAAAATGTCACACAACAACAAAAGCTGTCTAAACAGAGCGTTGCTCATATCGGAAGAGAAGAGGGACAAGTGCTTGGTGCTGTGACGGTCCACAGGTACACACAAATAAGCTCAGCATGGACACATGATGAGGCAGGAATATAACTGACATGTAGATTTAAGTTGTTTTGTGTAATATAATGTATAAATGTATGAGAGAATTCAATTCTTTGGACTAAAAGCAGTTCAGATCGAAATCAGGTCTCCTCACCATGGTACACCTTTTTTGTTTTAAAAGAAGTTTTTGTACCTATTGTATTCCAGCGCTCCTGCCTAGGTTGTACCTTCCGTGGGTTAGTCCTCTTGCTCTCGTTAAAATTGTGTAGTCTTTTGCTGGCCCATTAGTGTGATCTGTTTATGATTCATGTTTATTCGTGCTCTGTTTGGCAGAGACATTTTTGTAAAACCTTGTAGTTCCCTGCCTGCCCATTAGAGGGTTTTGTTCCTTAGTTATTTCTTGTGACAGCCGCCACTTATGCTTGTAGTTCTTGTTTGAGAATTGTAGTCCACTTGTTGAATGTTACAAATTTTGTAAATAAAAACTGGAAACTGTCTTCGAGTGTATCATCTCTCATTCCCTGCACCTGAGCCTCCTTGTAAAATCATAACAGTACAATATTTGTGGAATGTCAAACTATATAGCCTCATAGAAACCTATATAGAACCATGGTCAAATATATGGACTTCAGCTGTAAATCTTAGACAATCCTCAGCTGTTTGTGTGATATACCATATAAATATGCTCAAATATGCCCAATGCTTTAAGACCTTATGTAGTCATTTGTTTTAGTTGATTCTGTTACTTAGAAAGTATATTTAGTAATTTCCTTCTGGTAATTTTGTTTTCATCTGTTGTGTTAATTTGATTTAGTTATTTTTTTTTCTTTAAGTTTATTTAGTTTCACTTATTTAATTGATTAGTTTATTCACTGTTTCTCTTTTTTGAGTTTTTATAATTATCTAAACATTTGTTTAGTCCACACGAGTTTTGTTTAGCTTTTGGGCACGTTTTATTAGCCTTTATTTCTTTCTTTGTTACCAGGTGCTGTGGGCTGACTGTGGCAGTTAATCCCCGGTGGTGGTGCATTCTTCACAGTCCCCCCCTTTTTTGATTTTGTGTGTGTCCATTTGCAGTGTCACGGGTGATTCATTTGAAGACCCCTCTTTTCATTTCAGTTGCCCTGCCGCATGGTAAGCCCCAGCCCAGTTCTTACTCTCCCTTGCCCATTTTAGTGAGTGTGTTTAACTGGAGTGTGATTTTATTATTTATATTTTATTTTGAATAAATTTGTTAATAAAATTGGTTTAATTGGGAATTTAACCTGTGTGACCTTGTTTAATAACAAATAAATAATAAAAATAAACCTCAGCTAGGATTTCCTGGGGTGTATTTCCCCCCAGGCGGCATTGTTGGAGTTAATATCTGGTATCTCGATTCCTAACCCATCTCACCACACTGATAATTATAGTAAAAACGTATTCTGATGAGTGATTATTTACATTATAATCATGTGTTTTTTTGTTGCAAAATATACCTATGAAACTAGGATCTTTTTTGTACAAATCTGATCTTGCTTCCAGGTGATATGCGTTGCGGTGGTCAGGCTTGGATAGCACCCTGCAGTGGCTCAAAAATAGTAGTGATTTAAGGGGTACTTGCTCTTTACCGTGATGTTATTTAGACCTCTGTAGTCAATCAAGTGCAGAATGTGTGATCCTTCTTATCAGTGAAGAAGAAACCATCTCCTACAAGAGAGGAAAAGGGGCACATTACACTAGCAGCCTAAGTCAGATTCACTGATTTATTCTTCTATAACTTCACATTCAGGACAAGAGAGGTTGTACAGCTGACTGGTAGGCAAGGGAGCACACAAAGAGGTATAAATACAGTCACTGAGGTCATGGTATTCAGCAAGAACAGAAAACAGATCAGGAGGTTCTGTAGCTTGAAATGGTGGCGCCCTCTGATGAAGGCAGAGTAGACTGCAGATGGAATGAGGAACCAGAAGTACTCTGGGTAACAATGTTAGTGGTTTATGCACAGGTTGTGGAGCTTAAGCTAAGTGTGACCAAGAACCAGTGGTGAATTTCCAGTTAAGATAATTCCTAGGGAGTACCAGAGTCATAGAACAGGTGCAGTAAGTTAAATAACAATATTGTAGCTCGTACAACAAGAGAGGCTTCCAAAAGTTCTTGGGGTGTTGGGGTCAGATTTATTGTCTATCCACAGGAAAGGAATCTACCCTCAGTCCCTGAGTCTACCAAAGCTTGGGGTCAAAGTGAGCTGATCAATGCAAATGATTTTGTTTTCCATGTACAGGTGTGACTAGGACTGCCTTCTGCTTGCCACTCTCTCCACCTCTGCTGTGGTGAGCCTGTTTTGGACAAGATGTACAAGCTGAGAGGAAATGGCCAGACTGACCACAGTGCAAGTGGCTGCTCAATGATTACATTTTTATAAGCTGACATCTTTTTCTTATGAACAATCAAGAACAAATGGAAAAGATTATACTGAAAATACAGGACCCAAAATAGAAATTCAGTCTAAAAAAATTAATACATCTTTGATTATTGAAACTAAAATAGGTGCACTTGTGAAATCCAATTAGCCTAACTGCATGAACACAGTTCTAAACAGGCTTATAAACACCAGAACTTTCACTGATTTAGTTCTGCCCCTAGTTATGCTGCTACAGGCCTAGGCTGCTGGGGTGACCTCTCATGATGCACTGAGCCTTTCTCTATCTACCATTATATTTAATATATACCGTTATTGCATTACACTAACTCTGTTTCTCCCTGTGTCTTTTCTCAGAGTGTCCCTGGTCCCAGAGCTGGATGCTTCAGATCTGTGGTTATTGTCCCACCAACTGGCCTACTCTCCACCTGTGGGATGCTGCTGCTGACCTTCCTCCAGCCCACTGCTTCCAGCTGCCCATTTCCACCAGTCGACTCTGCATCACCCTCACTATATTTAATATGCTCATTTACTTACTGTTTGAATTTTACTACCAGCTATATATGTAGTATATTTATGCCAGAGCCGTACATCATAACAGTAAACTATGAATCAATTTCAATGCTAGCTTGTACTTTGTATGTATCATCTAACTTATCATATATGTATCCAGCTCTGTGTTATATTTTCCTTGTTCCCCACCCACCTTCTCCCATCCCTCCCTCTTTACCCCTACCCCTCTACCTCTACCCCTCTACCTCTACCCCTCTATCTCTACCTCTCTACCTCTTCTGTCCCTCTCAGCCCGCCCGGCCAGCAGGCTGATGGGTCCCCCCACATAAAGAGCTGAGTTCTGCCCAAGATTTTTTTCCCTGTTAAAAAGGTGTTTTCCTTGCCACTGTCACTTTGGGGCTTGCTCTGGGGGTTCAGGCATATGGGTTCTGTAAAGCATCTTGAGACAATTTGACTGTAATTGACACTGTATGAATAAAACTGAATTGAATTGAATTGAATTGAATTTGAACTTGTGGGTTTATGTGCATGTACACATCATGGCTCCACATGGAAAAGACTTGCCAGAACTGTAAAATTGGATTGTGGGATCTCAAAAAGATGGAAAAGAATATACAACAAGATCAGTGAGAAGCTCAAAATCTGTGAAACACAGTTGCAGTAGCAATCATTAGGTATAGCACAAGCCATAGTACAGAGCTCTGTTGGTGTCCTCCCAAATTCCTAAAGGATACCACAGAAAGTGTGCTATTTGTACAATTAGCTCTAAAAAAATAGATGGGCAAGTGCTGTTGACTTGGGACAGGTGTTATCAATGGATATCTGAGTGTGATAGCTCAGACAGTGGGAAGGACACCACACAACAGTAGCCTCTACGAAGCACATTAAGAAAAAAAAAACTTTCAGCACATCTTCAAGATTAGCTGTCATGCCCTACACCTCCAGCTCTGCTTAGCTACAACCTCCCTTTCCTCTCCTTCTCCCTCCTTTCCTTCCCCCTCATGTGGGCCTCAGAGGTGAGAGTGTGTGTGTGTGTGTGTGTGTGTGTGTGTGTGTGTGTGTGTGTGTGTGTGTGTGTGTGTGTGTGTGTGTGTGTGTGTGTGTGTGTGTGTGTGTGTGTGTGTGTATGTGTGTGTGTGTGTGTGTGTGTGTGTGTGTGTGTGTGTGTGTGTGTGTGTGTGTGTGTAATTCATACAGGGGCAGTTATTGGATAATGATCTGAGTGAACACACCTGCGGTGGGGAATGGTCCACCTGCAACTATCTACCTCTGCCATAAATATGGAATTATTCCTCTTGTTGTCTTGAGATCATGTACACTCGCTTTGCCCTAAGGGTCAAAAATGACCCGCCTTCACTAAGCCTCTAAAATAGAGCAGCTTAATTGAAATTTCAACCAAAAATCTATTTTACATGAAGAACCAATCTGTCATGATTCACACACTTTGTGAATGTCTGGGTTTTTTGCTCTTCAGAGGGAAGAAAGGCTGTGTTTAATCAGTGGACACCATTTGTTTTTATTACATTACACATGCTATAACTGTTTTCTTTACTAAAGTAAAGGTTTATATCACCATTATTGCTGCTAAAGGTACTGCATAGGTGTAAACATTATTTGTTTAGCAAGAGATAGCACTTCTATATCCTCAGAATGTACCAGAAAGTAGCTTGAAATGTATTTTTGAAAGGAAACAACAGTGTACTATATATTGTACAATGGAATGGAAGACTACAAAACTCTACAAAATATTAGTCTTCTCACCTCTTTTGAAACATTGCTCCCACCCACAAGGTGCATAACTTACAACAATAATAGCTATACAATAAAATAATAGATGCAAAACAAAAATAAGGAGAACATATTAAACTCCAGTTAGTGCATGTAGGACAGTTTGCCAGTGGTTGTGCATGGACTTTACAAATGTATTTCTCACATGTGCAGCACACAATATTTGCTTTTACAGTCCTTCTTGTTGCTCCTGGATGTGTTAAAAAAAACTGATATTTGAAGACCAGCGACATCAAGTAGAGCTTTGAGGGGTTTCTGCTGGGACCAGACAAGAAGCCGGTGATGAGATGGCACCCGTGTGTGACCATGTCTGAGATGCGAGCTGACGTTCACAAGTTCCGTTCTCCAACTGTAAACGCAGGATGTTTTTAACTAGATCTGATTGATGTCCATTGTAGACATGTAAAAAGTGAGATTTGTTGTGGATGATGTGGCATCTGCACAAGAAAGTTTTAGCTTTTCTGATATCAATTAATAGCACACACAACCTCATTTTCTCTCTCTCTCTGTGTGTGTGTGTCCTATGACAACATTCCAGGATAATGATCTATGACATCATTCTAGAATCATATCCTATGACAACATTCCAATATAATGACCTATGACATTATTATAGAATATTCACCTATGACATCATTCTACAATCTTGAACTATGACAATAATCCGGAACTTTGAGCTATGACTTCATAACATCATTCTAGAATGACATCATTCTAGAGTCTTGATGGTGGAGCATTCTCGTGCTCAGAAGGACGCCTGGAAGAAGATGTTGGTTTTTCCGAGGGAGAATCTGCACGGCGACACAAACCCTGGTGCAATATTATTATCCCACATGCAACCAAGATGACAGCTAGTAACTGCAGAGATTCAAAGTGAAATCAAAATTTCAGTCTTTTCCGCCAATGATGTCATTCACTATTCTAGAATGACATCATTCTAGAATACTGAGCTATGACATCGTTGTAGAATCCTCACCTATGACAATAATCCGGAACTTTGGGCTATGACATCATTCTAGAATCTTGACCAATGACATCATTCTAGAATATTGATTTACGACATCATTAGAGAATCTTGTCCTATGACAACAATCCAGGATAATGACCTGGATTGTAGAACCTTCACCTACGACATTCTTGAATCTTGACCTATGACAATAGTCCGGAATTTTGAGCTATGACAACATCCTAGAATCTTGACAGATGACATCATTCCAGGATAATGACCTATGACAACATTCTAGAAGATTGAGGTATGACAGCATTCTACAATATTAAGATATGACTGCATTTCAGGATCTTGACCTCTGACAACATATCAGAGCACTGACCTATAACAGCATTGTAGAATCTTGATCACTGACAATATTCCAGGATTTTGAGTGAAGACATCATTCTTGAATCTTGAACACTGACAACATTCTAGAATCTTGACCAATGACAACATTCCAGAAGTTTGAGGTATGACATCATTCCAGAATATTGAGCTAGGACATCATTATAGAATCTTGTCCTATGACATGACATGACATTCCAGGGTAATGGTCTATGATGTCATTCTAGAATTTTCACCTATGACAACATTCTAGAATCTTGACCTATGTCAATGGCTTATGTGTGTGTGCGCACGCACGTGTGTGTGCATATTTTGTCTGTGAACTTGAGCCGAGTGGGGTTGCAGATGGGCAGCGATGCACCTGAATGTAGAAGTTCAAGTTTATCTGAGATCAGTCAGTAGCACATATAATCTAAGTGTTTCATTGTGTGCGTGTGTGTGTGTGTGTGTGTGTGTGTGTGTGTCTGTGTGTGTCTGTGTGTGTGCGTGCATGTGTTTATGTATGTCGTTGTGGTTTTAGAGGTGTGTGTGATGTGGGTATGTGTTTTAGTCCACTGTACTGTCACTTTTAACTGCCAGGTCAAAAAAGACCCGAAGACAATCTTTGTACCCTGTTGATGTACAGCTTTGATGAATATATAAACAAAGACAAAGTTTCACTTTTTCTAATGTTGAGGTCACTTTAGGAAAAGTCATTGAATTTCAAGTTGAAAAAAAGGTAATTTGGGAGCTTTTCTATGCTATTAAGGCAAAGACATCATTCTCGAATCTTGACCACTGACATTCTAGAATCCTGACCGATGACAACATTCCAGGACCTCAAGCTATGACAGCATTCTAAAATGTTGACCTATGACAACATTCCAGAAGTTTGGGCTATGATATCATTATAGAATATTGAGGTATGATATCATTCTAGAACCTTGTCCTCTGACAACATTCCAGGACAATGACCTGACATCATTCTAGAATCTTCATCTATGACATCATTCTACAATCTTGACCTATGATAATGAGGAACTTTGAGCTATGAAATCATTAAATGATCTTGTCCAATGACAATTTCAAGGATAATAATCCATTTCATCATTCTAGAATCTTCACCTATGACAACATTCTCTAATCTTGACCTATGAGCATAATCCAGAACTTTCAGCTATGACATCATTCTAGAATCTTGACAGATTAAATCATTCCAGGATAATGACCGATGACAACATTCCAACATTCCAGAACTCTAATCGTAGAATCTTGCACAATTTTAGAATTTTGGATTACGACAACATTCTAGAATCAACCAGAATTCTAGAATGTTCCAACATTCTAGAATCCATAAACATTCTAGAATTTTACAACAGTCTAGAATAGATCAACATTCTGGATTTCTTTGCTCAACAAAAGATTTCAGAATCCATCAACAGTCTAGAATCCAATAATTTTCAAGAATCCATCAACATTATAAAATCAAACAACAATAGAGAATCAAACGATCTCGAATCAAACGACATTCGAGAATCCATCAACATCCTAGAATCCATCATCATTCTAGAATCAAACAACACTCTCGAATCAAATGACATTTTAGAATCCATCAACATTCTGGGATACTTGGCTGAAGACAACGTTCCAGAATACATCAACATTCCAGAATCCATTAACATTCCAGAATCCATCAATATTCTAGAATCAAACACCATTAAGGTATCCATAATTTTAGAATCTTGGACTACGACAACATTCTAGAATCAACCAGAATTCTAGAATGTTGCAAAATTCTAGGATCCATTAACATTCTAGAATTTTGCAACATTCTAAAATCTAAGAACAGTTTAGAATCCATCAACATTCTGGGATTCTTGGTTGAAGACAACATTCCAGAATCCATCAACATTCCAGAATCTAACAATTTGCAGACATCCATCAACATTCTAGAATCAAGCAACATTCTAGAATCCATCAACATTCTAGAATCCATCAGCATTCTGGGATTCTTGGCTGATTCTTGGCTGATGACTACGTTCCAGTATCCATCCAGTCTAGGATCGAACAACATACTAGAATCCCTCAACATTCTAGGATCAAAAAACATTCTAGAATCCCTCAACATTCTAGGATCCATAAACATTCCAGAATCAATCAAAATTCTAGAATCCATCAACATTCTAGAAGCCATCAACAACCTGTGATTTTTGGCTGAAGACAACATTCCAGAATCCATCAACATTCCAGAATCCATCAACATTGTAGAATCAAACAACAGTCTGGAATCCATGAACATTCTGGGATTCGTGGCTGACGACAACAATCCAGGATCTATCAACATTCTAGAATAAATCAACATTCTAGAATCCATCAACATTCTAGAATCCATCAACTATCAAGAATCATTCACAATTTTAGAATCTTAGCCTATGACAAGATTCGAGAATCAACCAGCATTCTAGAATCTAAGAACAGTCTAGCATCGATCAACATTCAGGGATTCTTGGCTTAAGGCAACATTGCAGAATCCATCAACATTCAAGAATCTAACAATTTTCAGGAATCCATCAACATTTTAGAATCAAAAAACATTTCAGAATCCATTCATATTCAAGAATCAAACAATATTCCAGAATCCATCAACATTCTAGAATGAAACAACATTCCACAATACATCAAAATTCTAAAATACATCAACATTCTGGAATCCATCAGCATTCTGGGTTTCTTGGCTGACAACAACGTTCCAGAATCCATCAACATTCTAAAATCGAACAACATTCTAGAATTCCTCAACATTCGAGAATCCATCAGCATTTCAGAATTCATCAACATTCCAGAAGCCATCAACATTCTAGAATCCATCAACTTTCTAGAATCCATCAACATTGCAGAATGCATCAACATTCTAGAACCCATCAACATTTCAGAAGGCATCAAAAGTCTAGAATCGATCAATGTCCTAGAATCCATGAAAATTCTGGTATCTGTGGCTGATGACAACATTCCAGAATGCATTCTAGAATCCATCAACATTATGGGACACTTGGCTGAAGGCAACACGCCAGAATCAAACTACATTCTGGAATGCATCAAAATTCTAGAATCCATCAACATTCTAGAATCCATCAACATTCTCGTATTCTTGGCTGTAGGCAACATTCCAGAATACATCAGCATTCCACAATACATCAACATTCTAGAATCCATCAACATTCCAGAATCCATCAACATTCCAGACTCCAACATTTCAAAATCCATCGACATTCCAGAATCCATCAACATTCTAGAACCAATCAACATTCCAGAATCCATCAACATTTTACAAATCGAACAACATTGCAGAATCCATCAACATTCCAGAATACATCAACATTCTAGAATCCATCAACATTGTAGAATCAATCAACATTGCAAAATATAACAACATTCCAGAATCCATAGTCATTCTAGAACCAATCAACATTCCAGAATCCATCAACATTTTACAAATCAAACATTCCAGAGTCCATCAACATTCTAGACTCCATCAACATTCCAGAATCCGTCAACATTCTGGACTCCACCAAAATTTCACAGTCCATCAACATTCTGATATCCATGGCTGAAGACAACGTTCCGGAATCGATCAACATTCTAGAATCCATCAACATTTAAGAATCCAACAACATTGTAGAATACATCAACATTCTAGAATCCATCAACATTCCGGAATCCATCAACATCCTACAATCCATCAACATTCTCGAATGCATCAACATTCTGGGATCCTAGGCTGAAGGCAACATTCCAGAATCCATCAGCATTCAAAATCCGTCAACATTCCAGACCCGTAAATATTCTAGAATTGATCAACATTGTAGAATCCATCAATATTCCAGAATCCATCAACATTCTACAATCAAACAACATTCCAGAATCCAACAACATTCTACAATCCGTCAACATCCTAGAATCCATCAAAATTTCAGAATCCATCAACATTCTAGAATCCATCAACATTCTAGAATCCATCAACATTCTGGTATCCTTGGCTGATCACAACTTTCTGGAATTGATCAACATTCTAGAATCCATCAACATTCCAGAATACATCAACATTCTAGAATCCATCAACATTTCAGAATCCATCAACATTCTAGAATCCGTCAACATTCCAGAATCCATCAACATTCTAGAATCCGTCAATATTCTAGACTCCACCAACATTCTGAGATTCTTGGCTAAAGACAACATTCCAGAAGCCATCAAAAGTCTAGGATCGATCAACCTCCTAGAATCCATGAACATTAGATAGATAGATAGATAGATAGATAGATAGATAGATAGATAGATAGATAGATAGATAGATAGATAGATAGATAGATAGATAGATAGATAGATAGATAGATAGATAGATAGATAGATAGATAGATAGATAGATAGATAGATAGATAGATAGATAGATAGATAGATAGATAGATAGATAGATAGATAGATAGCTTTATTTGTCATTGCACACTTTCATATACAATGAAATTACATTGAGCTGCCCTGCCAATGACAGCTCCAGCTGCTGCGCAGTGCTGCGCGGCGCCTTTCTTCAGGAAAAAAAAGAAAAAGACATGTAGGGATCTGGGTAGGGATTGCAGAGGGTAAAAGAAAAAAAAGGCTCGTTGTACCAAATGAAACCTCCAATATTGGGAAATTCGATTTGAGAAGGAACCTAAAAAAACAAACCTGCAAACAGGCAAAGCATGACGTTAGACAAGGATAGTTGGGATAAGGATGTGGGGTGGTGGAGGGGGGAGCACCGCAGTTAGCCGGTTCCTGTGCAGCAAAATTTCTGCGCACGGATTCCTGGCTCCTGTGTATAGTGAGAAAGCTTGGGGGGGGGGGTATGGGAATGTGTGTGCGAATGTTTAGCTCAGTCCTCAGTTCATGAGTCCGATGTGTGTGTATGCGTGTAGCCCATCTTCTTCCGTCTCAGACCTCCGGTGTCTCAGTTCGCAAGGGTGGGAGCGCGATAACACAGCAAGGTTGCTATGGAGACATCCTCGGTTGGCCCGGTCCAAAAGTCAACAGGTGTCCTTGGGAAAGTGTGTGTGTGTGGGGGGGGGGGGGGGGGGGGTGTAGCAGAGCTATCTCTTGGCCATGAAACTTCCAGAGGAGTTTGTTATTGTTCCACATCCTCCACGGATAGGGGTGCCAGGCACATGATCCCCTTCCACTTCCCCCAGGCGTCGATCATGTAACCAGAGGCAAAACTCCCATCCGGGCAGGTAGGCTCCCCTAGGCCTGTGCTCTTTGTGGCGACAATCTTGTCAATTGCGTTGAGAGACCAGTTAATCAATTCCATGATCGGTGTTTTGAAGGTCCAGTGCCAAGCGATCGCTCCAGTCAGACAGACGAGACGAGACGAAGAAATGCAGCAAGCAGGAAAACATGAGGGTATGGGAGGAACAGAGATAGCAGCGGAGCAAGGAAAAGTGCGACCGCCTCCTACGAGAGCTGAGAACTAGCTGGTATCCTTGGCTGATGACAACATTCCAGAATACATCAACATTCTAGAATCCATCAACATTCTGGGATTCTTGGCTTAAGGCAAGATTCCAGAATCCAACAGCATTCTAGAATTCATCAACATTCCAGAATCTATCAACATTCCAAAATCCAATAACATTCTGGAATCCGTCAACATTCCGGAATCCATCAACATTCCAGAATCGAAAAGAATCTAAGATCCATCCACATTCTAGAATCTATCAAAATTCTAGATTCCATCAGCATCCTAGAATCCATCAACAATCAACAATCAATGAAGATTCTACAATCAAATAACAGTCCAAAATCCAAACCCCATTCTAGAATCCATCAACATTCTGGAATCCATGAACATTCTAGAATCCATCAACATTCTAGAATCCATCAACATTCTGGTATCCTTGGCTGATGACAATGTTCTGGAATCGATCAACATTCTGGAATGCATCAACATTCCGGGATTCCAGGCTGAAGGCAACGTTCCAGAATCCATCAACATTCCAGATCCCGTCAAAATTCTGGAATGGATCAACATCCTAGAATCCATCAAAATTCCAGAATCCATCAACATTCTACAATCAAACAACATTCCAGAATCCATCAACATTGTAGACTCCATCAACATTCCAGAATCCATCAACATTCTCGAATCCATCAAAATTTCAGAATCCATCAACATTCTAGAATCCATCAACATTCTGGAATTCTTGGCTGAAGACACCATCCCGGAACCCAAAAACATTATAGAATCAATCAGCAATCTAGAATCCATCAACATTTCGAAATACATCAACATTCTACAATTCATCAACATTCTAGAATGCATCAACATTCTGGGATTCTAGGCCGAAGGCAATGTTCCAGAATCCATCAACATTCTTGAATCCATCAACATTCCAGACTCCGTCAATAGTCTAGAATCGTTCACCAGTCCAGAATCCGTCAACATTCTACAATCAAACAACATCCCAGAATCCATCACATCCTAGAATCAATCAACATGTCAGAATCCATCAACATTCTAGAATCCATCAACATTCTGGAAGTCTTGGCTGAAGAAAACATTCCAGAATCTAACATTTTAGAATCCATCAACATTCTAGAATCCATCAACATTGCAGAATTGATAAACATTCTGGGATTCTTGGCTGAAGGCAACATTCCAGATTCCAACAACATTCTAAAATCGATCAACATCTTAGAATCCATCAACATTCCAGAATCCATCAACAATCTACAATCAAAGAACATTTCAGAATCCATCAACATTCTTGACTCCATCAAAATTCCAGAATCCGTCAACATTCGAGAATCCATCAACATTCCAGAATCCATCAACATTCTAGAATCCATCAACATACCAGAATCCAACATTCCAAAATCCATCCACATTCCAGAATCCATCAAGATTCTAGAATCCATCAACATTCTAGAATCGGTCAACATTGCAGAATCAAACAACATTCCACAATCCATCAAGATTCAAGAATCCATCAACATCCGAGAATCCATCAACATTCTGGTGTCCTTGGCTGAAGACAACGTTCCAGAATCCATCAACATTCCAGAATCCATCAACATTCCACACCCCATCAAAATTCTAGAATGCATCAACATCCTAGAATCCATCAACATTCCAGAACCCATCAACATTCTACAATCAAACAACATTCGAGAATCGATCAACATTCTAGTCTCCATCAATATTCCAGAATCTAACAACATTTTACAAACCATCAACATTCTATAATCCATCAACATTCTGGGATTCTTGGCTGAGGGCAACATTCCAGAATCCAACAACATTCTAGAATCCATCAACATCCTACAATCGATCAACATTCTGATATCCATGGCTGATGACAACGTTCCGGAATCGATCAACATTCTAGAATCCATCAACATTCCAGAATCCAACAACATTCTAGAATACATCAACATTATAGACTCCATCAACATTCCAGAATCCATCAACATTCTACAATCCATCAACATTCTAGAATGCATCAACATTCTGGGATTCTAGGCTGAAGGCAACACTCAAGAATCTATCAATATTCCAAAATCCATCAACATTCCAGACCCCGTCAATATTCTAGAATGGATCAACATCCTAGAATCCATCAACATTCCAGAATCCATCAACATTCTACAATCACACAACATTCCAGAGTCCATCAACATTCTAGACTCCATCAACATTCCAGAATCCGTCAACATTCTAGAATCCTCCAAAATTTCAGAGTCCATCAACATTCTATATTCCATCAACATTCTGGGATTCTTGGCTGAAGGCAACATTCCAGAATCCAACAACATTCTAGAATCCATCAACATTCTGGTATCCTTGGCTGATCACAACTTTCTGGAATCGATCAAGATTCTAGAATCCATCAACATTTCAGAATACATCAACATTTTAGAATACATCAACATTCTAGAATCCATCAACATTCTGGGATTCTTGGCTGAAAGCAACATTCCAGAATCCAACAACATTCTAGAATCCATCAAAATTGTAGAATCGATCAACATCCTTGAATCCATCAACATTGCAGAATCCATGAACATTCTACAATCAAACAACATTGCAGAATGCTTCCATATTCTAGAATCCATCAACATTCTGGGATTCTTGGCTGAAGGCAACATTCCAGAATCCAACAACATTCTAGAATCCATCAACATTCTGGTATCCTTGGCTGATCACAACTTTCTGGAATCGATCAACATTCTAGAATCCATCAACATTTCAGAATACATCAACATTTTAGAATACATCAACATTCTAGAATCCATCAACATTCTGG
Organism: Amphiprion ocellaris; assembly: GCF_022539595.1. Classification (NCBI taxonomy): domain Eukaryota; kingdom Metazoa; phylum Chordata; class Actinopteri; family Pomacentridae; genus Amphiprion; species Amphiprion ocellaris. The sequence goes on along the minus strand of NC_072773.1, from coordinate 9,364,580 downwards.
GATTCTTGGCTGAAAGCAACATTCCAGAATCCAACAACATTCTAGAATCCATCAAAATTGTAGAATCGATCAACATCCTTGAATCCATCAACATTGCAGAATCCATGAACATTCTACAATCAAACAACATTGCAGAATGCTTCCATATTCTAGAATCCATCAACATTCTGGGATTCTTGGCTGAAGGCAACATTCCAGAATCCAACAACATTCTAGAATGCATCAACATTCTGGGATTCTATGCTGAAGGCAACTTTCCAGAATTCATCAACATTCCAAAATCCATCAACATTCTACAATCACACAACATTCCAGAGTCCATCAACATTCTAGACTCAATCAACATTCCAGAATCCGTCAACATTCTAGAATCCTCCAAAATTTCAGAGTCCATCAACATTCTATATTCCATCAACATTCTGGGATTCTTGGCTGAAGGCAACATTCCAGAATCCAACAACATTCTAGAATGCATCAACATTCTGGGATTCTATGCTGAAGGCAACTTTCCAGAATCCATCAACATTCCAAAATCCATCAACATTCCAGACCCCGTCAATATTCTAGAATCGATCAACATCCTAGAATCCATCAACATTCTAGAATCCATCAACTTTCTAGAATCCATCAACATTGCAGAATGCATCAACATTCTAGAACCCATCAACATTCCAGAATCTATTAACATTCTAGAATCCATCAACATTCTACAATCAAACAACATTACAGAATCCATCAGCATTCTAGACTCCATCAACGTTCCAGACTCCGTCAACATTCTAGAATCCATCAACATTCTGGTATCCTTGGCTGATGACAACGTTCTGGAATCGATCAACATTCTACACTCCGTCAACATTCCAGAATCCGTCAACATTCTAGAATCCATCAAAATTTCAGAATCCATCAACATTCTGGAATTCTTGGCTTAAGACAACATTCCAGAATCCAACAACATTTTAGAATCCATCAACATCCTAGAATCCATAAACATTCTGGTATCCTTGGCTGATGGCAACGTTCCTGAATGGATCAACATCCTAGAATCCATCAACATTGCAGAATCCATGGACATTCTACAATCCATCAACATTCCAGAATACATCAACATTCTAGAATCCATCAACATTCTAGAATCCATCAACATTCTGGGATAATTGGCTGAAGGCACCACTCCAGAATCCAACAACATTCTACAATTCAACATTCCAGAATCCATCAACATTCTAGAATCCGTCAACATTCTAGAATCCATCAACATTGCAGAATCCATCAACATTCTAGAATAAATCAACATTCCAGAATCTATCAACATTCCAGAATCCAGCAACATTTTAGAATCCATCAACATTCTAGAATCCATCAACATTCTGGTATCCTTGGCTCATGACAATGTTCTGGAATCGATCAACATTCTAGAATCCATCAACATTCCAGAATACATCAACATTCTATAATCCATCAACATTCTGGGATTCTTGGCTTAAGGCAACATTCCAGAATCCAATAACATTCTAGAATCCATCACCATTCCAGAATCCATCAAAATTCTACATTAACTATTGTAGAGCAACTTTAGCTAATATAGAGAAACTTTAGCTAATATAGAGCAACTTCAATTAATACAGAGAAACTTTAAATAATGTAAAGCAACTTTAACTAATGTAGAGTAACTTTAACTAATGTAGAGCAACTTCAACTAATGTAGGGCAAATTTAATATAGAGCAACTTTAGCTAATATAGAGTAACTTTAAATAATATAGAGCAACTTCAGCTAATATAGAGCAACTTTAATTAATACAGAGCAACTTTAAATAATGTAAAGCAACTTTAGCTAATGTAGAGCAACTTTAACTAATGTAGAGCAATATTAGTTAATATAGAGCAACTTTAATATAGAGCAATATTAACTATTGTAGAGCAATTTTAGCTAATATAGAGCGACTTTAGTTAATATAGAGCAACTTTAATATAGAGCAACATTAATTATTGTAGAACAACTTTAGCTAATATAGAGCATCATTAGCTGATATAGAGCAACTTTAATATAGAGCAACATTAACTATTGTACAGCGACTTTAGCTAATATCGAGCCACTTTAATATAGAGCAACTTTCGCTAATAAAGAGCAACTTTAAATAATATAGAGAAACTGTAACTAATATAGAGCAACTTTAACTATTGTAGAGTGGCTTCATCAAATATAGAGCAACTTTAATATAGAGCAACATTAACTATTGTAGAGCAACTTTAGCAAATATAGAGCAACGTTAGCTAATATAGAGCAAGTTTAATTAATACAGAGCAACTTTAAATAATGTAAAGCAACTTTAGCTAATGTAGGGTAACTTTAACTAATGTAGAGCAAGTGTAACTAATCTAGAGCAAGTTCAATATAGAGCAACTTTTGCTAATATACAGCAATTTTAAATAATATAGAGCAACTGTAACTAATATAGAGCAACATTAACTATCGTAGAGCGACTTTAGCTCATATAGAGCAAATTTAGCTAATATAGAGCAACTTTAACTAATGTAAAGCAACTTTAGCTAATGGAGAGCAATTTCAACAAATGTACACCAACTTGAACTAATATAGAGCAATTTTAATATAGAGCAACTTTAGCAAAGATAGAGCAAATTTAAATAATATAGAGCAACTTTAGCTAATATAGAGCAACTGTAACTAATATAGAGCAACTTTAACTTTAACTATAAACTAGCGGCTTTAGTCAATAAGGAGCAACTTTAATACAGACCTGGTTGACTTTTTACGTTTGCACACATAACATGGGGCTTTCTTTTGACAGCAAAGCCATCAGTCAGCTCTAAAGGGACTAAAAGCAGTAAATTGCAGTCACAGTTCTATGACAGACAAGAGGAGTGTGTCCCCCTCTAGTGATGATGTAACGACACTGCACCTCAAAACTTGAAATCGGATCTACAGGGGTGGGAAAAAGGCATTTCTTCATTCACTGTCAATTAAGACCAGCAAGGCTTGTGCTCCAATAGGATGCAAGCCAATCTGGGTTAAGAGAAATTACTGCAACACAATAGCAGAGTTATGCTTTCAAGGTACACAATATTCACAGACTTGTTCATGGAAAATACTTCACATCCTTATCACATGCTGGTTTGTTGTCTTACTTTAGGTTTTATCTGAGAATCCCTGTCACCGTCTAAGACAATCTAAGTCTTTATGAAGGTTATGTTTCTGAGACACCGTGAGAAAAATGCTGGTTCAGCAGTGTGGTCACTTAAGGCTGCAGGTGGTGTGTTATACTGCAGTGATTCTAATATCCCACTGTCTTAGTGTAGAAGAGCTCCTGTTTATAATGAAAGTGATTATTTTGTGCAACTTGAAAGTAGTAAAATACATGTCTCTGCTTACCATTATCACCCCAGTCAGTGTTCCAGGAGTTGACACAGAGCCAGTAGGAAACACCATCCTCCTCTCCCCAGCCCAGGATCTTGATGGCGTGTCTACCCACAGCAGAGCCTGAAACATGCTGATACACACCTGGACACAGGAAGAGGACGCAAGAAACACAAGTGGGAACCACGAGGTCCCAAGCAACACTGTACACAATCACTGAGCACAATATGCAGTTAGGGTTCACCCTGTACTCAATATTCAGTGTAATGCGTGTTTGCATTACATCTCTTACTGCTGCATGTGTTCTTGCCAGACTTGTACAATACAAAGTCTTCATAGACTTTAAATGCTCCCTCTACTGGGTCGTTCTTGTATATCTCAGTCTGAATCTGGATCACATTTGATAATGTGATAATGCCCGAGGGCCAACCATCCTGTCTCACATTCTTTCAACCATTAAACCTAAATGCAAATGCACTGTTTTATGTAAGTTTTATGTATGACAATTTTCATTTATTCACATGGGAATGCAAATAAACGTAAGTTGCCCAGACATAAACAGGTCCTAAAATCAATACTTCTCATATCCGGAGGGCCCAGTTAAATAAAGAAAAAACCTCCAGGAAGCTTATAAATATCGTAATAGGTTCATTTTAAACATGACTTAGTATGGACACTGAAATGTTGTCTGTCAACTATCAAATTCAAAGCAGATAACCAGTTCACATACAGCTCAATGAGCTCCAGTTGATGAGGAGCATCATCAGGGTCCACAGAGAAAGGAGAAGAAAAAAAGCAACATCTCATTTTCAATAGCTGAGAGTTGGTAAACTCATTGTTTTTGTATTAATATTGTCCTGTGGAAAACTGTTCATTACCTCCTGTAGAGCTGAGAAATGTGCAGTGTCAGGCTCAGTTTGTGACAAGTGTTTTTGGAAAAGTTGGAGCTTGGTTCCAAAGGTTTTGATGTGTGCAGACAACTGGCTCTTATCCTTGAAGTCTCATGTTCAGCGCATTCAGATGCTTTTTTAGGTCAACTAAAAACACCAAATCTGCCAGCAATAAAGGATCTGATCAGTTTCCCCACTGAGACAGAAAAAGTGCTGCTGTGAAGCAAAGACATTTTCCAGTTACTTCACGTTCTTAATGCAGTCACTCCTGGATAAGTTGTCATGTGCCCTAGAACGTTTTGACTGACGGGGTCTTTTTTTTTTTTTTTTTTTTTTTAAATCTGCAGTTTCCATTTCAGAAATCATCTGGAAAGGATGGCCGCAAAGTTACATATTCAGAGGGGGTCAACAGAGTCTTAAAGATAAGATAAAGATAAAGTTCTTTATTTCTCCCCACTCCAGGGGAAATTTACATTGTTACAGCAGCTTTATTTACAATATATACAAGGGTGAAAAAAAATTTTAACAGAAAAAAATAAAAATAAAGTTTAAAAGTGCAGAGATGTGCAGTGCAAGAATGTCAGTGCAAATTTTATGGTTTGGGGTGGTAATGATATAGTCCAGTTTATGTTAACATCAGCCAGTGATGCTGATGTTGTAAAGTCTTATAGCAGATGGGATGAAGGACCTGCGATAGCGCTCTTTCTTGCAGGGTGGATGTCTCAGTCTGCTGCTGAAGGAGCTGCTTAAAGACCCCACAGTGTCATGCAGTGGGTGAGAGGGATTGTCCATGATGGATGTGAGCTTTGACAACATCCTCCTCTCACCCACCTCCTCTATGGAGTCCAGGGAACAGTCCAGGACAGAACCAGCCCTCCTGACCAGTCTGTTTAGTCTCTTTCTGTCCCTTTCACTGCTCCCTGCTCCCCAGCAGACCACTGCATAGAAAATAGCAGACGCTACCACAGAGTCGTAGAATGTCCTAAGCAGAGTCCTGCACACTCCAAAGGACCTCAGTCTCCTCAGCAGGTGGAGACGACTTTGGCCCTTCTTGTACAGGACCTCTGTATTGTGTGTCCAGTCCAGTTTATTATTGAGGTGAACACCCAGGTATTTGTATGTGTCCACCATGTCAATGTCCAAACCCTGGATGTTCACCGGTGCAGTCCGGGGTGTCCTCCTCCTGCGGAAGTCCACGATCATCTCCTTCGTCTTACTGGCGTTGAGCTGCAGATGGTTTCGCTCACACCAGTCCACAAAGTCAGAGATGACCATCCTGTACTCCCGCTCGTCCCCCTCAGATACACACCCAACAATGGCTGTATCATCGGAGAACTTCTGGAGGTGACAGCTCCCAGAGTTGTAGTGGAAGTCTGATGTGTACAGGGTGAAGAGAAAGGGGGAGAGCACTGTCCCCTGTGGGGCCCCCATGCTGCTGACTACCACATCAGACACACAGTCCTGAAGCCTTGCGTACTGTGGTCTGTTGGTGAGGTAGTCAATGGTCCAAGCAGCCAGGTGACAGTCTACTCCCGCTCCTTCAAGCTTCACCCTAAGCAGAGAAGGCTGGATGGTGTTGAAAGCACTGGAGAAGTCAAAGAACATGACCCTCACAGTGCTGCTGGGTTTCTCCAGGTGAGTCAGTGATCTGTGCAGCAGGTAGACGACTGCATCATCCACTCCAATGTTCGGTTGGTAGGCGAACTGCAGTGGATCCAGATACTGGCTCACCTGGGGACGGAGGTTCTTGAGGACGATCCTCTCCATGGTCTTCATCAGGTGAGAAGTGAGGGCCACAGGTCTGAAGTGGTTAGGCTCCCTGGGGTTCCTGGTCTTAGAGACAGGAACCAGGCAGGAAGTCTTCCATAACAGAGGAACCCTCTCCAGACTCAGGCTCAGGTTAAAGATGTGCAGCAGCACCTGACAGAGCTGGTCTGCACAGTCTCTAAGGAGTCTGGAGCTGATTCCATCAGGACCTGCAGCTTTCCTGGTTTTGATCTTTTTAAGCTCACTTCTCACCTGATCAGCTGTTATGGAGAGGCAGGGGGTGGTGGAGGAGGGTGGCAGGAGGAGGGGTGATGGTGGTGGTGGGGGGTGAGACGAGGAGGGGTGATGGGGCTGTATGTGGAGTCCGGAGGTGGTAGAAGACGGGGATGGGAGGAGGGGTGCTGTTGGTGGTGTTGGTGGTAGAGAGCTGAGGTGTGAAGAAGGAGCTGGCTGGTCGGTACTTTGATGAGAGGGGAGAGGAGTGGGAGCAGAGTCGAATCTGTTAAAGAACAGATTCAGCTCATTGGCCCACTCCTGGTCTCCTGCTGCAGCTCCCCTCTCATGGCCTCTGCTGTAACCAGAGATGGATCTCAGGTCTCTCCAGACCTCCCTTGTGTTATCGTCCTGCAGGTGAGATTCCATCTTGGTCCTGTAGCTGGCCTTGTCCGCCTTGATCTTCTTCTTTATCTCCTTCTGCACCCTCCTCAGCTCCTCTTTGTCCCCAGATCCAAAGACCCTCCTCTTCTCCTTCAGCAGGGCCTTCAGTTCCAGGGACACCCAGGGTTTGCTGTTAGAGAAACACCGTACTTTCCTGGTCGGTACGATGTTCTCTGCACAGAAGTTGATATAGTCCGTAACAGTGTCTGTCAGTGCATCAATGTCCTCCCCGTGTGGACCACACAGCACATCCCAGTCTGTGGTCTTAAAGCAGTCCTGCAGCGCCTCAGTGGCCTCGTCAGACCACTTCTTCACATACCTGGTGGTGGGGGGTTGTTTCTTCACCATAGGTATGTAAATGGGCTGCAGTCTCACCAGGTTGTGATCTGAGTGGCCCAGCGGGGGGAGGGGTGAGGAGCTGTATGCATCCTTGATGTTTGCATACAGCAGGTCCAGGGTTTTATTGTCTCTGGTATGGCAGGTCACGTACTGGGTGAACGTGGGGAGAGTGGCAGAGAGCGATGCATGATTAAAGCTGCTAACATTCAGCAACACAGAAAATTGCATTTTGCATCAGAGATATGCATATTCTGTTTGACAGCACTGGCAGGCCAGAAATTATACATTATATGATAGATGCATGTTTTTAAAGAGACAAGCTAACAGGGCTCCTTCTGTTCTTCTCCTCCACATCCTGACTCTTCCTGCCCAGATCTGCCTTCATAGTTGTGCTGCTTTCTCCTCAGCTTCAAGGTGGTTTTATGGTCATATTTTTAAATTAATATTCAACCCTACCATAATACAAAATACAGGCAAGTCCACCACCGAGATGCAACATCATCAAGCACATTGATGTTCAGATTGTAGAATGATCACGATTCATCTTCCCATCCTCAGGAGTTCGTACTTCAAAGATGTCACTGTCAAGTCTGCAAGTCCATACTTACCGTACTTGGTATTTATTTCATGAGAAGGAGGAGAAGTAAAGAATGACCAAGAGACATGAGAAGAGACGAAGGAGGATTAAGGACAGTAAAGGGAGGAAGAGACGGAAAAGTAATAGGACAGGAAGAAGAACAGGAAAGGGGAAAAGAAGGGAAGAACAATAAAGAGAAGCAAATGGTGAAAAAGAGGGAGAAGTGATGATGGAAGGAGCAGGATAAAAGAAGAAAAAAATTAAAAGGAGGAGAAAGAATGAGAGTATAAAGGAGGAGGTGAAAGGAATGAGGGAGGAAGAAACACAAGGTGCTGAGAAAAATGGAAGAGAGAAGAAGAACGAAGAAAACCAAGTCAGACAAGGTGAAAGAAAGACAAGAAGACAGAAGGAGAAGAAAAAGAGGAAGAGACTGAGGAAGCATAGAAGGAGGACGAGGAACAAGTAGTAAAGGGAGGACGAGATGAAAACTGGGAGCAGTAGAAGGAGGAGACAATGAAGAAAGGAGGAGGAGAAGAAAAAGGAGAGGTGAAGAAGACAGTGAAGGAGGACAAAGGAGACGACAGAAGGAAGGAGAGAGGAAAAAGACAGAAATGGCAAAAAGAATGAGGAATAGGAGGAAAAAACGAGGAGCAGAAGGAAGAAGAGATCAAAAAGAAGATGAAGGTGACAGAGGAGGAGAAAGGAATGACGGAGGACAAACAGAGTGGAGGAGGGAAAAAGGAGAAGGATAAGAAGAAAAGAATAAAGTAGAGAAAAAAGGCAGAGAAGAAGAAGAAAAGACAAGAAAGAAAGAACAGAAAGAGGAACGAATGAGGACAAGGAGGAAAGGGAGGAAGAGACAGAAATGTAGTAGAAGGAAGAAGAGAACATGAAGAAAAAAGGAGGCAATGGACAAGAACAAAGAAGAGAAGGAAAGAATAAGGAACTGAAGGAAAAAGAAATGAAAAACAGAAGGAAGATGATGGAGAAGGTAGAGGAGAAAGAATGAAACAACAGGAAGAGGAAGTGTAGAAAAGAATAAGGATAGGAAGAAGGCAAATAAAAAGAGGAGAAAGATGAGAAGAAAGAAGCAGAAGATAGAGAATGAGAAAAATAGAACATGACAGAGAACAGAGGAGAAGAAGGGAGAAAAAGACAGGAAGAGGAGAAAGATGAAGACAGGAGGAGAAGCAACGACTGTGGGAAAAAGGCAAATAAATGTAGAAGCAAGAATAGAAGAAGAAAGAAGCATCTTCAAACAGATGAAGAAAAGAAAAGAATGAAGAAAAACAAGGAGAAGAGGAAGAAAGAGATGAAAAAGAACAAGAACGTGACAGAAGGAGGAAGAGGAAGCAGGAGTCGGAGAAAGAATCAAAGGAGAAGAAAGAAGGAGATGTCAGATGGAGGTGAAGGAAGAAAGAAGGCGATAAAGACAGGAGAAGACAGAAGGAGAAGACTAGAAAAGGTAGAGAAGGAGGAGAAGAGGAGAATAAAGAGGAAAAAACAAAATGGCTGAAGAATAAAGGAGAAAGAGGAGAAGGAAAGAAGGAGGAAGAAAGGAAGAGGAGAAGGAAGAAGAACAAGTAAAAGGAAGGAAAAGTAGCAGAAGTAGTAGGAGAAGGAGGACACCATGAAAAAACAGGAACAGGAAAGGAACAAAGGAGAGAAGAAGAGAAGAGAGAGGAGAAAATTGGAATTGAAGTAGAAGGAGGAGAATGAGGAAGAGAAGATAAAGAAGGAAGAGGAGAAAGAAAGAGAAGAAGAAGAAGACAGAGAGGGACCAGGAGGAGAAAAAAAGAATGAGAAAAAGAGGGAAGAGATGAAATGAATGAGGGACAGAATGAGGAAGAGTAGAAGGAGAAAAAGGAGGAAGAGGAACAAGGAGCAGAGGGAGGAAGGAATAGAGAAGAATGAGTCGTAGAAGAAGGAGGAGAACACGAGGAAAAAGTAGTAGTAGCAAGAGAAAGGAGGACAAGAAAGCAGGAAGAGAACAAGACAGAAGGACAAGAGAAGCAGGAAGAGTAAAAGAAGGAAAAAACTAAGAAAAAAGAAGGAGAAGATGGCATCCGATGAAGAAAGAGGAAAGGGAGGACGGGATGAGAAAAGGGAGCAGTAAATGGAGAAGAAAAAGGAGATGGAGAAAAAGGAAGAAGAGAAGAACAGCAAAGTGGAGACAATGACAGAAGGAGACAAATACAGAAGGAAGAGAAAGAATGAAATGAAGATAGGAGGAGAAAGGAGAACAACACAGACAAGGAGGAGGAGAAAGAAGATGGAAAAAGAAGATACAGGACAGAAAGACAGAGATGGAGTAGAAAAGCATGCTGGAGAGAGGAAGAAGGAAGAAGAACAAGGAAAAGATGAAGTAACAGGTGAAAAGGGAAGAGGAGAGAGGAGAAGATAGGAGGGTGAGGAGAAATGAGACAAAGAGGAGGAGAAAGAAAAACAAGGAGTTTGAGATAGAGGAGGAGAAAGGAGAAGATGCAGGAGGAGGATCAAATGAAGAAGAAAAAAGAGGAGACAGAAGGAAGAAAAGACAAAAGGACAATAAAGGAGAAGCAATCAGATGATGAGGAGGAGGAGAAGGAAAGAGGAAGGAGGTGACAAAGGAGAATGAAGGAGAAGACCGGAGAACAATCTTTTCCTTTTTCTTACAAGAAAGACAATTAGAAAAAGGAGGAAGGAGGAAGAAGAGCAAGGAGTAGAGAGATGCAGAGATGAAGAAGACAACAGAAGGAGAAGAAAGGAGACACAAACAAAAGGAGAAAGAGAAGGAAACAGCAAAAAGAGGAGGACAAAGTAGGAGAAGGACATGAAAAAGGAAGAGGAGAAAAGAATGAGGTAGAAAAGGACAAGACAAGAATGAGGAAGAGGAAAAGGAGAAGAGGAGGAGGAGTAGGAAGAAGATGAACAAGGAGTAAAAGGAGGAAGAGATGGAAAAATAATAGAAATAGTAGGAGAGGAAAAGAAAAAAGGTGCAGAGGAGAAATAAAGAAGAAAAAGAGGAGAGGAAGGAGGAAAATAGGAGGGGACAAGTAGAAAAAGGATGAGAAAAGAATGGCAAGACTGAAGGAAAGGAGAAGGAAGAGGAAGAGCAGAAAGAGAAGCAAGATGAGCAAGGAGCACAGGGAGGAAGGGATGAAAAGAAGAGGAAGAAGGCAACAGAGAAGGAGGAGGAGAAAGGAGACAGAAAGGGTAGAAGGAAGGATATGGAGAAAGGACAAGACAACAAAGGAGAAAGAAGTAGACAAAAAGGAGGAGGACAAAGGAGAAGGATAGATGATGAAGAATGAGTAGTAGAAGAGGAAGGGGGGAAACAAAGAAAAAAGGAGAAGTAGAAAAAGATGGAAGAGAAGAAAAGCAATAAGCAAGAGGAGAAGACAAGAATGACAGGGAGGAAAAGAAAAGAATGAAAAACAATACGGAAGAAAAAGGCGTAAAGGGAAGAAGGGATGAGAAAAGGGAGTACTGTAAGGAGACAAAGACGATTAAGAAGAGAAGATGACAAGGTAGGAGAAAGGAGGAGGGTATAGAAAAGAATGAGGTAGAAAACCAGAAGGTGAGACTGAGTAAGAGAAAAAAAGAAAAGGAGGAGAAGGAAAGAATGAATACAAGGATTAGGAGAAGAGAAAGGCAAGATGAAAAGCATAAGGAGAGAATGAGGGAGAGCAGGAGAAGAAGATGAAGAGAAGCAAGGAGTCAAGGGAGGAACAGATGAAGAAAAATGAGTTATAGAAGAGGAAGGAGGAGAACAAAAATGGAGAAGGAAGAGGAGAAAATTAAGATGGAAGGAGAAAAGGGAAAAAGAGATGAGAAGAGGGAGCAGTGCAAGGAGACAAAGATAGAAAAAACACAAGAAAAAGAAGGAAAAGAAAAAGACAGAATAGGAATAGAAAAGGAAGAAGAATGAGTAGAACGAAGAAGAGATAGACATGAAGGCAAAAGGAGGGAGAAGGAAAAGAAAAGGAAAAGAAAAATAGGAGGGGAAGAATAGAAGAAGGCAGAAGGAGGATGATAAAAATGACGAGACAGAAAAAGAAGAAAAGAATAAGGAAAAGCAGAGGAGAAAGCAAGAAGAGGAGAAAGAAGACAAAAGACAAGGAGGAGAAGGAATGAGGAGAAGAAGAGAAGGGGAGATGAGAAGAATAAGAAGAAGGAGGAAGAGAAGCAAGAGATGAAAAAGACGAGGAAAAAGGCCACAGAGAAGGAGGACAAAGGAGATAAATACAAAGGAGGAGGGGAAAGTACAAGACAGAAAGAGGAAAGAAAAACTGGGAGATGGAGTAGAAGAGGAAGATAGAAGGAAGAGGAAAAGAAAAAATGAAGAAAAGAAAGAGGAGATGAAAAGAATGAGGAAGAGGAGGAAGAAATACAAGGAGCAGAGGGAAAAGAGATGGAAATGTAGTAGGAGAGAACAGAGTAGAACATAAAGGGGAGAGAAGAAAACAGGAGAACAGAGAAGGAAGGAGAAAAATATAAGAGTAGTAGAATAGAGGAGAACTATGAGAAAGAATGAAAGGGAGAAGAAAGAAGAAGCAGAAGAAGAATAAAAGAATGAGGGAGAGAACAGAACAAGGAGCAGAAGGAGGAAAAAACTAGTAGGCAGAAGGAGAAGACAGAAGAAAAGTAGAAGTCAGAAAGAGGAGCAGAAGAACGGAGAGGACAGAAAGTGAAGGAGAGGGAGGATGAACAAGGAGTAAAGGGATTAAGAGTTTGAAAACTAGCAGGAGTAGAGGATGAAGAAAAAAGGGATAGAAAAGAAGAAAACAGAAGAAGAGAAGGAGGGAGAAAAAATAGAAGGATGGGATAAGAATGACAAGACAGAAGAAAAGAATGAAAGGAGTAGAAGAAGACAAGACTAAAAGAATGAGGGAGAGAAGGAGAAGAAGGAAGGAGAGGAACAATGAGTAAAGGGAGGAAGAGATGAAGAAGAATGAGTAGAAGAGGAAAGTAGAAAACAGGAGTAGAAGAAGGAGGAAGAGGAGAAGAAAGGAGAACAGAGAAGAGGAAGAAAAGAGGAGGAGTAGAAGACAGGACAATAAAACAATGAAAAGGAGGAAAAGGAAGACAGAAAAGGAGGAGGAAGAAGAAGACAGAAGAAGGAGAAAGGAGAAGAAGAGAAGAGGAGGAGATGGAAAAGTAGTAGATGCATTAGGAGGGGGAGGAGAACATGAAGGAAAAAGTGGTGAATGAGAAGGAAAAAGGACAAGAGAAGAGGAAGGAGAAAAATAAGGAGTAGAAGAAGAAAAGAACGAGGAAGAGACGAATAAGACGTAGACAGTAGGAAAAGGAGAAGAGAAGAATGAGGAAGAGCAGAGAAGAATGAATGAGACAAAGGCAGAAGGAGAAGAAAAGAATGAGGAGATGAAGAGAAGGGGAGATAAGAATGAGGGAGAGTAGATTGGGAAGGAGGAAGCACAAGATATCTAAAACAAGAGCAAGAAGAGAAGAATAAGGAAAAGCAACGAGTAAAAGGGATGAAGAGATGAAAACATAGTGGGAGAGAAAGAAGGAGAACAAAGAAAAAGGGGGAACAGAGAGCAGGAAGGAGAAAAACAAGGGAGGAGAAGAAGACAGGAAGATCATTAACAAGAATGAAAAGGAGAAGAAAGAATGAGAGGACAGGAGGAGAAAAGGAGGAAGAAGGAGAAGACGGAATGGGGAGCAGAAAAAAGAAGGTAGAAAAGGAGAAGAGAATGAGGAGGAAGAATCAGAAGGAATAAAGTGAGGAAGAGATGGATAAGCAGGAGGGAGAGAGAAAGGGCCAGAGGAAGTAAAATGTAGAAGGACAAAGACGAGAGGACTAAGAAAAACAGAAATAGAAACAGAAAAAAAGGAGAAAGAAAACTCAAGGAAGACAAGAATAATTAAAAGTAGACAGAAGGAGAAGGAGAGAGGAATGAGGAAGAGCAGAGTAGACAAAGAAGGAAAATGAGAAAGAAGGAGAAGAAGAGAAAGGAGGAGGAGAAAGGATAAAAAAGACAGAGGAGGTAGAAAGAAGGACATGAAGAAGAACAAGACAAAGAAGGAGAAAGAAGACAGAAAAGGGAGGAAGCAAAAGAAGAAGAAAAGAATGAGGGAGCACAGGGAGGAAAAATGAGAAGACAGAAGCAGGAAAAGATGACAGAAGGAGAAATAAATAGAAGACAGAGGAGTAAGAGGAGAAAAAATGAAAAACAGAAGGAGAATAAAGAAGAAGCCAAAAGAAGGAGAAAAAACAAAAGACAAAAGGAAAGCATGAGGAAGAGAAGGAGAAAGAACAAGGAAAGAGGGAAAGAGTTGGAAAAGAAGCAGTACTAGGAGAGAAAGGAGGAGGACAACTCAAGAAGAAAGGGGAAGAGAAGAAAAAAGGAGAGGAGGAAGGAGTAACAAAATAGGAAGATGGGATAAGAAAATGACAAGACAGAAGGAGAAGGAAGACAAGAGAAGGAGGAGACAAAACAATAGAGTGAGGAAGAGTAGAAAGAGGGGGAACAAGGAGTAATAGAGGAAGAAATGAAAAAGAATAAGTAGAACAGGAAGTAAAATGTGAAGAAAATAGAGGAAAAAGAAGGACGAGGAGAAGACAAGAGTGACAAAAAGAAGGAGAAGAAGAACAAAAGAATGAAGGAGACTGAAGATGGACAGAAAGAAAATGCAAGAACAAGGAGTAAAGGAAGTTGTGTAAGGAGACAATGAAGCGAGGAGGAGAATAAAAGAATGAGAAAAATGAAAAGAATGACAAAACAAATACAAAAACAAAAACAGTGGAGGAGAAAGGAGACAAAGACTGAAGGAAGAGGAGAAAGAAGGGAAAGATGGAAGGAGGAGTAATAGAGAAGGGAGAAGGAGAACAAGGGTGGGGGGAAGAGGAGATGAAAGAAGAAGAGGAAAATGACGGGAGGAGAAAGAAGGACAAGAAGACAGAAGAAGAGAAAAGGCTAAGAAGATGACAGAATAGGAAGAGGAGAAAAAGGAAAAGAAAGGAGGAAAGAAGGAGGAAGTGAAGGAGGTGGAGAAAAGGATAAAGGAAAACAAGAAGTAGAGGGATGAAGAGATGATGAAGATGACAGAAGGAGAAGGAAAAGAAGATGGAGGTAAAGAAGGAATCGAAAGAATAATGAGTGGAACGAGGGAGAGAAGAAGGTGAAGAAGAAAAAGTAGTTAAGAGAAAGGAAGAGAACATGAAGGAAAAAGCAGAATGGAGGCAAAGGAAGGGGAAAAAGACAGAAGAGGAGAAGAAAATGGAGAAAAAAACTGGAGGCAGTAGAAGCAGAAGGAAGGGGGAAATAGGAGGACAAAACAATGGAAGGAAAGGGATGAGATGACGAGAGGGGGAGAAAAAGGAGGAGAGGGAGTAAGAAGAAGGATTAGAAAACAGTCAAGAAGAAGAGTAGTAGGAGAGGAAGAAGGCAGAAAACATGTTGAAAAAAGGACAAAAAGAGAAGACAAGGCAAAGAATAAGAACAAAAAAAATAGTGCATTTTATAAAACGTGTACAGAACAGCATTCAAAGGCCACTTTTCTGTCGTCTCAGAGGTGGGAAGGTCCACAATCACATCAGGAGACCTGAGGGTGGAAAACAAAAGTCAAACACAATGACTTCCTGGACAGTTTCACATGTTAATGATTGTTGGTTGCATAGCATTAAATAGTAAAAGATCACCAAAACATAAATCAAGTTCCAACATAATGTTTCAAACCCACCCTTATCTAATATTTACATGATAGCTCTGCTTCAGCAGCCTTGAGGACTCAAAGCCAAAGCTGATGAATTTGAGGTCTGTGTTTTGATTCACCAAAATGATGCCATGTGCTTTCATATTTGTATTATGCCAACATTCTTCAGTCTGGATGGCTGTGAGCAGCTACAGGGACAGAAAGTTAAATAAAGAACCCACCAGAAAAGGTCTCAGGAAAAACACGGCTTTCCAGACCATTCAATGCAGTCATTTTCAGTTTGAAGAAGCACTTATCGTTTCTGATGCTGAGCAAAGCTGCAGTCAGACATTTAAAACACTGAAAAGTCCTTTAGAGTGTAATGACGCTTTATCTGAATAAAAACTGTCCTGGAATCTCTGCTGGAGTTCAGGATTCATCCAGAACAAGAACATTATTTACCATCAGGACCAGTGTTAAAGTGTGTAAATACAATCATCACTATCAGTTTGAAGAAGCACTTACAGTTTCTGATGCTGAATAAAGCTGCAGGTATTTAATAGTCAAAAGAAAGAATGTCACCCACAGTCAGCTTTAGGCAGTAAATGGGTTATCTGTAGGTATAATGATGTTTCTGAAAAATCCACAATTCTAGGAAATCTGAATATTACTGTTTAACAAATCAACTAGGAATCCGAGAGTTTGAAGAGAGGGTCAGCTTATGAGGCCACATTCTCCATCAGCTATGAAACACTGATACAGTCAATCAGCTGCAGTGAACAAAACCACTCAGAATAACGCTGAACCTTGTTGACATTATGAGCAGTCAGCAACAGGCCTCATCCGAAATAAGCACACAAAAGTGGGAGCTACTGTGACAGCCTCTTATTCTCCAGCTTACAAACTGGAAATCAAACATCGGACAGGAGGCAGGAAACACGCAGTTACTCACACGGTTATGGAAGAAAACAGCAGAACAGCTCGGTTTGACTCGGAGAGATGAAATAACAGGTGGAGCATCAGACCGACACTGGTTCAGTTCAGCTCTGAGTTCAGAACAACACAAACCTGACTGTGCGTTTTAAACAACATCGCAACATCCGTTCACAGACAGGATCAGCTCTGAACTGAAAAAGACCCGATGTCCAACAACATTTTCAACAAGCAGCTAAACTCAGCTACGATCTCTGAGCCTGGACGCTGTGAGGTCATAAAGCCTCTCCGAACACTTCTGCTGACCGTTCCATGGATTCCACAAATAAACACTTGGAGCATTTTTTGAAAAATGGCCTCGACGCCATTTTGTTTCCAAAAGTTTCAACACCAAATTCGAGAAAAATCCATGTCCTCAAACCAAAATATCAGTTTTCCCAAATGACTACAGCATTAAAAGCACATTCCATACATTTCCCTCAACTTTTCACATAAAATAAATACGGAAATTACACCAAGAAACCGTCTGTATCACCAAAACAGTTTTTCAAACAGGTCCTCAAACATTCTGTTACTTAACAAACTTTAAATTCAACAATTTATTCTAAATTTTCTCCTGAAATGGCGTCCAAGGTGTTTCTGAAGGTCAGTTTTGTGATGTATTCAAGTGTGTGCTCCAGGCACCCGTACCTACGCAGATCACGTATGTTACGCTGTGAGCGGGAACGCTGTTGTTGTTGCCTGACTGTAGCATGGTGCTGTTGGCTGCTTCATTAAAAGCTAATACAAAATGACCGGTCGTCCTGCCTTCTTCTAAACATAACATGGTGTCAGAAGATAACGCGGAAAGATGGCACAGTTTCAACCACCACAGAACCTGAGTTTGCACGGCAACCTAGCGGAAAATTGGAGAAACTGGCTTCAACGCTTCGAACTTTTCTGCACAGCAAGCGGCATTGCGGAAAAGTCAGAGAAGGTACAATGCGCGACATTTCTTCACGTCGCAGGTGAAGAGGCTATTAAAGTTAGCAAAACTTTTCACTTTACTGCGGATGAAAAGGACAAAATAGCGGTGCTAAAGAAGAAGTTTCAAGACTATTGTGAACCAAGAAAAAACTTGCCCTACATACGACACATGTTTTTCACGAGAGCGCAGAAACAAGCTGAAAGCATTGACGCCTATGTCACGGATTTGAAGAACAAAGCCAAGGACTGTGAGTTTGGAAATCTCCATGATTCACTGGTACGTGACAGAATCGTATGCGGCATAATAAATGATCAAGTAAGAGGGAGGCTATTACGAGAAGCAGACCTAACCTTAGACAAAGCTATTGATATATGCAGAGCAAGTGAAATCACATCAAGTCAAGTAAAAGCACTCACCGAAGAAGTTGAAGTAAATAAACTGAGAACAGTCAGGACGAAGGATGTGAAAAGCACACCAAAAACAGGAAAAGTTGACCAAAAAGAAACAAATTGCAACAGATGTGGACTAAAACATGGAAAAAACTGTCCAGCATTTGGTCAAATGTGCAACTCTTGTCATAAAAAGAATCATTTTGCCAAGATGTGCAGATCTCAAGAGCAGCGGAGGCAGTACGGAAAGAAAGTCCATGCCGTTGACAAAAGTGAAACTGAAAATGATATGTTCCTTGGGACTGTTGCTGTGGAGGAAAACAAAAGCGTCGGAGAAATAAAATCTTCAGAGAAGAAAGAAATATGGACTGAAAGATTCAAGATAAAGGACAAAATGGTGACATTCAAGCTGGATACAGGTGCAGACTGTAATGCAATGTCAATAAATACATTGAATGCAATAGGAGTAAATGCAAAACTCAAAGCAAGTAAAACCAAGCTAGTTCCCTTCTTTGGACACAAGGTGGCAGCATTGGGTAAGACATCACTGACGTGAGTACAAAGGCCAAAGGCACAAAATTGAGTTTGAAATCACTCAAGAGGATGTTACTACTATCTTAGGAGGGGCAACCTGTTTAAAACTAGGTCTAGTGAAAAGACTGTATGAAGTGACAAAAGAGCATGACATTCTTAAAGACTATAAAGATTTGTTTGATGGTCTGGGATGTTTACCTGGTCAGCACCACATACAGATCGACCACACAGTCACGCCTGTAATTCACGCCCCTAGGAAAATACCAATTGCACTACGAGACAGAGTTGTGCAAGAACTACACCGTATGGAGAATATGGGAGTAATAACAAGGCAGACAGAGCCAACTGAATGGGTGAACAGTATGGTTACCGTAGTAACACCAAAGAAAATACGTATTTGCATGGACCCAAAAGACTTGAACCAAGCAATAAAACGTGAACACTACCCATTACTCACGGTAGAAGAAGTGGTTTCTCGGATGCCGAATGCCAAGTTTTTCTCAGTGCTTGACGCTAATCAGGGATTTTGGCAGATTAAACTTGATGAAGAAAGTTCAAAGCTTTGCACATTCAATACCCCCATTGGCAGATATCGGTTCCTGAGGTTACCTTTTGGTATCTCATCAGCACCAGAAGTGTTCCAGAGAGCCATTGCGCAAATGATTGAGGATCTGGATGGAGTTGTTAACATCATTGATGACTTACTGGTGTGGGGAGACTCTAAGGATGAGCATGATCACAGACTCAAAAAGCTGTTGGACAGAGCACGAGAATACAACTTGAAGCTTAACAAAAACAAATGCTTCATCAGGACAAATGAGATCAAATACATAGGACATACTCTTACAGACAATGGCTTGAAACCGGATGAGGAAAAAGTGAGAGCTGTGACACAGTTACCTCCACCAAAGGACAAACAAGAACTGTTGAGGTTTATAGGTATGATTCAGTACCTCGCCAAGTTCATACCAAACTTGTCAGACGTCAGTGCACCTTTAAGAAAGCTGCTTGAAGGAAATGTGGAATGGCACTGGGAGGAGGCGCAAGTAAAGAGTTTTGAGCAACTCAAACAACTAGTCACAAATGCACCAACTTTGAAGTTCTATGACGTTAATAAACCAGTCACTCTGTCGGTTGATGCGAGTTCTGAAGGAATAGGAGCAGTCCTGCTGCAGGATGGACAGCCTGTAGCATATGGATCACGGGCACTCACCGACTGTCAACAACGATATGCTCAGATTGAAAAAGAGCTACTTGCTATTGTCTATGGCTGTGAAAAGTTCCATCAGTACGTATATGGAAAAGACGTTCAAGTAGAGAGTGACCACATGCCATTGGAGAGCATCTTTAAAAAGTCATTGCATCAAGCTCCGATGAGGCTTCAACGGATGCTACTTAGACTTCAAAGATACAACTTAAAAGTGACTTACAAACCTGGAAAAGAACTTTACATCGCAGACACACTGAGCCGAGCTTTTCTAAAAGAACAAAAGGAGGAGCTACTTGAGAAAGAGCTTGAGGTGAGCCTTGTCACATTACAACTACCAATGTCAGAGGAAAAGCTGCTTAAGTTTAAAAAAGCTACTGAGGAAGATGCTGAAATGCAGTTACTAAAAGACATGGTTGTAAAAGGCTGGCCAAATGAAAGACGTGCAGTACAAAAAGACATTTTGCCATATTGGACATTTAGGGATGAGATCACTTTCACATCAGGACTAATGTTCAAAGGAGCAAAAATCATTGTTCCAACTCAGCTAAGACAGGAGATGCTGGAGAAAATCCATGAATCGCACCTGGGAATAGTGAAGTGTAAAGAAAGAGCCCGAGATGTACTGTACTGGCCTAACATGTCAAAACATATTGAAGATGTTGTGTCACGTTGTGCAGTTTGCAACAAGCACAGAAATAGCAATCCAAGAGAACCACTACTTTCACATCCAGTACCAAACAGGCCGTGGGAGAAAGTAGGGACTGATCTTTTTCACTACAATGGATCTGAGTTTTTATTGTGTGTGGACTATTTTTCAAAGTACCCGGAACTCATGAAGCTAAAGGACACAAACAGTCGCAGTGTTATTGTGTCTATGAAGTCAATATTTGCTCGACATGGCATACCGGACGTAGTCATCTCAGATAATGGTCCTCAGTATGCCAGTGCCGAGTTCCAAGATTTTGCGGAAAGCTGGGAATTCAAACATGTTACGTCCAGTCCCACACATGCTCAGTCCAATGGACAGGCCGAGAGAACTGTACAGACTGTTAAGAATCTCTTGAAGAAAGCGGAGTGCAGCAAAAGCGACCCCTACATTTCTCTTATGGAGTATCGAAATACACCCCTGGAGAATGTTGGACTGTCCCCAGCACAATTACTCATGGGACGAAGGCTTAAAACGAAACTGCCAACGTCAGCATCGCTACTCACTCCTAATGGGTCGGAAAAGGTTCATCAGCAACTGAAAGAGAATCAGGAGAAACAGAAACTGTACTTTGATAGACAAACAAGGACACTGCCAGACTTGCAAGCAGGAGACAATGCCAGGATCCAGAGAGGAGAGACATGGCAGCCTGCAGTGGTCCTGCACAAACATCAGCAGCCTCGTTCATTTGTGGTTCGCACACCGGATGGAAGAATCTACAGGAGGAATCGTAAACACCTACGTACAACTGAAGAGAGTACGTTTCCAACAACAAATGGACAGGACATTAACACTGAAATGGACACACAAATGCCTAATTGTATTACTGAGAGTTTCCAGTCACAAGACAATGATTTTACTGAACAAGTCAATGCACAGGGTACACAGACTTCAATTTACATCTCTGATGCTAATGCCTACAAAACTAGATCTGGTAGAGCAGTAAAAGTACCTGCTAGATACAGAGAGTAATGTTTATTTAGGAGTACACTGAAAGGTCTCTGTTGAGGAAAAAGTAAATAAATACAAGTTAAAGTAATGTTTAGTTCAAAAAAAAAACAAAAAAAAAAAACATTGAATGTAATTTTGGTAGAGGTTATGCCATTATAAATAATAATATTCTAAAAAAAAAATATATATATATATATATATATATTGTTAAAAAGGGGGATGTGATGTATTCAAGTGTGTGCTCCAGGCACCCGTACCTACGCAGATCACGTATGTTACGCTGTGAGCGGGAATGCTGTTGTTGTTGCCTGACTGTAGCATGGTGTTGTTGGCTGCTTCATTAAAAGCTAATACAAAATGACCGGTTGTCCTGCCTTCTTCTAAACATAACAAGTTTAGGAGTCATGCTCAGCAGAAACACCACTTTTATTTTCTTACCTGTGTGCTGACTCTCCAGGTCTGTCAGGCCTCCAAACAGCAGCTGCTCTTCTGTCTGATCCGTTTGTCCAGCGGGTCGGTTTTCTTCTTCTTCTGTCAGTAATCCACCGAGTTTGTTCTTCAACAAGGTCCATTCTTCAGATGCTTTCCAGCGTTTCAAATCTCCAGAGTCCAGCTCCCAGTTTCTCTAACAGCTCAGCTCCAAATCCAAGTGCAGAATGACAGTCGAAAGAGCAGCAGGTCTTTTATAGGAGTTCGGCTGCGCGTCATCGTTGTTTCCATGGCGTTAAGATGACGCACGCACGCGCATGTGCGTGACAGACGTTGATATGAAGTTAAATGTATGATCTATACCGTCAGATTATTTGTTTCTGTTCTGGCTCCGCTGACAATTTTAGTTATATGCGCTGGCCCTTTAAGAGAGATGGGAAGTGTGTGTTCAGGCCATGCGGTGGAGATAGTCTGCGTAATTCAGACGGCAAAGATGGCCAGATGTGTTTTGTACCTGTGGTGAATTCATAAACGGCATTCCCTGTAAGTATGAAAATACAAAAAAAAAGAAAATGATGTTTGAATTAGAAGTCTAATGTTTATCGTATGTTAGAAACAAGTATGTATGGGTCGTCTTTCCCAGTGCCTTATTTTATTTCATATTGTGCTAGCAAGACATGCTATGAGTAACGTTGAGACGTGGTTTGCATATAATGTTTATGTATATTTGCTGTTTGTTCCGTACAGTTTCACACCTGCCAGATAAAACGAGTCCAAACCATCCAGGCGTCTGTGACTTATTGTGTGGAGGTGTTTAACGGCTGGATAGTGGAAAAGGTTTCCATGAGGCCAGAACAGTGAAAAGGGACACCTCGACGAATTGCTGACTCCCAGGCTGCATGGTTGTACGCTGTTCATGGACCAGCACGACAATCGCAGTATCATCAAGTCAGTGTAAAGACACAGTACATCAACACGAAAAATGGAGAAGGCTGATATAACTGCTCCCAAAGTTTTTCTTCTGGCACAGATAAGCCACGCTCCAACTGATGTTTGTCCAGTATTTATTCTTTTCTGTGGCACAGCAAATCTTTTCTTCACCAGCAAACACCGTGAAAAACTAATAGAAAGTAATGATACAAACAAAAGTATTTTATCAGCACAAAATAAAATCACAAACCTAAACAAAATGTCAATACAAAATAAAATTACAGTCACATACCGTGTGCGCCTTCTGACCAGAAATTCAGGAGTTGTTAAGGTCTTTAAATGTCCTCTTATTATTTCCACTTACGAAGCATCCTCTTGTCTTGCTATACCAGTCGCTCCTTCCAACTCACAGTTTTTTCTAGGTGATCATGTGAACACCGCATGCTGTTCACTAAGCGCAATACACATTTTGACCACTAGGCGCCAATAATATTCCAGAGAATTCACATACATTCAAAACAAAAGTTTTCTCTGCAAAAACACAAAATCTTTACTAAGAAACAGAATCCTGTGCAACAGCTACACTGCCACCAAAATTACAAAGTTGTATTTTTACTCAAAAGCCAAACAAACAAATTAAATCTTGTAATTTTCATGAACCGACAATAAACCGTCAAAAGTTATATGTTGCTTTACTAATATTAACATAATTCACTCTTCGAACAAACAAAACAACACTGTTCTGTGTTTCAGATATCTGATTTTGGTACCTTTACCCTTTCACTAGTGATCTAGGACTCATTCTCAACTAATACCACTAATTTTTGAACTGGTCGCTCAAGAAAGGATGGTTGCTTCAAGCGTTCTCCATTCTTCGCTAAATCTCTTTGTCCGATTTGGACCTTAACCTTTCGCACAAGACCATCATCGTCTTTACTTGCTTCAACCACTCTGGCCAATTTCCACTCATTCCTGGGCGTATTGTCCTCCTTAACAATCACTACATCCCCCGCTTGCACATTTCTTGTGGATCCATGCCACTGTTGTCTTAAGCTTATGTTGACCAGGTATTCTTTGCACCACCTGCTCTAGAATTGTTCTGAAAGGTATTGCACTCTCCGCCACCTCTTTCTGGCATACAAATCTTCTCTGACAAAATTGCCAGGAGGTGGAAGGGGCAGAGACGTCTTCATAGTGAGTAAATGATTAGGTGTCAAAGGCTCAACACTTTTGGGGTCATTGATTGTATTTGTGGTGAGTGGGCGACTGTTTACAATCGACATGGCCTCATAGAAGAATGTTCTCAGTGAAGTGTCATCTAGTCTTCCTGTGGCTTGTGCCAAGACAGAGCTCATTACGCTCCGCACCGTCCGAATTTGGCGTTCCCAAACGCCGCCCCTGTGGCTTGCTTCAGGAACGTTCATTAGGAAGTCACATTGGTTTTTAGCCAGATAGGTAGTAATTCTCTCTTTGTCTAGCTCCAGCAGACATTTCTCCATCTCATTCCTTGCCCCGACAAAATTTGTACCTTGGTCGGATCGAATCTGTCTCACTTCTCCTCTGATTGCTATGAAGCATCTCAAAGCATTTATAAATGCATCAGTGGTGAGATCTTCCAGCATCTCAATATGAATGGCTCTGGAGCTTAAACACTTAAACAACAGGCCATATCTTTTACATTCTTTCCGACCTTGTTTAGTGAAAAAAGGTCCAAAACAGTCAAGTCCAGTGTATGAGAAAGGGGGTGAAGGATCTACTCGGTCAACTGGCAAGTCTGCCATACGCTGTTCTTCAGTTGGTCCCCGCACCTTTCTGCAAATGACACAACATTTGATATGCTTGGCCACTACCTTACTGGCACTTATTATCCAATATCCGTTGGCCCTGAGTTCATTCAATGTTTGGCCTCGGCCTTGGTGTTGAGTTTTCTTGTGACAGTGGTCAAGTATCAATTGTGTGACAATGCCTTCCTTAGGAAGGATTACTGGATGTTTCAGCACAAATGATGCAGAGGACTTTCTCAACCGCCCTCCGACCCGAAGCAGGTCGTTCACAAGGATGGGATCAAGTTGGTACATCTTATGAGTTTTTGGTAGTTCAGCTGATTTCTGACTGAACCACTTCAGCTCCTCTTCAAAAGCTTCTCTTTGTGCTGCCTGGATAAGTGCCAGAGCAGCCATTTTTCTTTCTTCCACACTAATGGGCCCTGACTGGTCTCTCTTTGCCCATCTTTTAATTCGTGCAACAACATTGAGGGCTGTATTCCAGTCAGAGAATCTTGAGAGCCTGTCAAGAAAGCTGTCCTTTTCAAGGGTATCTGTCTTCAGGACCTTTACCTCTGGGTCACCTACGAGAAGCTCTGGGGAATGTTGGTTTGTGACAATTTCCCTGTCCCATAAAAACTTCGGTCCAGTGAGCCAGTTGGAGTTAATCAGGTCTGCCACCTTGAGACCCCTAGACGCATGATCTGCTGGATTTTGATCATTTTCAATGTAGAACCATTTTCTTGGATCTGTAGCATCTCTTATTTTCTGGACACGATTAGCGACAAAAACATGAAAGCGGCGAGCTTCATTCTTGATGTACCCAAGCACCACCTTTGAATCTGTCCAGAAAAACTCCTCATCTATATTAAGTTCAAGCTCTGCTCTGAGGAAGCTACTGACTGCAGCAGAAACTGCAGCTGCAGTGAGCTCAAGGCGTGGGATGGTGACAAAGTTAGTGGGTGCCACTCGGGCCTTACCCATGACCAGCGCACAATGTACTTGTTCATCAGCAACAATCCTGATATATGAACATTGTCCATAACCGCTGCTGCTAGCATCTGAAAAATGATGCAACTCAATTTTCTGTATTGTGCCTAGGTTCTCTGGTGTGAGACATCTTGGTATTTTAATGTTTTGAAGATTCTCCAAGTCAAGTAGCCATGCTTCCCACTTGGGCTTCAGTTCAGGGGGAACAGACTCATCCCATCCAACACCTCGTCTGCACATTGCTTGCAGCACTTGTTTTCCAGTCAGGATGTAGGGAGACAAAAATCCTAATGGGTCGTACACACTTGCGACTGTCGCTAGGATTGCTCGCCGTGTGGCTGTCTTTTCTTTGAAAGTGACACTGAATGAAAACACATCAGCCTTGACGTTCCACTTAATTCCCAAGACACTCTGCATGGGAACCTCACTGTAGTTGAGATTTACATCTTTCCTGTCGCTGGCGCGTTCGGACTCTGGAATCGCATCCAGGACCTCTTTGTTGCTGCACACAAATTTGTGCAAGCGCAGTTTTCCTTTGGCACACATTTCTCGTGCTTCATTAATCAGCTGTTTTGCCTTTTCAACTGACTCAACGCTGATGAGCCCATCATCCACATAGAAATTTTTGCGAATGAAGCTGGCTGCCAAAGGGTAGTCCTTTTCGTATTCAGTAGCAAGATGTTTCATGCCATAGTTAGCACATCCTGGAGATGATGCTGCTCCAAAAACATGCACTCGCATGCGATATTCCTTGGGTTCAGTGTCTGTGTTCCCATTTTTCCACCACAAGAACCTGAGGAAATCCCGATCTTCTTGGCTGACATGGAAGCGGTGGAACATCTTCTCCACATCACACATGATTGCGATTTGGTGCTCGCGAAATCTGCACAATACCCCAGCCAGGGCATTGATTAAATCAGGTCCTGTGAGTAGGTGGTCATTTAGAGAAGTACCTTCAAATCTGGCAGAGCAATCGAAGACGACTCTAATTTTCTCTGGCTTCCTAGGATGGTACACCCCATGGTGTGGAATGTACCATATGTTGCCATCTTTTGGTGTGCCATCTGCTTCTTCCACATCACCATCTTCAAAGACACCATCCATAAATTTCACATAATCCTCTTTGTACTTGGGAATTTTCTCCAGTTTCCTTTTCAAATGCTTCAGTCGAACTATAGCGAGCTGCTTGTTCATGGGAAGCTGAGGATGATCTCTGAAGGGTAGAGGCATTTCCAGATGTCCTTCCTTATTATGGTGAATCTTTCCATTTAGGAGCTGAATAAACTGGATGTCCTCTTGAGAAATATTTCCTTTTCTAGGATTTGTGTCCAGAAAGTCTGTTTCCAATGCTTTGATCACAGAAGCAGGTGTGATGGATGGAAGCTCTTTTACAGAGATGCAATGGCAGACACCTGTCACATCCATTAAACTGTTCCATGGCTTAATGGATCCCACAATACTCCAACCTAAGTCAGTCTTCACTGCATATGGATCATAATCCTGTCCCGATATAACTTTCCTTGGCTTCAGAGCTCTTGCACAGTCATAGCCAATCAGGAGTCCTGCAGGACAGTCCAACAGATCTGTCATTTCCTCTGCGATGCTGAGAAGGTGAGTCCACCCTTTCGCTGTCTCACTGGTTGGAATACTATTCTGCTCAAGTGGGATGTATTTTCGTGTGTACGTGGATGGCAGGTCAATGTACTCTTGTGAATAGTACCCTCTTACTCTCAGTCCATCCACCTTTTGGCAATCTTCAATCAAACTTCTGTCAGTCATTGTTGTCAACTTTAACTTAACAGGTTTTGTGACTGCTTGAATTCTTTCACAAATGTCTTGGCTGATAAATGTATTACTGCTCTGAGTGTCCAGTAGTGCATATGCCAATATTTCTGGACTATTCTCTGCTGCACAAGAGAGCCACACTGGAACAATCATTGAAGTACAATCACTGTTGCCCACTCTCACACTGCATGAGACAGTGGAAGCCTTTTCCTCTTGTGGTGGTGTTTCAGGTTTTTCATCTTGAAGACGTTCTTCGTGAAGTGGAGTGGGGTGGCTTCTCCTGCAAATATTGCAAGTGACTCTCTGCCGACAGTTTTTGGAGATATGGCCGACTCTGAGGCAACCAAAGCACCTATTGTTGTCAATGATAAATTTTTTCTTTCTTTCTAGAGGCATTGCTGCAAATTTTTCACATTTATAGATGAAATGATGTTGTTGGCAGCAAATACATTCAATTGGCCTTTTTTTCACAGTTGCCGAAGAGCTAGGTTTGGAGCCTTTGTCACCCTGTGATGTACCAGTGGCCTTTGAAGTGGCCTTTGGATTTTTGGTCATCCTCGTAGATGTAGCCATAACGCTGGCTTTGACACGTTTCTGTTCTTTCCCAGGTTTTTCGCACGTGTGCTTTAATGCATACAGGGAGGAAACTGGATTGCATGCTACGCGTGCCTCTTCAGCCACAAAGTCTGCAAATTCCTTGAAACTTGGATATGGCATCCCCTCATCCAGTGTCTTAGTGACATACCGGTTCCAGCGGAGTGTTACCCAATCAGGAAGTTTGAGTAATAATTTTTGGTTTTCCTCACAATCATCTAGAACCCTGAGACCTTGCACATGGGGCATTGCATTCTTACAAGAGATTAGAAAATCACTAAACTCCCTTAATTTGATAGATTCTTTAGGTCCAATCTTTTGCCAGCTGCTCAGTTTTCCTCGGAATGCTCTTTGAACTACGAAAGGGTGGCCATAGCGTTTGTTTAAGGCATCCCAAGCCTGTGTGTATGCTTCCTCATCACTTCGGTAAAACGTTCCTTCTAACACACAAAGTGCTTCTCCACCTATGTATTTCTTCAAATAGAACAGCTTATGTGCTGGATTTGTACAACTTGTCTCTATTAGAGCCTTAAAGCTGGTGCTCCACTCAGTGAATTTAAGTGGATCGCCTGTGAACATGAACGGTTCTGGTGCTGGAAGTCTAGTCACTGCCAAGGATTCCTTCAATGCTTGAACTAATGAGACTTCGCTTTCCTTTGGCTCTAATTTCCTATCAGAGTAGTTAGGAAATGGGACACTTTGAGGGATCTGTTTGCATTTAGTGTCAGAGTGCGAAGGGGCAAATGTGTTGTGATGCTGAGCTGAACACTGACTTAGAGGCAGAATGCCTTTTACTTCAGTATCTCTTCTTTCAGCATTCACTTTTGATTCCTCTTCAGCATACACATTGTATTCAGCCTCTATGGCTTCGAGGTCCCTTTGATTTTCCAGCATTTTTAGCCTCTCTTGCTGAGCTAGCACCTCCTTCCTCTGGACAGAGATTTCTATTTCCCTGTTTATTTCAGCCCATTTTGATGCCAAACGTGCAGCTGCATCTGCCTTCTTTACAGATACATGACTTCCTTGCAGACTATGGCTTTGCTGACTACTTTGTCCAGCTCTAGACACAGTTGATCCATAAATTGACCTTGCATCTTCTCTTTGGAGTAACTGCAGGAGTGATTCTTTCACAGCCACTGTATCAAACTCCTTGGTGTCAACATCTGCATACCGCCTTTTTAGAAGTACGGTAACTTCAGTGGTAACTGAAGTGCAGCTATCCATTTTCCTTCTTATATCTTGAGATGGCGTGGTCAGTGTCCGTAAACTCTCATATTCTTGCTTTAGTTCTGACTCACATTTTTCAACTGACCTGATCATTTCATCTAACTCGGCTTTAGAGCATTCTACCTTAAGTTTAGATCTAATCAGCTGAACCTCTATCTTGAAGTTTAAATACATTGACATAAACTTTCTTTCCTTTCTAGTTATTTCACTACTTTTGAACTCAAGCATTTTTTCGGTAGGATGTTTTTCCCTTTCTGATCGCCTCACCTCTGTTTCAACTTGAGATGGTGGCTGTGGCAACCCTATCTTGTGTATTTCAAGATCTGCGCAAATTTCGCCTATGCGAGCCTCAATATCCTGTCTTTCTGAGTCTCCAAGTTCAGTTCCTAATTTCTCCTCTAGCTGTGCCTTCTCATCTTCTAGAGCTTTAAGTACCTGCTCTAAGACACGAGTTTCTGATGTGCTCTGCTCCATTTTCAAAACAGACTTAAACTCTAACTCTAACACCTCTGCAATACTAAAATGAAAGGAAACTTAACAAAACAACCAGAACACAATATCAATTACCAAACACGTTACACACTTCTATTAAAATTACAACACTTGCAGAACACAATTTTACCTTAATCTTTACACACTTAAAAGATACAGTCTGACCTGATATCCCAAAGGTGTTGTATCTTATTGCACAACTGCACTGTCCTTTAACTTTGCTTGGCTCCTCTTCAGTTGAACTTGATTAGGCAACTGTAGCTCAGACGTGAAGCTAAAGCAGGAATATGCAGGCAGGTCTTCAGTGTGGGCTGCTGTAATGAAATCCTTGAAGCATGGTCATGCAGATCAGCTTGCTGCTCACTGGGATGAATGGCCACGTTTTTCACTGGGACAAATGGCAACGTTTTTCACTATAACTGCTCCCAAAGTTTTTCTTCTGGCACAGATAAGCCACGCTCCAACTGATGTTTGTCCAGTATTTATTCTTTTCTGTGGCACAGCAAATCTTTTCTTCACCAGCAAACACTGTGAAAAACTAATAGAAAGTAATAATACAAACAAAAGTATTTTATCAGCACAAAATAAAATCACAAACCTAAACAAAATGTCAATACAAAATAAAATTACAGTCACATACCGTGTGCGCCTTCTGACCAGAAATTCAGGAGTTGTTAAGGTCTTTAAATGTCCTCTTATTATTTCCACTTACGAAGCATCCTCTTTACCGTGTCTTGCTATACCAGTCGCTCCTTCCAACTCACAGTTTTTTCTAGGTGATCATGTGAACACCGCATGCTGTTCACTAAGCGCAATACACATTTTGACCACTAGGCGCCAATAATATTCCAGAGAATTCACATACATTCAAAACAAAAGTTTTCTCTGCAAAAACACAAAATCTTTACTAAGAAACAGAATCCTGTGCAACAGCTACAGCCGATGTTAGATCTACAGCTTCGCGTACAAGCAGATCTTCCACCGCGAGCGCAACATTGGCAGCTTCCACAGCACGTGCCAAAGCGGAAGCTGCCCAGGCCAGAGCCGCATTTGCAAGGAAGGAAATTGAAATCAAATTAGAAAAAGCCAAATTAGAAGCAACACTCTACGCACTAGAGAAAGAAGGTGAGGCGCAAGCCGCAGCCGCCGAAGCAGCAGTTATGGAGGCCGCTGCCGCAGCTTTGGAAACACCGGTGGAGCACCCAATTCATCTGCCCTCAACGCAAAGTGCCCATGAGCGGACAGCAGAATATGTAAGAGAACACAGTTCATCCAGTGACAAAGAACCAGGTAAAATATACACAAAAGGCAATGAACCAGATGAAAGGATGGACATGGTACAGATTAAGGAATCAGACATGCATCAGGAAAATGTGCCCACAGTCTCAAAGGACTATTGGCCCCAGCGACCTCCAGAAAGCAGTGACTCTGAACCAAAGCAGCATTTACCTGAGAGACATAACAATCAGCCATACACTCCAAATATCCAGCAAAACAGGGTTAATAGTTTTCCTTTGTATACAACGCCCTCTACTGTCCACACCCAGTACCACTCACCTGCTCAATACCATTCTAGTGACACTAGCGAACTTGCCAAATATCTAGTGAGGAGGCAGTTGTTAGCATCTGAGCTCACCAAGTTTGATGACAAGCCAGAAAACTATTTAGCTTGGAAATCATCATTCATTAACACTACAGAGAGTCTTGATCTTAAAGCTGGGGAAGAAATTGACCTTCTGATCAAATCACTGGGCCCAGAGTCAGTCAAACATGTACGTCGCATTAAAGCAGTGAATATAAGTCAGCCATCGGGTGCATTACAACTTATCTGGGAAAGGCTAGAAGAGACATATGGTTCACCAGAGGCCATAGAGAGTGCTCTCTTTGCAAAACTCGACCAGTTCCCCAAAATAGGGCCAAAAGATCACAAAAAACTAAGAGAGCTAAGCGATTTACTGTTGGAAATTAATTCTGCAAGACAAGAGGGATACTTGCATGGATTGTCCTATCTCAATACAGCAAGGGGCATTGGTCCTATTGTGGAAAAGCTGCCGTATGGACTACAGGACAGATGGATGATGGAAGGCTCACGCTACAAACAGGAGCACAAAGTAACCTTTCCTCCCTTTACTTTCTTCCTGCAGTTTGTTCAAACACAAGCAAAGGCACGCAATGATCCAAGCTTCAATATCCAGTCACTATCCATCAGTGGAATGAAAAAGGACAGGTTTGGAGAGAACCATAGTAATAATCGCAGAACAGTTTCAGTGCATGCAACAAATGTAACAGTCGCACCCACTAAGGGACCAGACAAATGGTGTCCTGTGCATAACAAACCACACGCACTACAACAATGCAGAGGTTTTAAGGAAAAACCTCTACAAGAAAGGAAAAGACTGTTAAGGCAACACAATATCTGTTACAAGTGCTGTGCATCTAACAAACATGTAGCTCGTAACTGTGAAACAGCAGTTAAGTGTTCTGAATGTGACTCTGACAAGCATCCTACTGCTCTGCATCCAGATACACCTTTCTTTCCTCCCAAGTCCTCCCTACTTCCAGCAGATTACGGCGGGGAGAAAGAAGATGGGCAGGAGGAAAGAGTTGTTACAAGTTGCACTGAGGTATGTGGGGAGAGATTTTCAGGAAAGTCATGTTCTAAGATATGCCTGGTCAATGTTTATCCAGCTAATGACCGCAGCAAGAGCAAAAGGATGTATGCCATGCTGGATGATCAGAGTAACTTGTCATTAGCACGCTCTGAGTTCTTCAATGCGTTCAAAGTTGACAGCTTCGCAGCGCCGTACACCCTGCAGACCTGTGCTGGTGTAGGTCTCACAGCTGGTCGCAGAGCCTTTGGTTACATCATAGAACCCATAGGTGGTGCCGTCGCAATACAGCTACCAATG
This sequence comes from Amphiprion ocellaris, assembly GCF_022539595.1. Lineage (NCBI taxonomy): Eukaryota > Metazoa > Chordata > Actinopteri > Pomacentridae > Amphiprion > Amphiprion ocellaris. Next base: position 9,332,526 of record NC_072773.1, on the reverse strand, counting down.
TTGATCGAGTGCAACATGATACCAAACAAAAGAGAAGAAATTCCTACTCCAGCTGCTGCACAAGGTCATCCTCACCTTGAACGTATTGCACATAAAATACAGCCTCTAGATGACAGTGCTGAGATCTCGCTATTGCTTGGAAGGGACGTTCTAAGAGTTCATAAAGTGCGCAGTCAGATCAATGGGCCACACAATGCACCATATGCACAGAGACTTGATCTAGGCTGGGTGATTGTTGGAGATGTATGTTTGGGCAGCACTCATAGGCCTTCAGGGGTCACCAGTCTAAAGACTCATGTACTATCAAATGGGAGACCTACTCATTTTCCTCCTTGTGAAAGCCACCTCACTGTCAAGGCAGAAACTAGTCTTCCAGATCGACAGCCAACTATCAGTAGCACAAACATGAAGCAAAGCACAAATGATGTAAGCATAAGAAGGAATGTTTTCTGTCAGACAAAAAATGACAACAAGCTTGCACCTTCAATGGAGGATCTGGAATTCCTAAAAATTATGGACAACGAGTTCATACAAGACGATTCAAAGAGCTGGGTGGCCCCACTACCTTTTCGTGAGCCAAGGAAAATACTGTCAAACAACCGCCAGTATGCTGTCAGTCGCCTCAAGTCACTGCAACGTACACTCAGGAAAAACCCAGAAATGCAGTCTCACCTTATAGACTTCATGCAAAAAATGATGGACAATGGCCATGCTGAACTTGCACCCCCAGTACAGGAAAACAAAGAGTACTGGTACTTGCCCTTTTTTGGAGTCTACCATCCGCAGAAGCAATCACAGATAAGAGTAGTATTTGACTCCAGTGCAGAGTTTGAAGGTATGTCGCTAAACGATGTCTTACTCTCAGGGCCTAGCCTAAACAATAGTTTGTTGGGTGTACTACTCAGGTTTAGGAAACATAAAGTTGCAATAACTGCAGACATTCAGCAGATGTTTTATTGCTTCTTGGTACGAGAGGACTGTAGGGATGTTTTGAGATTTGTGTGGCACAAAGACAACAACCCCAAAAATGACATTGTAGACTACAGAATGCGTGTCCATGTCTTTGGCAATAGCCCCTCCCCTGCAGTAGCCACTGATGGACTAAGGAGGGCTGCACAACAAGGTGAGGAAAAGTATGGGGCAGATGTGCGTCAGTCTGTGGACAGAAACTTTTATGTGGATGACGCCTTGAAATCTGTTCCCACTGAGCAGGACGCCATCAATCTAGTCCGAAGAACACAAGAAATGTTATCAGCCTCCAACCTCAGGCTCCTCAAAATAGCATCCAACAAAGCTGAAGTGATGGATGCATTTCCAATGGAGGACCGTGCCAAGGATCTCCAGGATCTGGACCTGTTCAAAGACGACCTTCCTGACCAGCGGAGCCTTGGCATAAAATGGAACATAATGTCAGACTATTTCACCTTTCACATTCCCCAAAGAGACAAACCCTACACACGCAGAGGGGTCCTTTCAACAGTAAACAGTGTGTTTGACCCGCTTGGGTTCCTGTCCCCAGTCATCATTCAAGGACGACTCCTTTTGAGAGAACTTTCACTGCACACTACTGAGTGGGATTCAGCCCTGCCCGAAGACATGAGAGAGAAATGGATGGAATGGCAACAATCTCTACAATGCCTCAGTAACCTACAAATCCCACGTACATACTCTAACATCCTGCTTTCTCAAGCTAAACATGTAGAGCTATGTATATTCTCTGACGCATCTATGAAAGCAATATGCGCAGTTGCGTACATTAAAGTTACTGCTGCTGAAGACACAACAGAAGTTGGTTTCGTCCTGGGCAAGGCACGACTCACTCCTCAGCCGGAATTAACAGTCCCGAGGCTTGAACTATGTGCAGCAGTAATGGCTGTAGAAATGGCAGAAGTGATAAACGAAGAGATTGACCATCAAATAGACAAAATCAGCTTCTACACCGATAGCAAGGTGGTCCTGGGTTATATCAGCAACCAGTCAAGGCGCTTCTACGTCTATGTAAACAACCGCGTCAGACGCATCAGAGAGTCATCAACACCTGAGCAATGGCACTTCGTCACAACGGATCAAAACCCTGCTGACCACGGCTCACGTTCTGTTCCAGCCTCAGAGTTGCAGAATACATCATGGTTTACAGGGCCAGCCTTCCTACAGTGCTCTTCAGACATTCAGCCAGAGCGGCATGACTATGAGCTACTGGATCCAGACAGTGATGCAGAGGTACGTCCTGTGGTAAAAACACTCTGTACAAACACAACCAAAACTGTCATAGACACAAAACGCTGGGAACGCTTTTACTCATGGAAGTCACTGAACAGAACTGTGGCAAACCTGATTCACCTAGCAAAATGCTTCTCCCATTCCAAAGCAAAGAAAGACTGCACTGGATGGCATATCTGTAAAACAGCCATCACATGTGAACTATTAGAACAAGCTGAGAATTTCATAATCAAAAATGTTCAGCAAGGAACATATGCAGATGAGATCAAATGCATTGCAGCAAAACAAAATCTTTCCAAACGTAGTCCGCTCATAAAGCTTAACCCTATCATTGGAGATGATGGCCTGCTGAGAGTCGGAGGTCGCATTACTCGATCAGGTTTGGAGACAAAGGAAATGAATCCTGTTATATTGCCAGGCACCAACTACATAACCATCCTCCTTGTGCGACATTATCATCAAAGGGTTAGTCACCAAGGGAGACACTTTACCGAAGGAGCGGTTAAAGAAAGTGGTCTGTGGATTGTAGGTGCAAAAAGGTGCATTGGCAAGGTCATAAACAAGTGTGTTACATGCAAGAAACTGAGAGGAAAGTTTGAGGAGCAAATAATGAGTGACCTGCCAGTAGACCGGCTCCAGATAGAGCCCCCCTTTTCTTATGTGGGCATGGACATTTTTGGCCCATGGGAGGTATGCACAAGGCGCACAAGAGGGGGACAGGCTAATGACAAAAGGTGGGCCGTACTCTTTACCTGCTTATGCACAAGGGCTGTTCACATTGAAGTTGTGGAGGAGATGAGCTCATCAAGTTTTATCAATGCACTGAGGCGCCTTTTTGCGCTGAGAGGCCCTGCTAAGCAGCTACGTTCCGACTGTGGCACTAATTTTATTGGTACTCACAAAGAGATTACAGCCTCATTGCCAGACAAAAACAAGGTGCAACAGTACTTGCAGGAACACAAGTGCACATGGGTATTCAACCCACCTCATTCATCCCATATGGGGGGAGTATGGGAACGTATGATCGGCATAGCAAGGCGTATTCTGGACAACATGTTGCTGCAAGCTGGTCGTGTCCAACTCACCCATGAAATTCTGACTACGTTTCTAGCAGAAGTCACAGCAATAATAAATGCCTGCCCAATAATACCAGTTTCATCAGATCCAGAGCATCCTCTCATCCTGAGCCCTGCCTTGCTACTCACACAAAAAGCACATGCAGTTCCTCCAATTTGTGACAACATTGGACAGAAAGAGATGTTGAAGAGCCATTGGAAGCGTGTTCAGTTCCTCGCTGACCACTTCTGGAGCAGGTGGCGAAAGGAATATCTCAACAGCCTCCAATCTCGTCAAAAATGGCATCACAAAAGGACTGACATTAAGGAAGGGGATGTAGTTCTCCTTAAGGACAAACAGACAAGAAGAAACGACTGGCCGATGGGTGTCATCGTCAAGACAGTTCCAAGTGGAGATGGACTTGTAAGGAAAGCTGAGGTTAGAGTTGCTAACCAAGGGACTGCTAAGACTTATTATAGACCCATATCAGAGATGGTTCTCCTATTATCCAGTGATGTTTAAGTTTATGTATTTGTGGTATGCAGAAGATACCAGACGGGGAGTGTTCTGGCTCCGCTGACAATTTTAGTTATGTGCGCTGGCCCTTTAAGAGAGATGGGAAGTGTGTGTTCAGGCCATGCGGTGGAGATTCAGACGGCAAAGATGGCCAGATGTTGTGTTTTGTACCTGTGGTGAATTCATAAACGACATTCCCTGTAAGTATGAAAATACAAAAAAAAAGAAAATGATGTTTGAATTAGAAGTCTAATGTTTATCGTATGTTAGAAACAAGTATGTATGGGTCGTCTTTCCCAGTGCCTTATTTTATTTCATATTGTGCTAGCAAGACATGCTATGAGTAATGTTGAGACGTGGTTTGCATATAATGTTTATGTATATTTGCTGTTTGTTCCGTACAGTTTCACACCTGCCAGATAAAACGAGTCCAAACCATCGAGGCGTCTGTGACTTATTGTGTGGAGGTGTTTAACGGCTGGATAGTGGAAAAGGTTTCCATGAGGCCAGAACAGTTTCTAAATGATATTTTCCACCTATATGCACCAGTATTAATATACCACCAGTATAAAAAATATACGGGGCCCAAATTTATCTTAAACAACCAGTAAATTAAGATCAGAACAAGATCAGACTCTGAACGATCATGTATTGATGTGCAAACCATCTGTTTGTTTGGGTTCACCTTCAAAATAAGAGCCTATACCTAGTAATGAAGCTTAGTAAGAGGCTCTACTTTAACCTTGACCATTATTTTTTTTTTCTTAGTTCGTTTCTTTTCATGACCAAAAAAATAAATAAAAAATCCCGGCAGTGAACAGGGAACTACCAAGGTTCGTTGAAATATGCTCAAAAAAAAGAGACGAAAAAGGAAATTACCAGGGTTTGTGTAATATCCTAGCTTTAAAATGCTTTTTTTAATTTTTTTTTTTTTTTTTTTACATTTCAGATGATGTCTGCCATCGCGTGGCATCTTGACATGGATCTTTGGACAAGAGGGGTTTGCCAGATTTTAAGAAGGAAAAAAAACGTAGGTAGTCAGAGGAAGTTACCATAATACTTTGTAGGATGCCAGCCTATCAATATAAAAGCACGGAGACGTTAATAGAAACACATCAGGGTCTTGCCAGCCTCGAAGATACACAGGATGTATTGAGTAATGACAGCGCACAAGAAAGTTTGGTGAACAGTGAAGGAAGAGGAGATGACATTAAGCTTGTTGGGTGGAACATTTTCTTATAACAACTGGAAAAATAAAATAAACAACCGGAACAATAAAATAAACACCTGGGGGAAATAAAGACTCAGGAAAATGAAATAAACAAACAGAAAATAAAATAAACAACCAGAAAATAAAATAATCAACTGGAAAAATGACATAAACAATTGTGTAATAGCAATTTCATCCAACCCCTCTGGTTTGCTGTTTGACTTTTACTGATGGCTGAGTTGGATTTGTGTCTTGACACATGCAGATAAAGATGAGTAGTGGCTCCAGTTCTTCCCAATGACCATTTATTGCTTGAATGAATTTACAGATAAATTCAATTAAAATCAATTAACAAAGATTTGAAGGAAAGAGTCTTTAGAAGGCCTTGTTCCTTCTTGCAGCTGCATGGTCAAAAAACTTTTTCCTTCCTCAGCCACACCCAGACAGATGCTGTGGCAGCTGGTCTTGAAGCCTTTACCTTAGGCTCCACCTACAGCTTCCTCAAGGGCACACCTGCACACACACTCTCTCTCCATTCCTCCCATCACATAAACATACTAATAAAAAGAAAGAATTTGTGAAAATCAACACAAATCGCAATTTGGCTCCTACAAATTGGAAAACTGCCAAAATTCAACAATTAGAATATGAAACAAACAACCAGCAAGGAAAACAAATAATTGGAAAAATAAAATAAATAACCAGGAAAAAAATAAACAACTGGAAAAATAACTTAACCAAAAAATGAAATAAACCACTGAAAAAATAAAATAATAGATCTCTGGAAACTCCAAGACTGTTGGAAAACCATTTCAGGTTCATTCATTGAGAGAATGACAAGAGTGTGCAAAGCAGTAATCAAAGCAATGGGTGGCTGTTTGGAAGAATCCAAAATATAAAACATGCTTTGTTGTTTAGTACATAATTCCATATGTGCTCATTCATAGTTTTCATGCCTTCAGTGAGAATCTACAATATAAACAGTCATGAAAATAAAGAAAAACCATTAAATGACAAAGTGTGTCCAAACCTTTGAGTGTGTGTGTGTGTGTGTGTGTGTGTGTGTGTGTGTGTGTGTGTGTGTGTGTGTGTGTGTGTGTGTGTGTGTGTGTGTGTCCGAGGAAGGCTTGTAAGATTTGAAATCAGTCAAAAAATGTTGGAGATTGAGTAAAAACACAAAAGAACCAAAGATTCATTGCTTTTTTTTTTATTTCATTCAAAACAGTTCAGTCACTTCTAACACAGTGACAACTTGCATCAAAGCAGCAGAGATATAATTAATTGCACAGGTGTGTCTTTGAAAATGATCTTCCTGTGTAAGATTTGTCTAACCTTTTCTTATGTCCTCTCACAGAGACACATCATCCGTTCAACAATGGAGATTTGTGTGCAGGCACATTCTTGCTATTTTTGCAAATACATCTGCAAATCCACCTGAGTGAAGTGAAGGCTGCTTGACTTTTTACGTTTGCACACATAACATGGGGCTTTCTTTTGACAGCAAAGCCATCAGTCGGCTCTAAAGGGACTAAAAGCAGTAAATTGCAGTCAGTTCTATGACAGACAAGAGGAGTGTGTCCCCCTCTACTGATGATGTAACGACACTGCACCTCAAAACTTGAAATCAGATCTACAGGGGTGGGAAAAAGGCATTTATTCATTCACTGTCAATTAAGACCAGCAAGGCTTGTGCTCCAATAGGATGCAAGCCAATCTGGGTTAAGAGAAATTACTGCAACACAATAGCAGAGTTATGCTTTCAAGGTACACAATATTCACAGACTTGTTCATGGAAAATACTTCACATCCTTATCACATGCTGGTTTGTTGTCTTACCTTAGGTTTTATCTGAGAATCCCTGTCACAGTCTAAGACAATCTAAGTCTTTATGAAGGTTATGTTTCTGAGACACCGTGAGAAAAATGCTGGTTCAGCAGTGTGGTCACTTAAGGCTGCAGGTGGTGTGTTATACTGCAGTGATTCTAATATCCCACTGTCTTAGTGTAGAAGAGCTCCTGTTTATAATGAAAGTGATTATTTTGTGCAACTTGAAAGTAGTAAAATACATGTCTCTGCTTACCATTATCACCCCAGTCAGTGTTCCAGGAGTTGACACAGAGCCAGTAGGGAACACCATCCTCCTCTCCCCAGCCCAGGATCTTGATGGCGTGTCTACCCACAGCAGAGCCTGAAACGTGCTGATACACACCTGGAGACAGGAAGAGGACGCAAGAAACACAAGTGGGAACCACGAGGTCCCAAGCAACACTGTACACAATCACTGAGAACAATATGCAGTTAGGGTTCACCCTGTACTCAATATTCAGTGTAATGCGTGTTTGCATTACATCTCTTACTGCTGCATGTGTTCTTGCCAGACTTGTACAATACAAAGTCTTCATAGACTTTAAATGCTCCCTCTACTGGGTCGTTCTTGTATATCTCAGTCCTAATCTGGATCACATTTGATGTGATAATGCCCGAGGGCCAACCATCCTGTCTCACATTCTTTCAACCATTAAACCTAAATGCAAATGCACTGTTTTATATAAGTTTTATGCATGACAATTTTCATTTATTCACATGGGAATGCAAATAAACGTAAGTTGCCCAGACATAAACAGGTCCTAAAATCAATACTTCTCATATCTGGAGGGCCCAGTTAAATAAAGAAAAAACCTCCAGGAAGCTTATAAATATCGTAATAGGTTCATTTTAAACATGACTTAGTATGGACACTGAAATGTTGTCTGTCAACTATCAAATTCAAAACAGATAACCAGTTCACATACAGCTCAATGAGCTCCAGTTGATGAGGAGCATCATCAGGGTCCACAGAGAAAGGAGAAGAAAAAAGCAACATCTCATTTTCAATAGCTGAGAGTTGGTAAACTCATTGTTTTTGTATTAATATTGTCCTGTGGAAAACTGTTCATTACCTCCTGTAGAGCTGAGAAATGTGCAGTGTCAGGCTCAGTTTGTGACAAGTGTTTTTGGAAAAGTTGTAGCTTGGTTCCAAAGGTTTTGATGTGTGCAGACAACTGGCTCTTATCCTTGAAGTCTCATGTTCAGCGCATTCAGATGCTTTTTTAGGTCAACTAAAAACACCAAATCTGCCAGCAATAAAGGATCTGATCAATTTCCCCACTGAGACAGAAAAAGTGCTGCTGTGAAGCAAAGACATTTTCCAGTTACTTCACGTTCTTAATGCAGTCACTCCTGGATAAGTTGTCATGTGCCCTAGAACGTTTTGACTGACGGGGTCTTTTTTTTTTTTTTTTTTTTTTTTTTAAATCTGCAGTTTCCATTTCAGAAATCATCTGGAAAGGATGGCAGCAAAGTTACATATTCAGAGGGGGTTAACAGTGTCTTGCTGCTAACATTCAGCAACACAGAAAATTGCATTTTGCATCAGAGATATGCATATTCTGTTTGACAGCACTGGCAGGCCAGAAATTATACATTATATGATAGATGCATGTTTTTAAAGAGACAAGCTAACAGGGCTCCTTCTGTTCTTCTCCTCCACATCCTGACTCTTCCTGCTCAGATCTGCCTTCATAGTTGTGCTGCTTTCTCCTCAGCTTCAAGGTGGTTTTATGGTCATATTTTTAAATGAATATTCAACCCTACCATAATACAAAATGCAGGCAAGTCCACCACCGAGATGCAACATCATCAAGCACATTGATGTTCAGATTGTAGAATGATCACGATTCATCTTCCCATCCTCAGGAGTTCGTACTTCAAAGATGTCACTGTCAAGTCTGCAAGTCCATACTTACCGTACTTGGTATTTATTTCATGAGAAGGAGGAGAAGTAAAGAATGACCAAGAGACATGAGAAGAGACGAAGGAGGATTAAGGACAGTAAAGGGAGGAAGAGACGGAAAAGTAATAGGACAGGAAGAAGAACAGGAAAGGGGAAAAGAAGGGAAGAACAATAAAGAGAAGCAAATGGTGAAAAAGAGGGAGAAGTGATGATGGAAGGAGCAGGATAAAAGAAGAAAAAAATTAAAAGGAGGAGAAAGAATGAGAGCATAAAGGAGGAGGTGAAAGGAATGAGGGAGGAAGAAACACAAGGTGCTGAGAAAAATGGAAGAGAGAAGAAGAACGAAGAAAACCAAGTCAGACAAGGTGAAAGAAAGACAAGAAGACAGAAGGAGAAGAAAAAGAGGAAGAGACTGAGGAAGCATAGAAGGAGGACGAGTAACAAGTAGTAAAGGGAGGACGAGATGAAAACTGGGAGCAGTAGAAGGAGGAGACAATGAAGAAAGGAGGAGGAGAAGAAAGAGGAGAAGAAAAAGGAGAGGTGAAGAAGACAGTGAAGGAGGACAAAGGAGACAACGACAGAAGGAAGGAGAGAGGAAAAAGACAGAAATGGCAAAAAGAATGAGGAATAGGAGGAAAAAACGAGGAGCAGAAGGAAGAAGAGATCAAAAAGAAGATGAAGGTGACGGAGGAGAAAGGAATGAGGGAGGACAAACAGAGTGGAGGAGGGAAAAGGGAGAAGGATAAGAAGAAAAGAATAAAGTAGAGAAAAAAGGCAGAGAAGAAGAAGAAGAAAAGACAAGACAGAAAGAACAGAAAGAGGAACGAATGAGGACAAGGAGGAAAGGGAGGAAGAGACAGAAATGTAGTAGAAGGAAGAAGAGAACATGAAGAAAAAAGGAGGCAATGGAGAAGAACAAAGAAGAGAAGGAAAGAATAAGGAACAGAAGGAGAAAGAAATGAAAAACAGAAGGAAGATGATGGAGAAGGTAGAGGAGAAAGAATGAAACAACAGGAAGAGGAAGTGTAGAAAAGAATAAGGATAGGAAGAAGGCAAATAAAAAGAGGAGAAAGATGAGAAGAAAGAAGCAGAAGATAGAGAATGAGAAAATAGAACATGACAGAGAATAGAGGAGAAGAAGGGAGAAAAAGACAGGAAGAGGAGAAAGATGAAGACAGGAGGAGAAGCAACGACTGTGGGAAAAAGGCAAATAAATGTAGAAGCAAGAATAGAAGAAGAAAGAAGCATCTTCAAACAGATGAAGAAAAGAAAAGAATGAAGAAAAACAAGGAGAAGAGGAAGAAAGAGATGAAAAAGAACAAGAACGTGACAGAAGGAGGAAGAGGAAGCAGGAGTCGGAGAAAGAGTCAAAGGAGAAGAAAGAAGGAGATGCCAGATGGAGGTGAAGGAAGAAAGAAGGCGATAAAGACAGGAGAAGAAGGAAGAAGGAGAAGACTAGAAAAGGTAGAGAAGGAGGAGAAGAGGAGAATAAAGAGGAAAAAAAATGGCTGAAGAATAAAGGAGAAAGAGGAGAAGGAAAGAAGGAGGAAGAAAGGAAGAGGAGAAGGAAGAAGAACAAGTAAAAGGAAGAAAAAGTAGCAGAAGTAGTAGGAGAAGGAGGACACCATGAAAAAACAGGAACAGGAAAGGAACAAAGGAGAGAAGAAGAGAAGAGAGAGGAGAAAATTGGAATTGAAGTAGGAGGAGGAGACAGGAGGAGAATGAGGAAGAGAAGATAAAGAAGGAAGAGGAGAAAGAAAGAGAAGAAGAAGAAGACAGAGAGGGACCAGGAGGAGAAAAAAAGAATGAGAAAAAGAGGGAAGAGATGAAATGAATGAGGGACAGAATGAGGAAGAGTAGAAGGAGAAAAAGGAGGAAGAGGAACAAGGAGCAGAGGGAGGAAGGAATAGAGAAGAATGAGTCGTAGAAGAAGGAGGAGAACACGAGGAAAAAGTAGTAGTAGCAAGAGAAAGGAGGACAAGAAAGCAGGAAGAGAACAAGACAGAAGGACAAGAGAAGCAGGAAGAGTAGAAGAAGGAAAAAACTAAGAAAAAAGAAGGAGAAGATGGCATCCGATGAAGAAAGAGGAAAGGGAGGACGGGATGAGAAAAGGGAGCAGTAAATGGAGAAGAAAAAGGAGATGGAGAAAAAGGAAGAAGAGAAGAACGGCAAAGTGGAGACAATGACAGAAGGAGACAAATACAGAAGGAAGAGAAAGAATGAAATGAAGATAGGAGGAGAAAGGAGAACAACACAGACAAGGAGGAGGAGAAAGAAGATGGAAAAAGAAGATACAGGACAGAAAGACAGAGATGGAGTAGAAAAGCATGCTGGAGAGAGGAAGAAGGAAGAAGAACAAGGAAAAGATGAAGTAACAGGTGAAAAGGGAAGAGGAGGGAGGAGAAGATAGGAGGGTGAGGAGAAATGAGACAAAGAGGAGGAGAAAGAAAAACAAGGAGTTTGAGATAGAGGAGGAGAAAGGAGAAGATGCAGGAGGAGGAGGATCAAATGAAGAAGAAAAAAGAGGAGACGGAAGGAAGAAAAGACAAAAGGACAATAAAGGAGAAGCAATCAGATGAGGAGGAGGAGAAGGAAAGAGGAAGGAGGTGACAAAGGAGAATGAAGGAGAAGACCGGAGAAGAATCTTTTCCTTTTTCTTACAAGAAAGACAATTAGAAAAAGGAGGAAGGAGGAAGAAGAGCAAGGAGTAGAGAGATGCAGAGATGAAGAAGACAACAGAAGGAGAAGAAAGGAGACACAAACAAAAGGAGAAAGAGAAGGAAACAGCAAAAAGAGGAGGACAAAGTAGGAGAAGGACATGAAAAAGGAAGAGGAGAAAAGAATGAGGTAGAAAAGGACAAGACAAGAATGAGGAAGAGGAAAAGGAGAAGAGGAGGAGGAGTAGGAAGAAGATGAACAAGGAGTAAAAGGAGGAAGAGATGGAAAAATAATAGAAATAGTAGGAGAGGAAAAGAAAAAAGGTGCAGAGGAGAAATAAAGAAGAAAAAGAGGAGAGGAAGGAGGAAAATAGGAGGGGACAAGTAGAAAAAGGATGAGAAAAGAATGGCAAGACTGAAGGAAAGGAGAAGGAAGAGGAAGAGCAGAAAGAGAAGCAAGATGAGCAAGGAGCACAGGGAGGAAGGGATGAAAAGAAGAGGAAGAAGGCAACAGAGAAGGAGGAGGAGAAAGGAGACAGAAAGGGTAGAAGGAAGGATATGGAGAAAGGACAAGACAACGAAGGAGAGAGAAGTAGACATAAAGGAGGAGGACAAAGGAGAAGGATAGATGATGAAGAATGAGTAGTAGAAGAGGAAGGGGGGAAACAAAGAAAAAAGGAGAAGTAGAAAAAGATGGAAGAGAAGAAAAGCAATAAGCAAGAGGAGAAGACAAGAATGACAGGGAGGAAAAGAAAAGAATGAAAAACAATACGGAAGAAAACGGCGTAAAGGGAAGAAGGGATGAGAAAAGGGAGTACTGTAAGGAGACAAAGACGATTAAGAAGAGAAGATGACAAGGTAGGAGAAAGGAGGAGGGTATAGAAAGGAATGAGGTAGAAAACCAGAAGGTGAGACTGAGTAAGAGAAAAAAAGAAAAGGAGGAGAAGGAAAGAATGAATACAAGGATTAGGAGAAGAGAAAGGCAAGATGAAAAGCATAAGGAGAGAATGAGGGAGAGCAGGAGAAGAAGATGAAGAGAAGCAAGGAGTCAAGGGAGGAACAGATGAAGAAAAATGAGTTATAGAAGAGGAAGGAGAACAAAAATGGACAAGGAAGAGGAGAAAATTAAGATGGAAGGAGAAAAGGGAAAAAGAGATGAGAAGAGGGAGCAGTGCAATGAGACAAAGATAGAAAAAAACACGAGAAAAAGAAGGAAAAGAAAAAGACAGAATAGGAATAGAAAAGGAAGAAGAATGAGTAGAACGAAGAAGAGATGGACATGAAGGCAAAAGGAGGGAGAAGGAAAAGAAAAGGAAAAAAAAATAGGAGGGGAAGAATAGAAGAAGACAGAAGGAGGATGATAAAAATGACAAGACAGAAAAAGAAGAAAAGAATAAGGAAAAGCAGAGGAGAAAGCAAGAAGAGGAGAATGAAGGCAAAAGACAAGGAGGAGAAGGAATGAGGAGAAGAAGAGAAGGGGAGATGAGAAGAATAAGAAGAAGGAGGAAGAGAAGCAAGAGATGAAAAAGACGAGGAAAAAGGCCACAGAGAAGGAGGACAAAGGAGATAAATACAAAGGAGGAGGAGAAAGTACAAGACAGAAAGAGGAAAGAAAAACTGGAAGATGGAGTAGAAGAGGAAGATAGAAGGAAGAGGAAAAGAAAACATGAAGAAAAGAAGGAGGAGATGAAAAGAATGAGGAAGAAATACAAGGAGCAGAGGGAAAAGAGATGGAAATGTAGTAGGAGAGAACAGAGTAGAACATAAAGGGGGAGAGAAGAAAACAGGAGAACAGAGAAGGAAGGAGAAAAATGTAAGAGTAGTAGAATAGAGGAGAACTATGAGAAAGAATGAAAGGGAGAAGAAAGAAGAAGCAGAAGAAGAATAAAAGAATGAGGGAGAGAACAGAACAAGGAGCAGAAAGAGGAAAAAACTAGTAGGCAGAAGGAGAAGACAGAAGAAAAGTAGAAGTCAGAAGGAGGAGCAGAAGAACGGAGAGGACAGAAAGTGAAGGAGAGGGAGGATGAACAAGGAGTAAAGGGATTAAGAGTTTGAAAACTAGCAGGAGTAGAGGATGAAGAAAAAAGGGATAGAAAAGAAGAAAACAGAAGAAGAGAAGGAGGGAGAAAAAATAGAAGGATGGAATAAGAATGACAAGACAGAAGAAAAGAATGAAAGGAGTAGAAGAAGACAAGACTAAAAGAATGAGGGAGAGAAGGAGAAGAAGGAAGGAGAGGAACAATGAGTAAAGGGAGGAAGAGATGAAGAAGAATGAGTAGAAGAGGAAAGTAGAAAACAGGAGTAGAAGAAGGAGGAAGAGGAGAAGAAAGGAGAACAGAGAAGAGGAAGAAAAGAGGAGGAGTAGAAGACAGGACAATAAAACAATGAAAAGGAGGAAAAGGAAGACAGAAAAGGAGGAGGAAGAAGACAGAAGAAGGACAAAGGAGAAGAAGAGAAGAGGAGGAGATGGAAAAGTAGTAGATGCATTAGGAGGGGGAGGAGAACATGAAGGAAAAAGCGGTGAATGAGAAGGAAAAAGGACAAGAGAAGAGGAAGGAGAAAAATAAGGAGTAGAAGAAGAAAAGAACGAGGAAGAGACGAATAAGACGTAGACAGAAGGAAAAGGAGAAGAGAAGAATGAGGAAGAGCAGAGAAGAATGAATGAGACAACGGCAGAAGGAGAAGAAAAGAATGAGGAGATGAAGAGAAGGGGAGATAAGAATGAGGGAGAGTAGATTGGGAAGGAGGAAGCACAAGATATCTAAAACAAGACGAAGAAGAGAAGAATAAGGAAAAGCAACGAGTAAAAGGGATGAAGAGATGAAAACATAGTGGGAGAGAAAGAAGGAGAACAAAGAAAAAGGGGGAACAGAGAGCAGGAAGGAGAAAAACAAGGGAGGAGAAGAAGACAGGAAGATCATTAACAAGAATGAAAAGGAGAAGAAAGAATGAGAGGACAGGAGGAGAAAAGGAGGAAGAAGGAGAAGACAGAATGGGGAGCAGAAAAAAGAAGGTAGAAAAGGAGAAGAGAATGAGGAGGAAGAATCAGAAGGAGTAAAGTGAGGAAGAGATGGATAAGCAGGAGGGAGAGAGAAAGGGCCAGAGGAAATAAAATGTAGAAGGACAAAGACGAGAGGACTAAGAAAAACAGAAATAGAAACAGAAAAAAAGAAGGAGAAAGAAAACTCAAGGAAGACAAGAATAATTAAAAGTAGACAGAAGAAGGAGAGAGGAATGAGGAAGAGCAGAGTAGACAAAGAAGGAAAATGAGAAAGAAGGAGAAGAAGAGAAAGGAGGAGGAGAAAGGATAAAAAAGACAGAGGAGGTAGAAAGAAGGACATGAAGAAGAACAAGACAAAGAAAGAGAAAGAAGACAGAAAAGGGAGGAAGCAAAAGAAGAAGAAAAGAATGAGGGAACACAGGGAGGAAAAATGAGAAGCCAGAAGCAGGAAAAGATGACAGAAGGAGAAATAAATAGAAGACAGAGGAGTAAGAGGAGAAAAAATGAAAAACAGAAGGAGAATAAAGAAGAAGCCAAAAGAAGGAGAAAAAACAAAAGACAAAAGGAAAGCATGGGGAAGAGAAGGAGAAAGAACAACAAGGAAAGAGGGGAAGAGTTGGAAAAGAAGCAGTACTAGGAGAGAAAGGAGGAGGACAACTCAAGAAGAAAGGGGAAGAGAAGAAGAAAAAAGGAGAGGAGGAAGGAGTAACAAAATAGGAAGATGGGATAAGAAAATGACAAGACAGAAGGAAGACAAGAGAAGGAGGAGACAAAACAATAGAGTGAGGAAGAGTAGAAAGAGGGGGAACAAGGAGTAATAGAGGAAGAAATGAAAAAGAATAAGTAGAACAGGAAGTAAAATGTGAAGAAAATAGAGGAAAAAGAAGGACGAGAAGACAAGAGTGACAAAAAGAAGGAGAAGAAGAACAAAAGAATGAAGGAGACTGAAGATGGACAGAAAGAAAATGCAAGAACAAGGAGTAAAGGAAGTTGTGTAAGGAGACAATGAAGCGAGGAGGAGAATAAAAGAATGAGAAAAATGAAAAGAATGACAAAACAAATACAAAAACAAAAACAGTGGAGGAGAAAGAAGGAGACAAAGACTGAAGGAAGAGGAGAAAGAAGAGAAAGATGGAAGGAGGAGTAATAGAGAAGGGAGAAGGAGAACAAGGGTGGGGGGAAGAGGAGATGAAAGAAGAAGAGGAAAATGACGGGAGGAGAAAGAAGGACAAGAAGACAGAAGAAGAGAAAAGGCTAAGAAGATGACAGAATAGGAAGAGGAGAAAAAGGAAAAGAAAGGAGAAAAGAAGGAGGAAGTGAAGGAGGTGGAGAAAAGGATAAAGGAAAACAAGAAGTAGAGGGATGAAGAGATGATGAAGATGACAGAAGGAGAAGGAAAAGAAGATGGAGGTAAAGAAGGAATCGAAAGAATAATGAGTGGAACGAGGGAGAGAAGAAGGTGAAGAAGAAAAAGTAGTTAAGAGAAAGGAAGAGAACATGAAGGAAAAAGCAGAATGGGGGCAAAGGAAGGGGAAAAAAGACAGAAGAGGAGAAGAAAATGGAGAAAAAAACTGGAGGCAGTAGAAGCAGAAGGAAGGGGGAAAGAGGAGGACAAAACAATGGAAGGAAAGGGATGAGATGACGAGAGGGGGAGAAAAAGGAGGAGAGGGAGGAAGAAGAAGGATTAGAAAACAGACAAGAAGAAGAGTAGTAGGAGAGGAAGAAGGCAGAAAACATGATGAAAAAAGGACAATAAAAGAGAAGACAAGGCAAAGAATAAGAACAAAAAAAATAGTGCATTTTATAAAACGTGTACAGAACAGCATTCAAAGGCCACTTTTCTGTCGTCTCAGAGGTGGGAAGGTCCACAATCACATCAGGAGACCTGAGGGTGGAAAACAAAAGTCAAACACAATGACTTCCTGGACAGTTTCACATGTTAATGATTGTTGGTTGCATAGCATTAAATAGTAAAAGATCACCAAAACATAAATCAAGTTCCGACATAATGTTTCAAACCCACCCTTATCTAATATTTACATGATAGCTCTGCTTCAGCAGCTTGGAGGACTCAAAGCCAAAGCTGATGAATTTGAGGTCTGTGTTTTGATTCACCAAAATGATGCCATGTGCTTTCATATTTGTATTATGCCAACATTCTTCAGTCTGGATGGCTGTGAGCAGCTACAGGGACAGAAAGTTAAATAAAGAACCCACCAGAAAAGGTCTCAGGAAAAACACGGCTTTCCAGACCATTCAATGCAGTCATTTTCAGTTTGAAGAAGCACTTATCGTTTCTGATGCTGAGCAAAGCTGCAGTCAGACATTTAAAACACTGAAAAGTCCTTTAGAGTGTAATGACGCTTTATCTGAATAAAAACTGTCCTGGAATCTCTGATGGAGTTCAGGATTCATCCAGAACAAGAACATTATTTACCATCAGGACCAGTGTTAAAGTGTGTAAATAGAATCATCACTATCAGTTTGAAGAAGCACTTACAGTTTCTGATGCTGAATAAAGCTACAGGTATTTAATAGTCAAAAGAAAGAATGTCACCCACAGTCAGCTTTAGGCAGTAAATGGGTTATCTGTAGGTATAATGATGTTTCTGAAAAATCCACAATTAAATTCTAGGAAATCTGAATATTACTGTTTAACAAACCAACTAGGAATCCGAGAGTTTGAAGAGAGGGTCAGCTTATGAGGCCACATTCTCCATCAGCTATGAAACACTGATACAGTCAATCAGCTGCAGTGAACAAAACCACTCAGAATAACGCTGAACCTTGTTGACATTATGAGCAGTCAGCAACAGGCCTCATCCGAAATAAGCACACAAAAGTGGGAGCTACTGTGACAGCCTCTTATTCTCCAGCTTACAAACTGGAAATCAAACATCGGACAGGAGGCAGGAAACACGCAGTTACTCACACGGTTATGGAAGAAAACAGCAGAACAGCTCGGTTTGACTCGGAGAGATGAAATAACAGGTGGAGCATCAGACCGACACTGGTTCAGTTCA
Source organism: Amphiprion ocellaris (assembly GCF_022539595.1). Taxonomy (NCBI): domain Eukaryota; kingdom Metazoa; phylum Chordata; class Actinopteri; family Pomacentridae; genus Amphiprion; species Amphiprion ocellaris. Next base: position 9,315,071 of record NC_072773.1, on the reverse strand, counting down.
GCTCTGAGTTCAGAACAACACAAACCTGACTGTGCGTTTTAAACAACATCGTAACATCCGTTCACAGACAGGATCAGCTCTGAACTGAAAAAGACCCGATGTCCAACAACATTTTCAACAAGCAGCTAAACTCAGCTACGATCTCTGAGCCTGGACGCTGTGAGGTCATAAAGCCTCTCCGAACACTTCTGCTGACCGTTCCATGGATTCCACAAATAAACACTTGGAGCATTTTTTGAAAAATGGCCTGGACGCCATTTTGTTTCCAAAAGTTTCAACACCAAATTCGAGAAAAATCCATGTCCTCAAACCAAAATATCAGTTTTCCCAAATGACTACAGCATTAAAAGCACATTCCATACATTTCCCTCAACTTTTCACATAAAATAAATATGGAAATTACACCAAGAAACCGTCTGTATCACCAAAACAGTTTTTCAAACAGGTCCTCAAACATTCTGTTACTTAACAAACTTTAAATTCAACAATTTATTCTAAATTTTCTCCTGAAATGGCGTCCAAGGTGTTTCTGAAGGTCAGTTTAGGAGGCATGCTCAGCAGAAACACCACTTTTATTTTCTTACCTGTGTGCTGACTCTCCAGGTCTGTCAGGCCTCCAAACAGCAGCTGCTCTTCTGTCTGATCCGTTTGTCCAGCGGGTCGGTTTTCTTCTTCTTCTGTCAGTAATCCACCGAGTTTGTTCTTCAACAAGGTCCATTCTTCAGATGCTTTCCAGCGTTTCAAATCTCCAGAGTCCAGCTCCCAGTTTCTCTAACAGCTCAGCTCCAAATCCAAGTGCAGAATGACAGTCGAAAGAGCAGCAGGTCTTTTATAGGAGTTCGGCTGCGCGTCATCGTTGTTTCCATGGCGTTAAGATGACGCACGCACGCGCATGTGCGTGACAGACGTTGATATGAAGTTAAATGTATGATCTATATCACTTCTACCTCTTCTTAAAGTCTTAAAAGTCAATAAAGACTTCTTTCACTGATGGATTCATTCTTTTAATGACACCACGGAGTTGCAGATGCCACAATGGGACACTTGAGGCACCTTTGACCACCATCTGCTACATTGAAACCATGTTGAACCACCGTCGAACTAAAAGCAACATAAAGAAGCAATAAGGCAAGGCAAACAAACATAAAACTGCACAAACACAGTATAGAAAACATACCTCGCTGGTTGACCACAACTTGAGGTAGAAATGAGGTCTTAACCTTTCTTAACAGCTTATTTTTCTGGCTGTAAAAAATGTCATGCTTCTCTGAGCTGAGGGCGTACATCACTAATTAGCGCACGGGCGGAACCAAGTACCTGAACAACAGTTCCTACTTGAGACATCTTTCAAAAAATCTGTGGATGTTCTCAGTCATCCAGGTCATGATAAGTCTCAAGCAAGCATAAGTTATGGCAACTGGACTAACCTCGTGTGAGTCGAAAACGTTTCACCTCTCATCCAAGAGGCTTCTTCAGTTCTGAAAGCCTGGTGGGGAGTACCAGATATTTATCCACCAGGAGGGTGGTGGCAAAAAACAAGTGGACAAAGACCCGAAACCAACAGACTCGTTAGGTGTTAATGTGAGTCGTTAGCCTTTGATGGGCGGTCGTTACCCCTCCCAGCCCTCTAGGAGGGTGGTTGGGGGTCACCTGACTGCAAGTGGGACAGATGGCTGCACCTCCTTGGGAGGGCTCTAAGAACGGCGTTGTAAGTGGGAGACAAGTGGTGTCTGAGGCCCCCTCCTCTGTTCAAAGATGGCCGTTCTAGTTTGACATGAATGGCTTCTTTTACCCCTCTCTCAAACCATCTGTCCTCTCTGGCTAGAATGCGCACCTTGTGGTCATCAAAGGAGTGCCCCTTCTCCTTGAGGTGGAGGTGGACTGCTGAGTCCTGGCCTGTGGTCGTGGCCCTCCTGTGTTGTGCCATGCGCTTGTGTAATGGCTGCTTAGTCTCTCCAATGTACAGGTCAGAGCATTCCTCATTGCACTGCACTGCGTACACCACATTGCTCTGTTTCTCCCTTGGAATTTTGTCCTTGGGATGGACCAGCTTTTGCCTCAGAGTGTTGCTGGGCTTGAAGTGTACTGGGATCTGGTGGGTGTTAAAGATCCTCCTGAGTTTCTCTGAAATTCCTGCCACATAGGGGATGACAATGTTGTTTCTCTTTTTGTGGTCCTCGTCTTTCTTATCCTCCCTGCGCTTTTTTGCTGTTTTGATAAAAGCCCAGTTTGGATAGCCACAAGTTTGAAGAGCAGAGTGAATATGTTTGTGTTCCCTTCTTTTTCCATCCGCTTCTGATGGGATGTTCTGTGCTCTGTGCTTTAAGGTACGGATCACCCCCAACTTGTGTTCTAGTGGGTGGTGTGAATCAAACAGGAGGTACTGGTCTGTGTGAGTGGGTTTTCTGTAGACCTCAATGTTGAGTTCCCCATTGGTTTCAATGCGTACCACGCAATCTAGAAAGGCCAGACAGTTGTCTTGGACATCCTCTCTTGTGAACTTGATGTTTTTATCCACCGAGTTGAGGTGTTCTGTGAAAGGTTCGACCTCACCCTTCCTGATGGTGACCCATGTGTCATCCACATATCTGAACCAGTGCCTCGGGGAGTGGCCACTGAATGTTCTCAGTGCCACAATCTCCATTTCTTCCATGTACAGGTTAGCTACAATGGGGGATACAGGGGATCCCATGGCACAGCCGTGTTTTTGCCTGTAGAAACCATTGTTGTACTGGAAATAAGTGGTGCTGAGGCAAAGGTTAAGGAGGTCACACACCTGTTCGGGGGAGAGGTTGGTCCTCTCAGACAGAGAGTTGCTAAGTATCTTGCCACCATCCTTTCCCCATTGGTGGGGGACACCCCCCACCACATAAGGAACTCGATGGACTTTACAAACGAGGTCAGAAAAATCAGCTTAGACCCTGAGGAAACTATGGTTTCATATGACGTGACTTCGCTTTTTACTTGCATTCCCACTGGAGATGCAATACAGACAGTAAAGAGAAAACTGTTGCTTGACAACTCTCTGTCTGAGAGGACCAACCTCTCCCCCGAACAGGTGTGTGACCTCCTTAACCTTTGCCTCAGCACCACTTATTTCCAGTACAACAATGGTTTCTACAGGCAAAAACACGGCTGTGCCATGGGATCCCCTGTATCCCCCATTGTAGCTAACCTGTACATGGAAGAAATGGAGATTGTGGCACTGAGAACATTCAGTGGCCACTCCCCGAGGCACTGGTTCAGATATGTGGATGACACATGGGTCACCATCAGGAAGGGTGAGGTCGAACCTTTCACAGAACACCTCAACTCGGTGGATAAAAACATCAAGTTCACAAGAGAGGATGTCCAAGACAACTGTCTGGCCTTTCTAGATTGCGTGGTACGCATTGAAACCAATGGGGAACTCAACATTGAGGTCTACAGAAAACCCACTCACACAGACCAGTACCTCCTGTTTGATTCACACCACCCACTAGAACACAAGTTGGGGGTGATCCGTACCTTAAAGCACAGAGCACAGAACATCCCATCAGAAGCGGATGGAAAAAGAAGGGAACACAAACATATTCACTCTGCTCTTCAAACTTGTGGCTATCCAAACTGGGCTTTTATCAAAACAGCAAAAAAGCGCAGGGAGGATAAGAAAGACGAGGACCACAAAAAGAGAAACAACATTGTCATCCCCTATGTGGCAGGAATTTCAGAGAAACTCAGGAGGATCTTTAACACCCACCAGATCCCAGTACACTTCAAGCCCAGCAACACTCTGAGGCAAAAGCTGGTCCATCCCAAGGACAAAATTCCAAGGGAGAAACAGAGCAATGTGGTGTACGCAGTGCAGTGCAATGAGGAATGCTCTGACCTGTACATTGGAGAGACTAAGCAGCCATTACACAAGCGCATGGCACAACACAGGAGGGCCACGACCACAGGCCAGGACTCAGCAGTCCACCTCCACCTCAAGGAGAAGGGGCACTCCTTTGATGACCACAAGGTGCGCATTCTAGCCAGAGAGGACAGATGGTTTGAGAGAGGGGTAAAAGAAGCCATTCATGTCAAACTAGAACGGCCATCTTTGAACAGAGGAGGGGGCCTCAGACACCACTTGTCTCCCACTTACAACGCCGTTCTTAGAGCCCTCCCAAGGAGGTGCAGCCATCTGTCCCACTTGCAGTCAGGTGACCCCCAACCACCCTCCTAGAGGGCTGGGAGGGGTAACGACCGCCCATCAAAGGCTAACGACTCACATTAACACCTAACGAGTCTGTTGGTTTCGGGTCTTTGTCCACTTGTTTTTTGCCACCACCCTCCTGGTGGATAAATATCTGGTACTCCCCACCAGGCTTTCAGAACTGAAGAAGCCTCTTGGATGAGAGGTGAAACGTTTTCGACTCACACGAGGTTAGTCCAGTTGCCATAACTTATGCTTGCTTGAGACTTATCATGACCTGGATGACTGAGAACATCCACAGATTTTTTGAAAGATGTCTCAAGTAGGAACTGTTGTTCAGGTACTTGGTTCCGCCCGTGCGCTAATTAGTGATGTACGCCCTCAGCTCAGAGAAGCATGACATTTTTTACAGCCAGAAAAATAAGCTGTTAAGAAAGGTTAAGACCTCATTTCTACCTCAAGTTGTGGTCAACCAGCGAGGTATGTTTTCTATACTGTGTTTGTGCAGTTTTATGTTTGTTTGCCTTGCCTTATTGCTTCTTTATGTTGCTTTTAGTTCGACGGTGGTTCAACATGGTTTCAATGTAGCAGATGGTGGTCAAAGGTGCCTCAAGTGTCCCATTGTGGCATCTGCAACTCCGTGGTGTCATTAAAAGAATGAATCCATCAGTGAAAGAAGTCTTTATTGACTTTTAAGACTTTAAGAAGAGGTAGAAGTGATATAGATCATACATTTAACTTCATATCAACGTCTGTCACGCACATGCGCGTGCGTGCGTCATCTTAACGCCATGGAAACAACGATGACGCGCAGCCGAACTCCTATAAAAGACCTGCTGCTCTTTCGACTGTCATTCTGCACTTGGATTTGGAGCTGAGCTGTTAGAGAAACTGGGAGCTGGACTCTGGAGATTTGAAACGCTGGAAAGCATCTGAAGAATGGACCTTGTTGAAGAACAAACTCGGTGGATTACTGACAGAAGAAGAAGAAAACCGACCCGCTGGACAAACGGATCAGACAGAAGAGCAGCTGCTGTTTGGAGGCCTGACAGACCTGGAGAGTCAGCACACAGGTAAGAAAATAAAAGTGGTGTTTCTGCTGAGCATGACTCCTAAACTGACCTTCAGAAACACCTTGGACGCCATTTCAGGAGAAAATTTAGAATAAATTGTTGAATTTAAAGTTTGTTAAGTAACAGAATGTTTGAGGACCTGTTTGAAAAACTGTTTTGGTGATACAGACGGTTTCTTGGTGTAATTTCCATATTTATTTTATGTGAAAAGTTGAGGGAAATGTATGGAATGTGCTTTTAATGCTGTAGTCATTTGGGAAAACTGATATTTTGGTTTGAGGACATGGATTTTTCTCGAATTTGGTGTTGAAACTTTTGGAAACAAAATGGCGTCCAGGCCATTTTTCAAAAAATGCTCCAAGTGTTTATTTGTGGAATCCATGGAACGGTCAGCAGAAGTGTTCGGAGAGGCTTTATGACCTCACAGCGTCCAGGCTCAGAGATCGTAGCTGAGTTTAGCTAGCTGCATCTTTCAAAATAAACATCCTAGTGACACAAAAAAATATGCTTAAGGTAAAACAAAATACAAATAACAAATTTTTGGCTGTAAAACTCCCACCAAATCACAAACTTATTGTGATTTCACTTCAAAATATACCAACATTATAACATATTTACGTTTTATCATTTACTCTGCTTCAAGTAATAACACAGTTTTGTGAACTGGTCTATCTAAATAAACTGGTCTGACAGTCTTTTTTCCATCCTTATCCAAGGTAGAGTCACTGATTAACAGTTGTACTTTTTGCACTCTTCCATCTGCGCTTGGATACACTTCTGTTACTCTTGCAAGTTTCCATTGATTTCTTGGAGAATTATCATCTTGAAGAACAACAATGTCATTAACCTGTGCATTCCTTTTATCCTTTTGCCATATGTGTCTCTGTTGAAGATTGAGAAGATACTCTTTCTTCCATCTTGTCCAGAACTCGTTGGCTAAAAGCTGAACCTTTCGCCATCTCTTTCTTAGATACAAGTCCTGACTGATAAACTCACCAGGAGGAGGCAAAATGATATTGGATTTCATCATAAGAATATGATTAGGTGTTAAAGGTTCCATGTTTGGGTCGTTAAGGTTTTCCACTGTCAATGGTCTACTATTCACAATAGCCATTACTTCATAAAGAAATGTTCTGAGGGAGGTACTATCAAGTCTCTTGGATGCTTGATCTAAAATAGCTGTTAACACACTTCTAATAGTTCTTATTTGCCTCTCCCAAACCCCTCCCATGTGGCTTGAAGATGGGGTGTTGAGAACAAATTTGCATCCGTATTGTTTCAACTGCTCTTTGTCAAAGTCTTTCATCGCATTCAAAAACTCTCCCTTAGCACCAATAAAATTTGTGCCTTGGTCACACCTGATTTGTCTTACATGTCCACGTATAGAAATAAAACAACGTAATGCATTAATAAAAGCATCACTAGTAAGATCCTCTAACATTTCAATATGTATTGACCTTGAACACATACACGTAAAAAGAAGACCATACCTTTTAAGTTCTTTTCTACCGTCTTTTACATAAAAAGGTCCAAAACAGTCAATACCACGATAGGAGAATGGGGGTGTTGTTTCCATTCTGTCCTCAGGTAAATCTGACATTCGTTGATCTTGAGTATTTCTCCTGTACCGTCTACAGGTAGTGCACTTGAAGATGTGTGAAGCAACCGCGCTGCTGCATCCTGTGATCCACAGTCCATTGGAGCGCAGCTCGTTGACAGTTAATCCTCTTCCTTGATGTTGCACTTTCTCATGGAAGTGTTTAATGAGTAGAGTTGAGACATGACTTGATTTCGGAATAATGGCAGGATGTTTGATGTGTGGGTGAAGACTTGATCTTGTTAAACGTCCTCCCACCCTAAGTACTCCCTGCTCATCAACAAAGGGACTTAAGCTGTACAACTTGTGTGTCTTGTCCTTCAGTTGAATGTCCTTTCCTTGAGTTAAGTCCTTGATTTCCTTGCTGAATGTGTTTTCTTGTGCAAGTTTTATTATGAACAGTTCTGCTTCTTGTCTGTCTTCAACACTTGTGTTTTCACCTTTTGTTTGTGTGACTCCTTTGAAATCCTTCACAAATTTTCTGAGACGAGCAATAGCTTTAACAGCTCTTTTCCAGTCTGAAAATTTGGCGAGACAATCAAGCATTGTTCTCTTTTCTTGTCGTACTTTGGTATTGAGCACATGTACTGTTTTCAACTCTGGATCATCAGGCATAACTTCAGTAACTTTGTCCGTTTCAATGGGTAGGTCACCTTGCCACAAAAACTCTGGACCTTTAAACCAGTTAGAATTGAGTAGCTGTTGAACACTTAACCCTCTTGATGCATGGTCTGCAGGATTACTTTCAGATGGCACATGATGCCACTGTTTTGGATCTGTGAGTGACTTAATTCTCTGGATCCTGTTCGCCACAAACACATGAAATCTCTTTGCATCATTATTCACATATCCTAACACAACTTTTGAATCTGTCCAGAAATGTTCTTGCAGATTATCCATTTCCAGTTCATTTCTTAACATTAGACTTGTCCTTGCTGCGACTACTGCAGCCGCTAACTCAAGTCTAGGGACTGTAGTGACCTTGCTTGGCGCTACGCGTGCCTTTCCCAAGACTAGGGCACAATGAACTTTTCCATTGGAAGTGACTGATCTTAAATAACTACATTGTCCGTAGCCTGTGACACTGGCATCCGAAAAGTGGTGTAGTTCACACTGTTTAATTTCTGTGTTTGGTGGTAAGATACATCTTGGAATTCTCACTTTTGACAAGTTTTGAAGATCTTGAAGCCAGGATTCCCATTGTGTTCGGAGTTGGTCTGAGAGCGGCTCATCCCAACCAGCTTTCTCTTGACATAACTGTTGTAGGATTTGCTTTCCTCTTAAGGTGAACGGCGCCACAAATCCCAGTGGGTCATAAACTGATGCTACCGTGCACAGAATCCTTCTTTTGGTCATTGGGTGCTCTTTCACTGTTATTCTGAACTGAAACTTATCAGAAGAAATGCACCACTGTACACCGAGTGCTCTTTCCATTAATGGTTCTCCTAGTGCTAAGTCCAAATCCTTAACACTTTCAGCACACTCTTCTCTTGGTAATGACTTAATCACATTTTCACTGTTCGATATAAACTTATGTAGCCTTAGTTTACCTGTGCTGCACAACTCTCTTGCTTCTTTGACTAGTTTTATTGCTTCGGCTTCTGATGTGACACTTACAAGTCCATCGTCTACATAAAAATTCTTCTGAATGAACTTAACTGTGCTTGGGCCAAACTGAGTTTCACCTTGTGAGGCTAAATGTCTTAAACCAAAGTTGGCACAGCCAGGTGAAGAAGCGGCGCCAAAGAGATGCACCTTCATGCGAAAGACTGAGGGCTGAGAGCTCAAATCACCATGCTCCCACCATAGAAAGCGTAAGTAGTCCTGGTCTTGTGGTGTTACATGGAACTGGTGAAACATACGTTCCACGTCACACATCACAGCAACTGAGCCCTTCCTAAACTGACAGAGTACTCCCACCAAGGTGTTTGTGAGGTCAGGCCCTGTAAGCAGGTGCTCGTTCAGTGAAGTGTCTTGATATTGTGCAGAGCCATCAAAGACTACACGTATCTTGCCGGGCTTTTGAGGGTGGTATACCCCGTGATGGGGTATATACCAGGCAGGGGTATTACAGAGTTCGTCTGGCACCTTTTCTGCATCACCACATGCGATTATGTCCTCCATAAAATTTACATAATCAGTAAAGTACCGTTGATCCCTTTTGAGTCTTCGTTCGAGACTGTTTAAACGTTGCATTGCACTTGACATGTTATTGGGAAGCTTTGGTCTGTCACCTTTGAAAGGCAGTGGCATTTCATAATGTCCGTCCTGCTTTTGTTTAATCCCTTCGTGTAGCTTTGTTAAGAAGCGAAGATCTTCTTGTGAGATACTTGTCTCATCAACTGCTCTTTCTGTGAAGTCTGATTCAAGTGCTTTGAGCACATCTGGAAATGTTACTTCCTTTATTTGTGTCTTGCAAATGTAGTGAACTTCATTCTTCAGCTTTGAGGCTGGTTCAGTCTCTGGAATTACTTGTTTTACAATGATGCGGTGACTTACTCCAATAACATCACTGACTGCATCAGATGAATTACAATAACTTATGCTCCAGCCTAAATCTGTTTTCTGAGCATATGGTTGGTTTTCTTCTCCACATACAACTTCTCTAGGCATTAAAGCTTGTGGGCAGTTGTACCCTAACAGAAGCCCTATTTCACAGTCCAGTGGTGGAGCAATGTTTTCAGTGAGATGCTCCAAATGTGGCCAGGCCCTTGCTGTATCTGGAGTAGGAATGTGACTACGATTAGCAGGTATAAAGTCACGTGTGTACACAATCGGCACAGTGAGTTTCTTCTTGGAAAACAGTCCTCTTATTTGCAGAGCTTCAAGTTTTGTGCATTGAACTGTTGCTTTCTTAGATGACATTGTAGATAGTTTGAGTTTAACTTGCGTTTTAGTTGTGTCTAAGTTGTCTGCTACTTCATTGAGAATGAATGATGAATCACTCTGGGTATCCAGCAGGGCATAGACAAGTACTTCTTTGCTTGGCTCACTTTGTGTGGATACATACACAGGTACTATTGCAGATGTCTGTGTAATACTGCTTTCATGAGTTACTCTGTTAGACGTACTTTCATTTACAATGTCTTGTGACTGTGTGGTTACTTGTTGAGTACTTGCTTTCTGTTCACTTGCTTGTTGTCCTTTAGGTTGTTCTTGTTCTTGTTTTGTCTCTTGTCTTTGTCTTTCTTCGTGCAGGCATGTGGGATGTCGTTTTGTACATATGTCACATTTCATCCGGTTACTGCAGTTCTTGGAAAGATGACCACTATTCAAACAGCCAAAACATAATTTCTCAGTTTGAATGAACTTCACTCTCTCAGCGACTGGTTTCTCTGTAAACATGCGACACTTGTGTAAGCTGTGTCCTGTCTTTTTACAAAACACACAGGAAAATTTACTTTTCTCACTGGTGTTTGTCGTGAAGATTTTTGCTGCATCTTGTCTCTTGTGAATAGGTGTGAGTTGAAGCTTGATCCTTGGTTTATCAAAGTCACTTTGTCTTATGGCTTGGTAAGATGTAATGGGGTTACATGCAATACTTGCCTCCATTGACAGGAAAGTTACAAAATAACTGAAATGTGGAAACTGTTTGTGCTCCAGCTGGTACTCTGTGGCCTTTCTGTTCCATCTGTTACCTAACCAGTCTGGTAGCTTAGCAGTAAGTCTCTGGTTCTCAATACCATCATTGAGGATGTTCAGATTCTCATTGTTACTCATCGCGGATTGGCAACTTTGTAAAAAGTCCACAAACTTTCTTAACTCTGAACTGTCTTTTCCAGTGATTTTCGGCCAGGAGTGTAACTTGTCTCTAAAGGCCTTAGCAATGACAAAAGGCTCACCATAGCGATCATTGAGCATACACCATGCAGCTTCATATGAATCTTCAGTACCTATCAGAAAGTAACCATCTCAGGCTTCCTTTACAGAGCCACCGACATACTTCTGTAAGAAAAATATCTTTTCTGCAGTGGGAATGTTCTTTCTTTCAATAAGTGTCTGAAAAGAGGCTTTCCAATGCTTAAACTTAAGTGGATCCCCACTAAACACTGAAGGCTCTGGAATAGATAGTCTATTGGCTGACATAGCTTCTGCTAAAACTTTTACAAGCTCACCTATACTCTCATGAGTGACGTTTGACTCTCTTGGTGGTTGTAAGGATTGATCAGCAGTGTTCTTGAGCAATGTTACCTGTACATTTGCGGGGTTAACAATGTCACATTCTTGCTTCACTGAAAAGTAGTCTTCATCATAAACTTGTAGTTTTGCCTTTGCTGCACTAAGTCTTTTGAGATTTTCCAATCTTTCAATTTCTCTTTTGAGATCTTCAACTGAATTTCTCCTTGCAGCACTTTCCTCTTGTTGTTGCCTTATCAGGGAAGCTTTCTCTTGTTCTTGTTTTAGCTTGCGTTCAGCTTCCTCCTTCTCTTCTAGGAGGCGCTGTGACGTCGCAGCGGCTTCTTGCTCTGCAGTTATGCGTTTGTCTTCTTCTTCGAGCATTTGTACCTTTTTTCTGTGTCTCTCTTGTTCAGTCATTATCTTCAGTACAGCCTTTGTAGCTTCATACTCTGCAGCAGCTTCTTGTCTTTTGGCAGAGGAGACATTTGAAACAGCTGTACTTGTCTTAGACTGGCTTCGTAGTGAGACACTGGTGGTGCTAGATGATGTAAATATAGAGCTAGCATCAGGCCATGCAATCTCATCTTTACTTGCACCTTCAATGTGAGATTTAGCATTTTGTAGTACTAGATTAGTCACCTATGGCCCACCACCCGCAGGAGGGGCCATAGGGGTCCGGTGCCATGTGTGTTGGGCGGCGGCCAGGGGCGGGGAGCCTGGCGTACCGACCCCCGGCTACACAAGCTGGCTCTAGGGACGTGGAACGTCACCACTCTGGCAGGGAAGGAGCCTGAGCTGGTGTGCGAGGTTGAGAAGTTCCGACTTGATATAGTCGGCCTCACCTCGACACACAGCAGGGGCTCTGGAACCAGCCCTCTCGAGAGGGGTTGGACTCTCTTCCACTCTGGAGTTGCCAATGGTGAGAGGCGCCGAGCAGGGGTGTCAATACTCATTGCGCCTCGGCTTGGTGACTGTGTGTTGAAGTTTACCCCGGTGGACGAGAGGGTGGCCTCCCTTCACCTTCGGGTGGGGGGATGGTTCCTCACTGTTGTTTGTGCCTACGGGCCGAACAGCAGTTCGGAGTATCCGCCCTTTCTGGAATCCTTGGAGGGGGTGCTGGAGAGCGCCCCTTCTGGGGATTCCATAGTTCTGCTGGGGGACTTCAACGCTCACGTTGGCAATGACAGTGAGACCTGGAGAGGCGTGATTGGGAGGAACGGCCCCCCCGATCTGAACCCGAGTGGTGTTCTGTTATTGGACTTCTGTGCTCGTCACAGATTGTCCATAACGAACACCATGCTCAGGCATAAGGGTGTCCATATGTGCACTTGGCACCAGGACACCCTAGGTCGCAGTTCGATGATCGACTTTGTTGTCGTATCGTCGGACTTGCGGCCGCATGTCCTGGACACTCGGGCGAAGAGAGGGGCGGAGCTGTCAACCGATCACCACCTGGTGGTGAGTTGGCTCCGATGGTGGGGGAGGATGCCAGTCAGACCTGGCAGACCCAAACGGATCGTGAGGGTGTGCTGGGAACGTCTGGCGGAGTCCCCTGTCAGAAGGAGTTTCAACTCCCACCTCCGGTCAAGCTTCAACCATGTCCCGAGGGAGGTGGGGGACATTGAGTCCGAGTGGACCATGTTCCGTGCCTCCATTGCTGAGGCGGCCGATCGTTGCTGTGGCCGTAAGGTGGTCGGTGCCTGTCGCAGCGGCAATCCCCGAACCCGTTGGTGGACACCGGCGGTAAGGGATGCCGTCAAGCTGAAGAAGGAGTCCTATCGGGCCTTTTTGGCCTGTGGGACTCCGGAGGCAGCTGACAGGTATCGGCTGGCCAAGCGGGCTGCAGCTGCGGCTGTCGCCGAGGCAAAAACTCGGGTATGGGAGGAGTTTGGCGAGGCCATGGAAAACGACTTCCGGACGGCTTCGAAGAGATTCTGGTCCACCATCCGGCGTCTCAGGGGGGGAAAGCGGTGCACTGTCAACACTGTGTATAGTGGGGATGGTGCACTGCTGACCTCAACTTGGGACGTTGTGAATCGGTGGAGGGAGTACTTCGAAGACCTCCTCAATCCCACCGACACGCCTTCTGATTCAGAAGCGGGGCCTGGGGTCTCGGGGGTAGATTCTCCCATCTCTGGGGTCGAAGTCGCCGAGGTAGTTAAAAAGCTCCTCGGTGGCAGGGCCCCGGGGGTGGATGAGATCCGCCCGGAGTTCCTCAAGGCCCTGGATGTTGTGGGGCTGTCCTGGTTGACACGCCTCTGCAACATCGCGTGGACATCGGGGGCAGTGCCTCTGGATTGGCAGACTGGGGTGGTGGTCCCTCTTTTTAAAAAGGGGGACCGGAGGGTGTGTTCCAACTATAGGGGGATCACACTCCTCAGCCTCCCCGGGAAGGTCTATTCAGGGGTACTGGAGAGGAGGGTCCGCCGGATAGTCAAACCTCGGATTCAGGAGGAGCAATGTGGTTTTCGTCCCGGTCGTGGAACTGTGGACCAGCTCTACACCCTCAGTAGGGTCCTTGAGGGTGCATGGGAGTTTGCCCAACCAGTCCACATGTGTTTTGTGGATCTGGAGAAGGCTTTCGACCGTGTCCCTCGGGGAACCCTCTGGGGAGTGCTCCGGGAGTACGGGGTAACGGACCACCTAATACAGGCTGTCCGTTCCCTGTATGACCGGTGCCAGAGCTTGGTCCGCATCTCTGGCAATAAGTCGAACTCGTTTCCAGTGAGAGTTGGACTCCGCCAGGGCTGCCCTTTGTCACCGATTCTGTTCATAATTTTTATGGACAGAATATCTAGGCGCAGCCAGGGTGTTGAGGAGGTCCGGTTTGGTGACCTCAGGATTCCGTCACTGCTTTTCACGGATGATGTGGTCCTGTTGGCTTCATCATGCCAGGACCTCCAACTCTCACTGGATCGGTTCGCAGCCGAGTGTGAAGCGGTCGGGATGAGGATCAGCACCTCCAAATCCGAGTCCATGGTCCTCAGCCGGAAAAGGGTGGAGTGCACTCTCCGGGTCAGGGATGAGGTCCTGCCCCAAGCGGAGGAGTTTAAGTACCTCGGGGTCTTGTTCACGAGTGAGGGAAGGATGGAGCGAGAGATCGACCGGCGGACTGCCACGGCCTCCGCAGTAATGCGGACGCTGTACAGGTCCGTCGTGGTAAAGAGGGAGCTGAGCCGAAAGGCGAAGCTCTCAATTTACCGGTCGATCTACGTTCCTACCCTCACCTATGGTCACGAGCTTTGGGTAGTGACCGAAAGAACAAGATCGCGGGTACAAGCGGCTGAAATGAGTTTCCTCCGCAGGGTGGCTGGGCTCTCCCTTAGAGATAGGGTGAGAAGCTCGGCCATCTGGGAGGATCTCAGAGTAGAGCCGCTGCTCCTCCGCGTAGAGAGGAGCCAGATGAGGTGGCTCGGGCATCTAATTAGGATGCCCCCCGGACGCCTCCCTGGTGAGGTGTTTAGGGCATCTAATTAGGATGCCCCCCGGACGCCTCCCTGGTGAGGTGTTTAGGGCACGTCCCACTGGGAGGAGGCCCCGGGGAAGACCCAGGACATGCTGGAGAGACTATGTCTCCCGGCTGGCCTGGGAACGCCTTGGGGTCCCCCGGGAGGAGCTAGATGATGTGGCCGGGGAGAGGGAGGTCTGGGCTTCCCTCCTAAAGCTGCTGCCCCCGCGACCCGAATCAGCGGTAGAAGATGGATGGATGGATGGAGATTAGTCACTGATGTGCACTTGTCTAACGTAGATCGCATGTCATGAGGTGGACCATCAATTGCTCTAAATTCATCAAAAATGTCATTGAGCTCTGTAACCTCTCTTTGAACTGTGTCCATGTGACCTTCAACAATGTCAACTGGATCATCTTTGATTACAGATTTTTTGGCAACTTTTATTAATGCTCTCCATCGCTCATAAATCCCGTTAAAACGATGTTGCAATCCTTGTAACTTTTCTTTGTGAAATTCTTTACCCTTCTCTGAAAGCACACGAGTCCTTTCACCTTTACGATGCTCAGTTTGCTTTGTTTGCTCCAAAAACGTGTCATCCACTTGCTCAAGCTCAGTTTCTTTTGTTTCAGACATTCTTGTGCTTCTTTTAACAGTATGTACCTTTAACTTGATCCAAACAACATTACTAACTCATTAACTTGACTTGAGAATGAACTTGGTTGCATTAATTCCCTTCTTGTTACCTTGTGGTGCTGTTGTTTTAGGCTTCACACAGTTCCTTGTTGTTGCTCCTTTTGTGACCTTTCAAACATGTACTTGAATGTCGGACTTCTGGACGTCTTGATGAGGAAGCAACTGGTGAACATGAGTGTCCGTTAACATTTGCAGCAACTTCTTTCTTGATGTAGTGACGCGATGTCGCCACCAGGAGGCCGGGAATCATGCAGGTCCGAGTTCGACTATCACTTCTACCTCTTCTTAAAGTCTTAAAAGTCAATAAAGAGTTCTTTCACTGATGGATTCATTCTTTTAATGACACCACGGAGTTGCAGATGCCACAATGGGACACTTGAGGCACCTTTGACCACCATCTGCTACATTGAAACCACGTTGAACCACCGTCAAACTAAAAGCAACTTACAACGCCGTTCTTAGAGCCCTCCCAAGGAGGTGCAGCCATCTGTCCCACTTGCAGTCAGGTGACCCCCAACCACCCTCCTAGAGGGCTGGGAGGGGTAACGACCGCCCATCAAAGGCTAACGACTCACATTAACACCTAACGAGTCTGTTGGTTTCGGGTCTTTGTCCACTTGTTTTTTGCCACCACCCTCCTGGTGGATAAATATCTGGTACTCCCCACCAGGCTTTCAGAACTGAAGAAGCCTCTTGGATGAGAGGTGAAACGTTTTCGACTCACACGAGGTTAGTCCAGTTGCCATAACTTATGCTTGCTTGAGACTTATCATGACCTGGATGACTGAGAACATCCACAGATTTTTTGAAAGATGTCTCAAGTAGGAACTGTTGTTCAGGTACTTGGTTCCGCCCGTGCGCTAATTAGTGATGTACGCCCTCAGCTCAGAGAAGCATGACATTTTTTACAGCCAGAAAAATAAGCTGTTAAGAAAGGTTAAGACCTCATTTCTACCTCAAGTTGTGGTCAACCAGCGAGGTATGTTTTCTATACTGTGTTTGTGCAGTTTTATGTTTGTTTGCCTTGCCTTATTGCTTCTTTATGTTGCTTTTAGTTCGACGGTGGTTCAACATGGTTTCAATGTAGCAGATGGTGGTCAAAGGTGCCTCAAGTGTCCCATTGTGGCATCTGCAACTCCGTGGTGTCATTAAAAGAATGAATCCATCAGTGAAAGAAGTCTTTATTGACTTTTAAGACTTTAAGAAGAGGTAGAAGTGATATAGATCATACATTTAACTTCATATCAACGTCTGTCACGCACATGCGCGTGCGTGCGTCATCTTAACGCCATGGAAACAACGATGACGCGCAGCCGAACTCCTATAAAAGACCTGCTGCTCTTTCGACTGTCATTCTGCACTTGGATTTGGAGCTGAGCTGTTAGAGAAACTGGGAGCTGGACTCTGGAGATTTGAAACGCTGGAAAGCATCTGAAGAATGGACCTTGTTGAAGAACAAACTCGGTGGATTACTGACAGAAGAAGAAGAAAACCGACCCGCTGGACAAACGGATCAGACAGAAGAGCAGCTGCTGTTTGGAGGCCTGACAGACCTGGAGAGTCAGCACACAGGTAAGAAAATAAAAGTGGTGTTTCTGCTGAGCATGACTCCTAAACTGACCTTCAGAAACACCTTGGACGCCATTTCAGGAGAAAATTTAGAATAAATTGTTGAATTTAAAGTTTGTTAAGTAACAGAATGTTTGAGGACCTGTTTGAAAAACTGTTTTGGTGATACAGACGGTTTCTTGGTGTAATTTCCATATTTATTTTATGTGAAAAGTTGAGGGAAATGTATGGAATGTGCTTTTAATGCTGTAGTCATTTGGGAAAACTGATATTTTGGTTTGAGGACATGGATTTTTCTCGAATTTGGTGTTGAAACTTTTGGAAACAAAATGGCGTCCAGGCCATTTTTCAAAAAATGCTCCAAGTGTTTATTTGTGGAATCCATGGAACGGTCAGCAGAAGTGTTCGGAGAGGCTTTATGACCTCACAGCGTCCAGGCTCAGAGATCGTAGCTGAGTTTAGCTAGCTGCATCTTTCAAAATAAACATCCTAGTGACACAAAAAAATATGCTTAAGGTAAAACAAAATACAAATAACAAATTTTTGGCTGTAAAACTCCCACCAAATCACAAACTTATTGTGATTTCACTTCAAAATATACCAACATTATAACATATTTACGTTTTATCATTTACTCTGCTTCAAGTAATAACACAGTTTTGTGAACTGGTCTATCTAAATAAACTGGTCTGACAGTCTTTTTTCCATCCTTATCCAAGGTAGAGTCACTGATTAACAGTTGTACTTTTTGCACTCTTCCATCTGCGCTTGGATACACTTCTGTTACTCTTGCAAGTTTCCATTGATTTCTTGGAGAATTATCATCTTGAAGAACAACAATGTCATTAACCTGTGCATTCCTTTTATCCTTTTGCCATATGTGTCTCTGTTGAAGATTGAGAAGATACTCTTTCTTCCATCTTGTCCAGAACTCGTTGGCTAAAAGCTGAACCTTTCGCCATCTCTTTCTTAGATACAAGTCCTGACTGATAAACTCACCAGGAGGAGGCAAAATGATATTGGATTTCATCATAAGAATATGATTAGGTGTTAAAGGTTCCATGTTTGGGTCGTTAAGGTTTTCCACTGTCAATGGTCTACTATTCACAATAGCCATTACTTCATAAAGAAATGTTCTGAGGGAGGTACTATCAAGTCTCTTGGATGCTTGATCTAAAATAGCTGTTAACACACTTCTAATAGTTCTTATTTGCCTCTCCCAAACCCCTCCCATGTGGCTTGAAGATGGGGTGTTGAGAACAAATTTGCATCCGTATTGTTTCAACTGCTCTTTGTCAAAGTCTTTCATCGCATTCAAAAACTCTCCCTTAGCACCAATAAAATTTGTGCCTTGGTCACACCTGATTTGTCTTACATGTCCACGTATAGAAATAAAACAACGTAATGCATTAATAAAAGCATCACTAGTAAGATCCTCTAACATTTCAATATGTATTGACCTTGAACACATACACGTAAAAAGAAGACCATACCTTTTAAGTTCTTTTCTACCGTCTTTTACATAAAAAGGTCCAAAACAGTCAATACCACGATAGGAGAATGGGGGTGTTGTTTCCATTCTGTCCTCAGGTAAATCTGACATTCGTTGATCTTGAGTATTTCTCCTGTACCGTCTACAGGTAGTGCACTTGAAGATGTGTGAAGCAACCGCGCTGCTGCATCCTGTGATCCACAGTCCATTGGAGCGCAGCTCGTTGACAGTTAATCCTCTTCCTTGATGTTGCACTTTCTCATGGAAGTGTTTAATGAGTAGAGTTGAGACATGACTTGATTTCGGAATAATGGCAGGATGTTTGATGTGTGGGTGAAGACTTGATCTTGTTAAACGTCCTCCCACCCTAAGTACTCCCTGCTCATCAACAAAGGGACTTAAGCTGTACAACTTGTGTGTCTTGTCCTTCAGTTGAATGTCCTTTCCTTGAGTTAAGTCCTTGATTTCCTTGCTGAATGTGTTTTCTTGTGCAAGTTTTATTATGAACAGTTCTGCTTCTTGTCTGTCTTCAACACTTGTGTTTTCACCTTTTGTTTGTGTGACTCCTTTGAAATCCTTCACAAATTTTCTGAGACGAGCAATAGCTTTAACAGCTCTTTTCCAGTCTGAAAATTTGGCGAGACAATCAAGCATTGTTCTCTTTTCTTGTCGTACTTTGGTATTGAGCACATGTACTGTTTTCAACTCTGGATCATCAGGCATAACTTCAGTAACTTTGTCCGTTTCAATGGGTAGGTCACCTTGCCACAAAAACTCTGGACCTTTAAACCAGTTAGAATTGAGTAGCTGTTGAACACTTAACCCTCTTGATGCATGGTCTGCAGGATTACTTTCAGATGGCACATGATGCCACTGTTTTGGATCTGTGAGTGACTTAATTCTCTGGATCCTGTTCGCCACAAACACATGAAATCTCTTTGCATCATTATTCACATATCCTAACACAACTTTTGAATCTGTCCAGAAATGTTCTTGCAGATTATCCATTTCCAGTTCATTTCTTAACATTAGACTTGTCCTTGCTGCGACTACTGCAGCCGCTAACTCAAGTCTAGGGACTGTAGTGACCTTGCTTGGCGCTACGCGTGCCTTTCCCAAGACTAGGGCACAATGAACTTTTCCATTGGAAGTGACTGATCTTAAATAACTACATTGTCCGTAGCCTGTGACACTGGCATCCGAAAAGTGGTGTAGTTCACACTGTTTAATTTCTGTGTTTGGTGGTAAGATACATCTTGGAATTCTCACTTTTGACAAGTTTTGAAGATCTTGAAGCCAGGATTCCCATTGTGTTCGGAGTTGGTCTGAGAGCGGCTCATCCCAACCAGCTTTCTCTTGACATAACTGTTGTAGGATTTGCTTTCCTCTTAAGGTGAACGGCGCCACAAATCCCAGTGGGTCATAAACTGATGCTACCGTGCACAGAATCCTTCTTTTGGTCATTGGGTGCTCTTTCACTGTTATTCTGAACTGAAACTTATCAGAAGAAATGCACCACTGTACACCGAGTGCTCTTTCCATTAATGGTTCTCCTAGTGCTAAGTCCAAATCCTTAACACTTTCAGCACACTCTTCTCTTGGTAATGACTTAATCACATTTTCACTGTTCGATATAAACTTATGTAGCCTTAGTTTACCTGTGCTGCACAACTCTCTTGCTTCTTTGACTAGTTTTATTGCTTCGGCTTCTGATGTGACACTTACAAGTCCATCGTCTACATAAAAATTCTTCTGAATGAACTTAACTGTGCTTGGGCCAAACTGAGTTTCACCTTGTGAGGCTAAATGTCTTAAACCAAAGTTGGCACAGCCAGGTGAAGAAGCGGCGCCAAAGAGATGCACCTTCATGCGAAAGACTGAGGGCTGAGAGCTCAAATCACCATGCTCCCACCATAGAAAGCGTAAGTAGTCCTGGTCTTGTGGTGTCACATGGAACTGGTGAAACATACGTTCCACGTCACACATCACAGCAACTGAGCCCTTCCTAAACTGACAGAGTACTCCCACCAAGGTGTTTGTGAGGTCAGGCCCTGTAAGCAGGTGCTCGTTCAGTGAAGTGTCTTGATATTGTGCAGAGCCATCAAAGACTACACGTATCTTGCCGGGCTTTTGAGGGTGGTATACCCCGTGATGGGGTATATACCAGGCAGGGGTATTACAGAGTTCGTCTGGCACCTTTTCTGCATCACCACATGCGATTATGTCCTCCATAAAATTTACATAATCAGTAAAGTACCGTTGATCCCTTTTGAGTCTTCGTTCGAGACTGTTTAAACGTTGCATTGCACTTGACATGTTATTGGGAAGCTTTGGTCTGTCACCTTTGAAAGGCAGTGGCATTTCATAATGTCCGTCCTGCTTTTGTTTAATCCCTTCGTGTAGCTTTGTTAAGAAGCGAAGATCTTCTTGTGAGATACTTGTCTCATCAACTGCTCTTTCTGTGAAGTCTGATTCAAGTGCTTTGAGCACATCTGGAAATGTTACTTCCTTTATTTGTGTCTTGCAAATGTAGTGAACTTCATTCTTCAGCTTTGAGGCTGGTTCAGTCTCTGGAATTACTTGTTTTACAATGATGCGGTGACTTACTCCAATAACATCACTGACTGCATCAGATGAATTACAATAACTTATGCTCCAGCCTAAATCTGTTTTCTGAGCATATGGTTGGTTTTCTTCTCCACATACAACTTCTCTAGGCATTAAAGCTTGTGGGCAGTTGTACCCTAACAGAAGCCCTATTTCACAGTCCAGTGGTGGAGCAATGTTTTCAGTGAGATGCTCCAAATGTGGCCAGGCCCTTGCTGTATCTGGAGTAGGAATGTGACTACGATTAGCAGGTATAAAGTCACGTGTGTACACAATCGGCACAGTGAGTTTCTTCTTGGAAAACAGTCCTCTTATTTGCAGAGCTTCAAGTTTTGTGCATTGAACTGTTGCTTTCTTAGATGACATTGTAGATAGTTTGAGTTTAACTTGCGTTTTAGTTGTGTCTAAGTTGTCTGCTACTTCATTGAGAATGAATGATGAATCACTCTGGGTATCCAGCAGGGCATAGACAAGTACTTCTTTGCTTGGCTCACTTTGTGTGGATACATACACAGGTACTATTGCAGATGTCTGTGTAATACTGCTTTCATGAGTTACTCTGTTAGACGTACTTTCATTTACAATGTCTTGTGACTGTGTGGTTACTTGTTGAGTACTTGCTTTCTGTTCACTTGCTTGTTGTCCTTTAGGTTGTTCTTGTTCTTGTTTTGTCTCTTGTCTTTGTCTTTCTTCGTGCAGGCATGTGGGATGTCGTTTTGTACATATGTCACATTTCATCCGGTTACTGCAGTTCTTGGAAAGATGACCACTATTCAAACAGCCAAAACATAATTTCTCAGTTTGAATGAACTTCACTCTCTCAGCGACTGGTTTCTCTGTAAACATGCGACACTTGTGTAAGCTGTGTCCTGTCTTTTTACAAAACACACAGGAAAATTTACTTTTCTCACTGGTGTTTGTCGTGAAGATTTTTGCTGCATCTTGTCTCTTGTGAATAGGTGTGAGTTGAAGCTTGATCCTTGGTTTATCAAAGTCACTTTGTCTTATGGCTTGGTAAGATGTAATGGGGTTACATGCAATACTTGCCTCCATTGACAGGAAAGTTACAAAATAACTGAAATGTGGAAACTGTTTGTGCTCCAGCTGGTACTCTGTGGCCTTTCTGTTCCATCTGTTACCTAACCAGTCTGGTAGCTTAGCAGTAAGTCTCTGGTTCTCAATACCATCATTGAGGATGTTCAGATTCTCATTGTTACTCATCGCGGATTGGCAACTTTGTAAAAAGTCCACAAACTTTCTTAACTCTGAACTGTCTTTTCCAGTGATTTTCGGCCAGGAGTGTAACTTGTCTCTAAAGGCCTTAGCAATGACAAAAGGCTCACCATAGCGATCATTGAGCATACACCATGCAGCTTCATATGAATCTTCAGTACCTATCAGAAAGTAACCATCTCAGGCTTCCTTTACAGAGCCACCGACATACTTCTGTAAGAAAAATATCTTTTCTGCAGTGGGAATGTTCTTTCTTTCAATAAGTGTCTGAAAAGAGGCTTTCCAATGCTTAAACTTAAGTGGATCCCCACTAAACACTGAAGGCTCTGGAATAGATAGTCTATTGGCTGACATAGCTTCTGCTAAAACTTTTACAAGCTCACCTATACTCTCATGAGTGACGTTTGACTCTCTTGGTGGTTGTAAGGATTGATCAGCAGTGTTCTTGAGCAATGTTACCTGTACATTTGCGGGGTTAACAATGTCACATTCTTGCTTCACTGAAAAGTAGTCTTCATCATAAACTTGTAGTTTTGCCTTTGCTGCACTAAGTCTTTTGAGATTTTCCAATCTTTCAATTTCTCTTTTGAGATCTTCAACTGAATTTCTCCTTGCAGCACTTTCCTCTTGTTGTTGCCTTATCAGGGAAGCTTTCTCTTGTTCTTGTTTTAGCTTGCGTTCAGCTTCCTCCTTCTCTTCTAGGAGGCGCTGTGACGTCGCAGCGGCTTCTTGCTCTGCAGTTATGCGTTTGTCTTCTTCTTCGAGCATTTGTACCTTTTTTCTGTGTCTCTCTTGTTCAGTCATTATCTTCAGTACAGCCTTTGTAGCTTCATACTCTGCAGCAGCTTCTTGTCTTTTGGCAGAGGAGACATTTGAAACAGCTGTACTTGTCTTAGACTGGCTTCGTAGTGAGACACTGGTGGTGCTAGATGATGTAAATATAGAGCTAGCATCAGGCCATGCAATCTCATCTTTACTTGCACCTTCAATGTGAGATTTAGCATTTTGTAGTACTAGATTAGTCACCTATGGCCCACCACCCGCAGGAGGGGCCATAGGGGTCCGGTGCCATGTGTGTTGGGCGGCGGCCAGGGGCGGGGAGCCTGGCGTACCGACCCCCGGCTACACAAGCTGGCTCTAGGGACGTGGAACGTCACCACTCTGGCAGGGAAGGAGCCTGAGCTGGTGTGCGAGGTTGAGAAGTTCCGACTTGATATAGTCGGCCTCACCTCGACACACAGCAGGGGCTCTGGAACCAGCCCTCTCGAGAGGGGTTGGACTCTCTTCCACTCTGGAGTTGCCAATGGTGAGAGGCGCCGAGCAGGGGTGTCAATACTCATTGCGCCTCGGCTTGGTGACTGTGTGTTGAAGTTTACCCCGGTGGACGAGAGGGTGGCCTCCCTTCACCTTCGGGTGGGGGGACGGTTCCTCACTGTTGTTTGTGCCTACGGGCCGAACAGCAGTTCGGAGTATCCGCCCTTTCTGGAATCCTTGGAGGGGGTGCTGGAGAGCGCCCCTTCTGGGGATTCCATAGTTCTGCTGGGGGACTTCAACGCTCACGTTGGCAATGACAGTGAGACCTGGAGAGGCGTGATTGGGAGGAACGGCCCCCCCGATCTGAACCCGAGTGGTGTTCTGTTATTGGACTTCTGTGCTCGTCACAGATTGTCCATAACGAACACCATGCTCAGGCATAAGGGTGTCCATATGTGCACTTGGCACCAGGACACCCTAGGTCGCAGTTCGATGATCGACTTTGTTGTCGTATCGTCGGACTTGCGGCCGCATGTCCTGGACACTCGGGCGAAGAGAGGGGCGGAGCTGTCAACCGATCACCACCTGGTGGTGAGTTGGCTCCGATGGTGGGGGAGGATGCCAGTCAGACCTGGCAGACCCAAACGGATCGTGAGGGTGTGCTGGGAACGTCTGGCGGAGTCCCCTGTCAGAAGGAGTTTCAACTCCCACCTCCGGTCAAGCTTCAACCATGTCCCGAGGGAGGTGGGGGACATTGAGTCCGAGTGGACCATGTTCCGTGCCTCCATTGCTGAGGCGGCCGATCGTTGCTGTGGCCGTAAGGTGGTCGGTGCCTGTCGCAGCGGCAATCCCCGAACCCGTTGGTGGACACCGGCGGTAAGGGATGCCGTCAAGCTGAAGAAGGAGTCCTATCGGGCCTTTTTGGCCTGTGGGACTCCGGAGGCAGCTGACAGGTATCGGCTGGCCAAGCGGGCTGCAGCTGCGGCTGTCGCCGAGGCAAAAACTCGGGTATGGGAGGAGTTTGGCGAGGCCATGGAAAACGACTTCCGGACGGCTTCGAAGAGATTCTGGTCCACCATCCGGCGTCTCAGGGGGGGAAAGCGGTGCACTGTCAACACTGTGTATAGTGGGGATGGTGCACTGCTGACCTCAACTTGGGACGTTGTGAATCGGTGGAGGGAGTACTTCGAAGACCTCCTCAATCCCACCGACACGCCTTCTGATTCAGAAGCGGGGCCTGGGGTCTCGGGGGTAGATTCTCCCATCTCTGGGGTCGAAGTCGCCGAGGTAGTTAAAAAGCTCCTCGGTGGCAGGGCCCCGGGGGTGGATGAGATCCGCCCGGAGTTCCTCAAGGCCCTGGATGTTGTGGGGCTGTCCTGGTTGACACGCCTCTGCAACATCGCGTGGACATCGGGGGCAGTGCCTCTGGATTGGCAGACTGGGGTGGTGGTCCCTCTTTTTAAAAAGGGGGACCGGAGGGTGTGTTCCAACTATAGGGGGATCACACTCCTCAGCCTCCCCGGGAAGGTCTATTCAGGGGTACTGGAGAGGAGGGTCCGCCGGATAGTCAAACCTCGGATTCAGGAGGAGCAATGTGGTTTTCGTCCCGGTCGTGGAACTGTGGACCAGCTCTACACCCTCAGTAGGGTCCTTGAGGGTGCATGGGAGTTTGCCCAACCAGTCCACATGTGTTTTGTGGATCTGGAGAAGGCTTTCGACCGTGTCCCTCGGGGAACCCTCTGGGGAGTGCTCCGGGAGTACGGGGTAACGGACCACCTAATACAGGCTGTCCGTTCCCTGTATGACCGGTGCCAGAGCTTGGTCCGCATCTCTGGCAATAAGTCGAACTCGTTTCCAGTGAGAGTTGGACTCCGCCAGGGCTGCCCTTTGTCACCGATTCTGTTCATAATTTTTATGGACAGAATATCTAGGCGCAGCCAGGGTGTTGAGGAGGTCCGGTTTGGTGACCTCAGGATTCCGTCACTGCTTTTCACGGATGATGTGGTCCTGTTGGCTTCATCATGCCAGGACCTCCAACTCTCACTGGATCGGTTCGCAGCCGAGTGTGAAGCGGTCGGGATGAGGATCAGCACCTCCAAATCCGAGTCCATGGTCCTCAGCCGGAAAAGGGTGGAGTGCACTCTCCGGGTCAGGGATGAGGTCCTGCCCCAAGCGGAGGAGTTTAAGTACCTCGGGGTCTTGTTCACGAGTGAGGGAAGGATGGAGCGAGAGATCGACCGGCGGACTGCCACGGCCTCCGCAGTAATGCGGACGCTGTACAGGTCCGTCGTGGTAAAGAGGGAGCTGAGCCGAAAGGCGAAGCTCTCAATTTACCGGTCGATCTACGTTCCTACCCTCACCTATGGTCACGAGCTTTGGGTAGTGACCGAAAGAACAAGATCGCGGGTACAAGCGGCTGAAATGAGTTTCCTCCGCAGGGTGGCTGGGCTCTCCCTTAGAGATAGGGTGAGAAGCTCGGCCATCCGGGAGGATCTCAGAGTAGAGCCGCTGCTCCTCCGCGTAGAGAGGAGCCAGATGAGGTGGCTCGGGCATCTAATTAGGATGCCCCCCGGACGCCTCCCTGGTGAGGTGTTTAGGGCATCTAATTAGGATGCCCCCCGGACGCCTCCCTGGTGAGGTGTTTAGGGCACGTCCCACTGGGAGGAGGCCCCGGGGAAGACCCAGGACATGCTGGAGAGACTATGTCTCCCGGCTGGCCTGGGAACGCCTTGGGGTCCCCCGGGAGGAGCTAGATGATGTGGCCGGGGAGAGGGAGGTCTGGGCTTCCCTCCTAAAGCTGCTGCCCCCGCGACCCGAATCAGCGGTAGAAGATGGATGGATGGATGGAGATTAGTCACTGATGTGCACTTGTCTAACGTAGATCGCATGTCATGAGGTGGACCATCAATTGCTCTAAATTCATCAAAAATGTCATTGAGCTCTGTAACCTCTCTTTGAACTGTGTCCATGTGACCTTCAACAATGTCAACTGGATCATCTTTGATTACAGATTTTTTGGCAACTTTTATTAATGCTCTCCATCGCTCATAAATCCCGTTAAAACGATGTTGCAATCCTTGTAACTTTTCTTTGTGAAATTCTTTACCCTTCTCTGAAAGCACACGAGTCCTTTCACCTTTACGATGCTCAGTTTGCTTTGTTTGCTCCAAAAACGTGTCATCCACTTGCTCAAGCTCAGTTTCTTTTGTTTCAGACATTCTTGTGCTTCTTTTAACAGTATGTACCTTTAACTTGATCCAAACAACATTACTAACTCATTAACTTGACTTGAGAATGAACTTGGTTGCATTAATTCCCTTCTTGTTACCTTGTGGTGCTGTTGTTTTAGGCTTCACACAGTTCCTTGTTGTTGCTCCTTTTGTGACCTTTCAAACATGTACTTGAATGTCGGACTTCTGGACGTCTTGATGAGGAAGCAACTGGTGAACATGAGTGTCCGTTAACATTTGCAGCAACTTCTTTCTTGATGTAGTGACGCGATGTCGCCACCAGGAGGCCGGGAATCATGCAGGTCCGAGTTCGACTATCACTTCTACCTCTTCTTAAAGTCTTAAAAGTCAATAAAGAGTTCTTTCACTGATGGATTCATTCTTTTAATGACACCACGGAGTTGCAGATGCCACAATGGGACACTTGAGGCACCTTTGACCACCATCTGCTACATTGAAACCACGTTGAACCACCGTCAAACTAAAAGCAACATAAAGAAGCCATTAAGGCAAGGCAAACAAACATAAAACTGCACAAACACAGTATAGAAAACATACCTCGCTGGTTGACCACAACTTGAGGTAGAAATGAGGTCTTAACCTTTCTTAACAGCTTATTTTTCTGGCTGTAAAAAATGTCATGCTTCTCTGAGCTGAGGGCGTACATCACTAATTAGCGCACGGGCGGAACCAAGTACCTGAACAAAAGTTCCTACTTGAGACATCTTTCAAAATAAACATCCTAGTGACACAAAAAATATGCTTAAGGTAAAACAAAATACAAATAACAAATTTATGGCTGTAAAAATCTATACCGTCAGATTATTTGTTTCTAAATGATATTTTCCACCTATATGCACCAGTATTAATATACCACCAGTATAAAAAAATATACGGGGCCAAAATTTATCTTAAACAACCAGAAAGTTTTTCCAACAAGATCAGACTCTGAACGATCATGTATTGATGTACAAACCATCTGTTTGTTTGGGTTCACCTTCAAAATAAGAGCCTATACCTAGTAATGAAGCTTAGTAAGAGGCTCTACTTTAACCTTGACCATTATTATTATTTTTTTCTTAGTTCTTTTCTTTTCATGACCAAAAAGAAAATAAAAAATCCCGGCAGTGACAGGGAACTACCAAGGTTCGTTGAAATATGCTCAAAAAAAAGAGACGAAAAAGGAAATTACCAGGGTTTGTGTAATATCCTAGCTTTAAAATGCTTTTTTAAATTTTTTTTTTTTTTACATTTCAGATGATGTCTGCCATCGCGTGGCATCTTGACATGGATCTTTGGACAGGAGGGGTTTGCCAGATTTTAAGAAGGAAAAAAAACGTAGGTAGTCAGAGGAAGTTACCATAATACTTTGTAGGATGCCAGCCTATCAATATAAAAGCACGGAGACGTTAATAGAAACACATCAGGGTCTTGCCAGCCTCGAAGAAGATACACAGGATGTATTGAGTAATGACAGCGCACAAGAAAGTTTGGTGAACAGTGAAGGAAGAGGAGATGACATTAAGCTTGTTGGGTGGAACATTTTCTTATAACAACTGGAAAAATAAAATAAACAACCGGAACAATAAAATAAACACCTGGGGAAAATAAAGACTCAGAAAAATAAACAACCAGAAAATAATATAAACAACTGGAAAAATAAAATAAACAACCAGAAAATAAAATAATCAACTGGAAAAATGACATAAACAATTGTGTAATAGCAATTTCAGCCAACCCCTCTGGTTTGCTGTTTGACTTTTACTGATGGCTGAGTTGGATTTGTGTCTTGACACATGCAGATAAAGATGAGTAGTGGCTCCAGTTCTTCCCAATGACCATTTATTGCTTGAATGAATTTACAGATAAATTGAAAAATCAATTAACAAAGATTTGAAGGAAAGAGTCTTTAGAAGGCCTTGTTCCTTCTTGCAGCTGCATGGTCAAAAAACTTTTTCCTTCCTCAGCCACACCCAGACAGATGCTGTGGCAGCTGGTCTTGAAGCCTTTACCTTAGGCTCCACCTACAGCTTCCTCGAGGGCACACCTGCACACACACTCTCTCTCCATTCCTCCCATCACATAAACATACTAATAAAAAGAAAGAATGTGTGAAAATCAACACAAATCGCAATTTGGCTCCTACAAATTGGAAAACTGCCAAAACTGCCAAAATTCAACAATTAGAATATGAAACAAACAACCAGCAAGGAAAACAAATAATTGGAAAAATAAAATAAATAACCAGGAAAAAAATAAACAACTGGAAAATAACATAACCAAAAAATGAAATAAACCACTGAAAAAATAAAATAATAGATCTCTGGAAACTCCAAGACTGTTGGAAAACCATTTCAGGTTCATTCATTGAGAGAATGACAAGAGTGTGCAAAGCAGTAATCAAAGCAATGGGTGGCTGTTTGGAAGAATCCAAAATATAAAACATGCTTTGTTGTTTAGTACATAATTCCATATGTGTTCATAGTTTTCATGCCTTCAGTGACAATCTACAATATAAACAGTCATGAAAATAAAGAAAAACCATTAAATGACAAAGTGTGTCCAAACCTGTGTGTGTGTGTGTGTGTGTGTGTGTGTCTGTGTGTGTGTGTGTGTGTGTGTGTGTGTGTGTGTGTGTGTGTGTGTGTGTGTGTGTGTGTGTGTGTGTGTCTGAGGAAGGCTTGTACGATTTGAAATCAGTCAAAAAATGTTGGAGATTGAGTAAAAACACAAAAGAACCAAAGATTCATTGCTTTTTTTAAATTTCATTCAAAACAATTCAATCACTTCTAACACAGTGACAACTGGCATCAAAGCAGCAGAGATATAATTAATTGCACAGGTGTGTCTTTGAAAATGATCTTCCTGTGTAAGATTTGTCTAACCTTTTCTTATGTCCTCTCACAGAGACACACCATCCGTTCAACAATGGAGATTTGTGTGCAGGCACATTCTTGCTATTTTTGCTAATACATCTGCAAATCCACCTGAGTGAAGTGAAGGCTGCTTGACTTTTTCCGTTTGCACACATAACATGGGGCTTTCTTTTGACAGCAAAGCCATCAGTCGGCTCTAAAGGGACTAAAAGCAGTAAATTGCGGTCACAGTTCTATGACAGACAAGAGGAGTGTGTCCCCCTCTAGTGATGATGTAACGACACTGCACCTCAAAACTTGAAATCAGATCTACAGGGGTGGGAAAAAGGCATTTATTCATTCACTGTCAATTAAGACCAGCAAGGTTTGTGCTCCAATAGGATGCAAGCCAATTTGGGTTAAGAGAAATTACTGCAACACAATAGCAGAGTTATGCTTTCAAGGTACACAATATTCACAGACTTGTTCATGGAAAATACTTCACATCCTTATCACATGCTGGTTTGTTGTCTTACCTTAGGTTTTATCTGAGAATCCCTGTCACAGTCTAAGACAATCTAAGTCTTTATGAAGGTTATGTTTCTGAGACACCGTGAGAAAAATGCTGGTTCAGCAGTGTGGTCACTTAAGGCTGCAGGTGGTGTGTTATACTGCAGTGATTCTAATATCCCACTGTCTTAGTGTAGAAGAGCTCCTGTTTATAATGAAAGTGATTATTTTGTGCAACTTGAAAGTAGTAAAATACATGTCTCTGCTTACCATTATCACCCCAGTCGGTGTTCCAGGAGTTGACACAGAGCCAGTAGGAAACACCATCCTCCTCTACCCAGCCCAGGATCTTGATGGCGTGTCTACCCACAGCAGAGCCTGAAACATGCTGATACACACCTGGAGACAGGAAGAGGACGCAAGAAACACAAGTGGGAACCACGAGGTCCCAAGCAACACTGTACACAATCACTGAGCACAATATGCAGTTAGGGTTCACCCTGTACTCAATATTCAGTTAGGGTTCACCCTGTACTCAATATTCAGTGTAATGCGTGTTTGCATTACATCTCTTACTGCTGCATGTGTTCTTGCCAGACTTGTACAATACAAAGTCTTCATAGACTTTAAATGCTCCCTCTACTGGGTCGTTCTTGTATATCTCAGTCCTAATCTGGATCACATTTGATAATGTGATAATGCCCGAGGGCCAACCATCCTGTCTCACATTCTTTCAACCATTAAACCTAAATGCAAATGCACTGTTTTATATAAGTTTTATGTATGACAATTTTCATTTATTCACATGGGAATGCAAATAAATGTGAGTTGCCCAGACATAAACAGGTCCTAAAATCAATACTTCTCATATCTGGAGGGCCCAGTTAAATAAAGAAAAAACCTCCAGGAAGCTTATAAATATCGTAATAGGTTCATTTTAAACATGACTTAGTATGGACACTGAAATGTTGTCTGTCAACTATCAAATTCAAAGCAGATAACCAGTTCACATACAGCTCAATGAGCTCCAGTTGATGAGGAGCATCATCAGGGTCCACAGAGAAAGGAGAAGAAAAAAGCAACATCTCATTTTCAATAGCTGAGAGTTGGTAAACTCATTGTTTTTGTATTAATATTGTCCTGTGGAAAACTGTTCATTACCTCCTGTAGAGCTGAGAAATGTGCAGTGTCAGGCCCAGTTTGTGACAAGTGTTTTTGGAAAAGTTGTAGCTTGGTTCCAAAGGTTTTGATGTGTGCAGACAACTGGCTCTTATCCTTGAAGTCTCATGTTCTGCGCATTCAGATGCTTTTTTAGGTCAACTAAAAACACCAAATCTGCCAGCAATAAAGGATCTGATCAGTTTCCCCACTGAGACAGAAAAAGTGCTGCTGTGAAGCAAAGACATTTTCCAGTTACTTCACGTTCTTAATGCAGTCACTCCTGGATAAGTTGTCATGTGCCCTAGAACGTTTTGACTGACGGGGTCTTTTTTTTTTTTTTTTTTTTTTTTTTTTTTTTTTTCAAATCTGCAGTTTCCATTTCAGAAATCATCTGGAAAGGATGGCAGCAAAGTTACATATTCAGAGGGGGTCAACAGAGTCTTGCTGCTAACATTCAGCAACACAGAAAATTGCATTTTGCATCAGAGATATGCATATTCTGTTTGACAGCACTGGCACGCCAGAAATTATACATTATATGATAGATGCATGTTTTTAAAGAGACAAGCTAACAGGGCTCCTTCTGTTCTTCTCCTCCACATCCTGACTCTTCCTGCCCAGATCTGCCTTCATAGTTGTGCTGCTTTCTCCTCAGCTTCAAGGTGGTTTTATGGTCATATTTTTAAATTAATATTCAACCCTACCATAATACAAAATACAGGCAAGTCCACCACCGAGATGCAACATCATCAAGCACATTGATGTTCAGATTGTAGAATGATCACGATTCATCTTCCCATCCTCAGGAGTTCGTACTTCAAAGATGTCACTGTCAAGTCTGCAAGTCCATACTTACCGTACTTGGTATTTATTTCATGAGAAGGAGGAGAAGTAAAGAATGACCAAGAGACATGAGAAGAGACGAAGGAGGATTAAGGACAGTAAAGGGAGGAAGAGACGGAAAAGTAATAGGACAGGAAGAAGAACAGGAAAGGGGAAAAGAAGGAAAGAACAATAAAGAGAAGCAAATGGTGAAAAAGAGGGAGAAGTGATGATGGAAGGAGCAGGATAAAAGAAGAAAAAAATTTAAAAGGAGGAGAAAGAATGAGAGTATAAAGGAGGAGGTGAAAGGAATGAGGGAGGAAGAAACACAAGGTGCTGAGAAAAACGGAAGAGAGAAGAAGAACGAAGAAAACCAAGTCCGACAAGGTGAAAGAAAAACAAGAAGACAGAAGGAGAAGAAAAAGAGGAAGAGACTGAGGAAGCATAGAAGGAGGACGAGGAACAAGTAGTAAAGGGAGGACGAGATGAAAACTGGGAGCAGTAGAAGGAGGAGACAATGAAGAAAGGAGGAGGAGAAGAAAGAGGAGAAGAAAAAGGAGAGGTGAAGAAGACAGTGAAGGAGGACAAAGGAGACAACGACAGAAGGAAGGAGAGAGGAAAAAGACAGAAATGGCAAAAAGAATGAGGAATAGGAGGAAAAAACGAGGAGCAGAAGGAAGAAGAGATCAAAAAGAAGATGAAGGTGACAGAGGAGGAGAAAGGAATGAGGGAGGACAAACAGAGTGGAGGAGGGAAAAAGGAGAAGGATAAGAAGAAAAGAATAAAGTAGAGAAAAAAGGCAGAGAAGAAGAAGAAGAAAAGACAAGACAGAAAGAACAGAAAGAGGAACGAATGAGGACAAGGAGGAAAGGGAGGAAGAGACAGAAATGTAGTAGAAGGAAGAAGAGAACATGAAGAAAAAAGGAGGCAATGGAGAAGAACAAAGAAGAGAAGGAAAGAATAAGGAACAGAAGGAGAAAGAAATGAAAAACAGAAGGAAGGTGATGGAGAAGGTAGAGGAGAAAGAATGAAACAACAGGAAGAGGAAGTGTAGAAAAGAATAAGGATAGGAAGAAGGCAAATAAAAAGAGGAGAAAGATGAGAAGAAAGAAGCAGAAGATAGAGAATGAGAAAAATAGAACATGACAGAGAACAGAGGAGAAGAAGGGAGAAAAAGACAGGAAGAGGAGAAAGATGAAGACAGGAGGAGAAGCAACTTTTATTTGCCTATTTATTTGCCTTTTTCCCTGTGGGGAAAAAGGCAAATAAATGTAGAAGCAAGAATAGAAGAAGAAAGAAGCATCTTCAAACAGATGAAGAAAAGAAAAGAATGAAGAAAAACAAGGAGAAGAGGAAGAAAGAGATGAAAAAGAACAAGAACGTGACAGAAAGAGGAAGAGGAAGCAGGAGTCGGAGAAAGAGTCAAAGGAGAAGAAAGAAGGAGATGTCAGATGGAGGTGAAGGAAGAAAGAAGGCGATAAAGACAGGAGAAGACAGAAGAAGGAGAAGACTAGAAAAGGTAGAGAAGGAGGAGAAGAGGAGAATAAAGAGGAAAAAACAAAATGGCTGAAGAATAAAGGAGAAAGAGGAGAAGGAAAGAAGGAGGAAGAAAGGAAGAGGAGAAGGAAGAAGAACAAGTAAAAGGAAGGAAAAGTAGCAGAAGTAGTAGGAGAAGGAGGACACCATGAAAAAACAGGAACAGGAAAGGAACAAAGGAGAGAAGAAGAGAAGAGAGAGGAGAAAATTGGAATTGAAGTAGAAGGAGGAGACAGGAGGAGAATGAGGAAGAGAAGATAAAGAAGGAAGAGGAGAAAGAAAGAGAAGAAGAAGAAGACAGAGAGGGACCAGGAGGAGAAAAAAAGAATGAGAAAAAGAGGGAAGAGATGAAATGAATGAGGGACAGAATGAGGAAGAGTAGAAGGAGAAAAAGGAGGAAGAGGAACAAGGAGCAGAGGGAGGAAGGAATAGAGAAGAATGAGTCGTAGAAGAAGGAGGAGAACACGAGGAAAAAGTAGTAGTAGCAAGAGAAAGGAGGACAAGAAAGCGGGAAGAGAACAAGACAGAAGGACAAGAGAAGCAGGAAGAGTAGAAGAAGGAAAAAACTAAGAAAAAAGAAGGAGAAGATGGCATCCGATGAAGAAAGAGGAAAGGGAGGACGGGATTAGAAAAGGGAGCAGTAAATGGAGAAGAAAAAGGAGATGGAGAAAAAGGAAGAAGAGAAGAACGGCAAAGTGGAGACAACGACAGAAGGAGACAAATACAGAAGGAAGAGAAAGAATGAAATGAAGATAGGAGGAGAAAGGAGAACAACACAGACAAGGAGGAGGAGAAAGAAGATGGAAAAAGAAGATACAGGACAGAAAGACAGAGATGGAGTAGAAAAGCATGCTGGAGAGAGGAAGAAGGAAGAAGAACAAGGAAAAGATGAAGTAACAGGTGAAAAGGGAAGAGGAGGGAGGAGAAGATAGGAGGGTGAGGAGAAATGAGACAAAGAGGAGGAGAAAGAAAAACAAGGAGTTTGAGATAGAGGAGGAGAAAGGAGAAGATGCAAGAGGAGGAGGATCAAATGAAGAAGAAAAAAGAGGAGACAGAAGGAAGAAAAGACAAAAGGACAATAAAGGAGAAGCAATCAGATGAGGAGGAGGAGAAGGAAAGAGGAAGGAGGTGACAAAGGAGAATGAAGGAGAAGACCGGAGAAGAATCTTTTCCTTTTTCTTACAAGAAAGACAATTAGAAAAAGGAGGAAGGAGGAAGAAGAGCAAGGAGTAGAGAGATGCAGAGATGAAGAAGACAACAGAAGGAGAAGAAAGGAGACACAAACAAAAGGAGGAAGAGAAGGAAACAGCAAAAAGAGGAGGACAAAGTAGGAGAAGGACATGAAAAAGGAAGAGGAGAAAAGAATGAGGTAGAAAAGGACAAGACAAGAATGAGGAAGAGGAAAAGGAGAAGAGGAGGAGGAGTAGGAAGAAGATGAACAAGGAGTAAAAGGAGGAAGAGATGGAAAAATAATAGAAATAGTAGGAGAGGAAAAGAAAAAAGGTGCAGAGGAGAAATAAAGAAGAAAAAGAGGAGAGGAAGGAGGAAAATAGGAGGGGACAAGTAGAAAAAGGATGAGAAAAGAATGGCAAGACTGAAGGAAAGGAGAAGGAGAAGGAAGAGCAGAAAGAGAAGCAAGATGAGCAAGGAGCACAGGGAGGAAGGGATGAAAAGAAGAGGAAGAAGGCAACAGAGAAGGAGGAGGAGAAAGGAGACAGAAAGGGTAGAAGGAAGGATATGGAGAAAGGACAAGACAACGAAGGAGAAAGAAGTAGACAAAAAGGAGGAGGACAAAGGAGAAGGATAGATGATGAAGAATGAGTAGCAGAAGAGGAAGGGGGGAAACAAAGAAAAAAGGAGAAGTAGAAAAAGATGGAAGAGAAGAAAAGCAATAAGCAAGAGGAGAAGACAAGAATGACAGGGAGGAAAAGAAAAGAATGAAAAACGATACGGAAGAAAAAGGCGTAAAGGGAAGAAGGGATGAGAAAAGGGAGTACTGTAAGGAGACAAAGACGATTAAGAAGAGAAGATGACAAGGTAGGAGAAAGGAGGAGGGTATAGAAAAGAATGAGGTAGAAAACCAGAAGGTGAGACTGAGTAAGAGAAAAAAAGAAAAGGAGGAGAAGGAAAGAATGAATACAAGGATTAGGAGAAGAGAAAGGCAAGATGAAAAGCATAAGGAGAGAATGAGGGAGAGCAGGAGAAGAAGATGAAGAGAAGCAAGGAGTCAAGGGAGGAACAGATGAAGAAAAATGAGTTATAGAAGAGGAAGGAGGAGAACAAAAATGGAGAAGGAAGAGGAGAAAATTAAGATGGAAGGAGAAAAGGGAAAAAGAGATGAGAAGAGGGAGCAGTGCAAGGAGACAAAGATAGAAAAAACACAAGAAAAAGAAGGAAAAGAAAAAGACAGAATAGGAATAGAAAAGGAAGAAGAATGAGTAGAACGAAGAAGAGATAGACATGAAGGCAAAAGGAGGGAGAAGGAAAAGAAAAGGAAAAGAAAAATAGGAGGGGAAGAATAGAAGAAGGCAGAAGGAGGATGATAAAAATGACGAGACAGAAAAAGAAGAAAAGAATAAGGAAAAGCAGAGGAGAAAGCAAGAAGAGGAGAAAGAAGACAAAAGACAAGGAGGAGAAGGAATGAGGAGAAGAAGAGAAGGGGAGATGAGAAGAATAAGAAGAAGGAGGAAGAGAAGCAAGAGATGAAAAAGACGAGGAAAAAGGCCACAGAGAAGGAGGACAAAGGAGATAAATACAAAGGAGGAGGGGAAAGTACAAGACAGAAAGAGGAAAGAAAAACTGGGAGATGGAGTAGAAGAGGAAGATAGAAGGAAGAGGAAAAGAAAAAATGAAGAAAAGAAAGAGGAGATGAAAAGAATGAGGAAGAGGAGGAAGAAATACAAGGAGCAGAGGGAAAAGAGATGGAAATGTAGTAGGAGAGAACAGAGTAGAACATAAAGGGGAGAGAAGAAAACAGGAGAACAGAGAAGGAAGGAGAAAAATATAAGAGTAGTAGAATAGAGGAGAACTATGAGAAAGAATGAAAGGGAGAAGAAAGAAGAAGCAGAAGAAGAATAAAAGAATGAGGGAGAGAACAGAACAAGGAGCAGAAGGAGGAAAAAACTAGTAGGCAGAAGGAGAAGACAGAAGAAAAGTAGAAGTCAGAAAGAGGAGCAGAAGAACGGAGAGGACAGAAAGTGAAGGAGAGGGAGGATGAACAAGGAGTAAAGGGATTAAGAGTTTGAAAACTAGCAGGAGTAGAGGATGAAGAAAAAAGGGATAGAAAAGAAGAAAACAGAAGAAGAGAAGGAGGGAGAAAAAATAGAAGGATGGGATAAGAATGACAAGACAGAAGAAAAGAATGAAAGGAGTAGAAGAAGACAAGACTAAAAGAATGAGGGAGAGAAGGAGAAGAAGGAAGGAGAGGAACAATGAGTAAAGGGAGGAAGAGATGAAGAAGAATGAGTAGAAGAGGAAAGTAGAAAACAGGAGTAGAAGAAGGAGGAAGAGGAGAAGAAAGGAGAACAGAGAAGAGGAAGAAAAGAGGAGGAGTAGAAGACAGGACAATAAAACAATGAAAAGGAGGAAAAGGAAGACAGAAAAGGAGGAGGAAGAAGAAGACAGAAGAAGGAGAAAGGAGAAGAAGAGAAGAGGAGGAGATGGAAAAGTAGTAGATGCATTAGGAGGGGGAGGAGAACATGAAGGAAAAAGTGGTGAATGAGAAGGAAAAAGGACAAGAGAAGAGGAAGGAGAAAAATAAGGAGTAGAAGAAGAAAAGAACGAGGAAGAGACGAATAAGACGTAGACAGTAGGAAAAGGAGAAGAGAAGAATGAGGAAGAGCAGAGAAGAATGAATGAGACAAAGGCAGAAGGAGAAGAAAAGAATGAGGAGATGAAGAGAAGGGGAGATAAGAATGAGGGAGAGTAGATTGGGAAGGAGGAAGCACAAGATATCTAAAACAAGAGCAAGAAGAGAAGAATAAGGAAAAGCAACGAGTAAAAGGGATGAAGAGATGAAAACATAGTGGGAGAGAAAGAAGGAGAACAAAGAAAAAGGGGGAACAGAGAGCAGGAAGGAGAAAAACAAGGGAGGAGAAGAAGACAGGAAGATCATTAACAAGAATGAAAAGGAGAAGAAAGAATGAGAGGACAGGAGGAGAAAAGGAGGAAGAAGGAGAAGACGGAATGGGGAGCAGAAAAAAGAAGGTAGAAAAGGAGAAGAGAATGAGGAGGAAGAATCAGAAGGAATAAAGTGAGGAAGAGATGGATAAGCAGGAGGGAGAGAGAAAGGGCCAGAGGAAGTAAAATGTAGAAGGACAAAGACGAGAGGACTAAGAAAAACAGAAATAGAAACAGAAAAAAAGGAGAAAGAAAACTCAAGGAAGACAAGAATAATTAAAAGTAGACAGAAGGAGAAGGAGAGAGGAATGAGGAAGAGCAGAGTAGACAAAGAAGGAAAATGAGAAAGAAGGAGAAGAAGAGAAAGGAGGAGGAGAAAGGATAAAAAAGACAGAGGAGGTAGAAAGAAGGACATGAAGAAGAACAAGACAAAGAAGGAGAAAGAAGACAGAAAAGGGAGGAAGCAAAAGAAGAAGAAAAGAATGAGGGAGCACAGGGAGGAAAAATGAGAAGACAGAAGCAGGAAAAGATGACAGAAGGAGAAATAAATAGAAGACAGAGGAGTAAGAGGAGAAAAAATGAAAAACAGAAGGAGAATAAAGAAGAAGCCAAAAGAAGGAGAAAAAACAAAAGACAAAAGGAAAGCATGAGGAAGAGAAGGAGAAAGAACAAGGAAAGAGGGAAAGAGTTGGAAAAGAAGCAGTACTAGGAGAGAAAGGAGGAGGACAACTCAAGAAGAAAGGGGAAGAGAAGAAAAAAGGAGAGGAGGAAGGAGTAACAAAATAGGAAGATGGGATAAGAAAATGACAAGACAGAAGGAGAAGGAAGACAAGAGAAGGAGGAGACAAAACAATAGAGTGAGGAAGAGTAGAAAGAGGGGGAACAAGGAGTAATAGAGGAAGAAATGAAAAAGAATAAGTAGAACAGGAAGTAAAATGTGAAGAAAATAGAGGAAAAAGAAGGACGAGGAGAAGACAAGAGTGACAAAAAGAAGGAGAAGAAGAACAAAAGAATGAAGGAGACTGAAGATGGACAGAAAGAAAATGCAAGAACAAGGAGTAAAGGAAGTTGTGTAAGGAGACAATGAAGCGAGGAGGAGAATAAAAGAATGAGAAAAATGAAAAGAATGACAAAACAAATACAAAAACAAAAACAGTGGAGGAGAAAGGAGACAAAGACTGAAGGAAGAGGAGAAAGAAGGGAAAGATGGAAGGAGGAGTAATAGAGAAGGGAGAAGGAGAACAAGGGTGGGGGGAAGAGGAGATGAAAGAAGAAGAGGAAAATGACGGGAGGAGAAAGAAGGACAAGAAGACAGAAGAAGAGAAAAGGCTAAGAAGATGACAGAATAGGAAGAGGAGAAAAAGGAAAAGAAAGGAGGAAAGAAGGAGGAAGTGAAGGAGGTGGAGAAAAGGATAAAGGAAAACAAGAAGTAGAGGGATGAAGAGATGATGAAGATGACAGAAGGAGAAGGAAAAGAAGATGGAGGTAAAGAAGGAATCGAAAGAATAATGAGTGGAACGAGGGAGAGAAGAAGGTGAAGAAGAAAAAGTAGTTAAGAGAAAGGAAGAGAACATGAAGGAAAAAGCAGAATGGAGGCAAAGGAAGGGGAAAAAGACAGAAGAGGAGAAGAAAATGGAGAAAAAAACTGGAGGCAGTAGAAGCAGAAGGAAGGGGGAAATAGGAGGACAAAACAATGGAAGGAAAGGGATGAGATGACGAGAGGGGGAGAAAAAGGAGGAGAGGGAGGAAGAAGAAGGATTAGAAAACAGTCAAGAAGAAGAGTAGTAGGAGAGGAAGAAGGCAGAAAACATGTTGAAAAAAGGACAAAAAGAGAAGACAAGGCAAAGAATAAGAACAAAAAAAATAGTGCATTTTATAAAACGTGTACAGAACAGCATTCAAAGGCCACTTTTCTGTCGTCTCAGAGGTGGGAAGGTCCACAATCACATCAGGAGACCTGAGGGTGGAAAACAAAAGTCAAACACAATGACTTCCTGGACAGTTTCACATGTTAATGATTGTTGGTTGCATAGCATTAAATAGTAAAAGATCACCAAAACATAAATCAAGTTCCAACATAATGTTTCAAACCCACCCTTATCTAATATTTACATGATAGCTCTGCTTCAGCAGCTTGGAGGACTCAAAGCCAAAGCTGATGAATTTGAGGTCTGTGTTTTGATTCACCAAAATGATGCCATGTGCTTTCATATTTGTATTATGCCAACATTCTTCAGTCTGGATGGCTGTGAGCAGCTACAGGGACAGAAAGTTAAATAAAGAACCCACCAGAAAAGGTCTCAGGAAAAACACGGCTTTCCAGACCATTCAATGCAGTCATTTTCAGTTTGAAGAAGCACTTATCGTTTCTGATGCTGAGCAAAGCTGCAGTCAGACATTTAAAACACTGAAAAGTCCTTTAGAGTGTAATGACGCTTTATCTGAATAAAAACTGTCCTGGAATCTCTGATGGAGTTCAGGATTCATCCAGAACAAGAACATTATTTACCATCAGGACCAATGTTAAAGTGTGTAAATACAATCATCACTATCAGTTTGAAGAAGCACTTACAGTTTCTGATGCTGAATAAAGCTGCAGGTATTTAATAGTCAAAAGAAAGAATGTCACCCACAGTCAGCTTTAGGCAGTAAATGGGTTATCTGTAGGTATAATGATGTTTCTGAAAAATCCACAATTAAATTCTAGGAAATCTGAATATTACTGTTTAACAAATCAACTAGGAATCCGAGAGTTTGAAGAGAGGGTCAGTTTATGATGCCACATTCGCCATCAGCTATGAAACACTGATACAGTCAATCAGCTGCAGTGAACAAAACCACTCAGAATAACGCTGAACCTTGTTGACATTATGAGCAGTCAGCAACAGGCCTCATCCGAAATAAGCACACAAAAGTGGGAGCTACTGTGACAGCCTCTTATTCTCCAGCTTACAAACTGGAAATCAAACATCGGACAGGAGGCAGGAAACACGCAGTTACTCACACGGTTATGGAAGAAAACAGCAGAACAGCTCGGTTTGACTCGGAGAGATGAAATAACAGGTGGAGCATCAGACCGACACTGGTTCAGTTCAGCTCTGAGTTCAGAACAACACAAAC
Source organism: Amphiprion ocellaris (assembly GCF_022539595.1). NCBI lineage: Eukaryota > Metazoa > Chordata > Actinopteri > Pomacentridae > Amphiprion > Amphiprion ocellaris. Next base: position 9,274,452 of record NC_072773.1, on the reverse strand, counting down.
CTGACTGTGCGTTTTAAACAACATCGTAACATCCGTTCACAGACAGGATCAGCTCTGAACTGAAAAAGACCCGATGTCCAACAACATTTTCAACAAGCAGCTAAACTCAGCTACGATCTCTGAGCCTGGACGCTGTGAGGTCATAAAGCCTCTCCGAACACTTCTGCTGACCGTTCCATGGATTCCACAAATAAACACTTGGAGCATTTTTTGAAAAATGGCCTCGACGCCATTTTGTTTCCAAAAGTTTCAACACCAAATTCGAGAAAAATCCATGTCCCCAAACCAAAATATCAGTTTTTCCAAATGACTACAGCACATTCCATACATTTCCCTCAACTTTTCACATAAAATAAGTACGGAAATTACACCAAGAAACCGTCTGTATCACCAAAACAGTTTTTCAAACAGGTCCTCAAACATTCTGTTACTTAACAAACTTTAAATTCAACAATTTATTCTAAAATTTCTCCTGAAATGGCGTCCAAGGTGTTTCTGAAGGTCAGTTTAGGAGTCATGCTCAGCAGAAACACCACTTTTATTTTCTTACCTGTGTGCTGACTCTCCAGGTCTGTCAGGCCTCCAAACAGCAGCTGCTCTTCTGTCTGATCCGTTTGTCCAGCGGGTCGGTTTTCTTCTTCTTCTGTCAGTAATCCACCGAGTTTGTTCTTCAACAAGGTCCATTCTTCAGATGCTTTCCAGCGTTTCAAATCTCCAGAGTCCATCTCCCAGTTTCTCTAACAGCTCAGCTCCAAATCCAAGTGCAGAATGACAGTCGAAAGAGCAGCAGGTCTTTTATAGGAGTTCGGCTGCGCGTCATCGTTGTTTCCATGGCGTTAAGATGACGCATGCACGCGCATGTGCGTGACAGACGTTGATATGAAGTTAAATGTATGATCTATACCGTCAGATTATTTGTTTCTAAATGATATTTTCCACCTATATGCACCAGTATTAATATACCACCAGTATAAAAAAATATACGGGGCCAAAATTTATCTTAAACAACCAGTAAATTAAGTTTTTCCAACAAGATCAGACTCTGAACGATCATGTACTGATGTACAAACCATCTGTTTGTTTGGGTTCACCTTCAAAATAAGAGCCTATACCTAGTAATGAAGCTTAGTAAGAGGCTCTACTTTAACCTTGACCATTATTATTATTTTTTTCTTAGTTCTTTTCTTTTCATGACCAAAAAAAAAAAAAAAATCCCGGCAGTGACACGGAACTACACGGTTCGTTGAAATATGCTCAAAAAAAAAAAAGGGGACGAAAAAGGAAATTACCAGGGTTTGTGTAATATCCTAGCTTTAAAATGCTTTTTAAATTTTTTTTTTTTTTTTTACATTTCAGATGATGTCTGCCATCGCGTGGCATCTTGACATGGATCTTTGGACAGGAGGGGTTTGCCAGATTTTAGAAAGGAAAAAAAACGTAGGTAGTCAGAGGAAGTTACCATAATACTTTGTAGGATGCCAGCCTATCAATATAAAAGCACGGAGACGTTAATAGAAACACATCAGGGTCTTGCCAGCCTCGAAGAAGATACACAGGATGTATTGAGTAATGACAGCGCACAAGAAAGTTTGGTGAACAGTGAAGGAAGAGGAGATGACATTAAGCTTGTTGGGTGGAACATTTTCTTATAACAACTGGAAAAATAAAATAAACAACCGGAACAATAAAATAAACACCTGGGGGAAATAAAGACTCAGGAAAATGAAATAAACAACCAGAAAATAAAATAAACAACTGGAAAAATAAAATAAACAACCAGAAAATAAAATAATCAACTGGAAAAATGACATAAACAATTGTGTAATAGCAATTTCAGCCAACCCCTCTGGTTTGCTGTTTGACTTTTACTGATGGCTGAGTTGGATTTGTGTCTTGACACATGCAGATAAAGATGAGTAGTGGCTCCAGTTCTTCCCAATGACCATTTATTGCTTGAATGAATTTACAGATAAATTGAAAAATCAATTAACAAAGATTTGAAGGAAAGAGTCTTTAGAAGGCCTTGTTCCTTCTTGCAGCTGCATGGTCAAAAAACTTTTTCCTTCCTCAGCCACACCCAGACAGATGCTGTGGCAGCTGGTCTTGAAGCCTTTACCTTAGGCTCCACCTACAGCTTCCTCGAGGGCACACCTGCACACACACTCTCTCTCCATTCCTCCCATCACATAAACATACTAATAAAAAGAAAGAATGTGTGAAAATCAACACAAATCGCAATTTGGCTCCTACAAATTGGAAAACTGCCAAAACTGCCAAAATTCAACAATTAGAATATGAAACAAACAACCAGCAAGGAAAACAAATAATTGGAAAAATAAAATAAATAACCAGGAAAAAAATAAACAACTGGAAAATAACATAACCAAAAAATGAAATAAACCACTGAAAAAATAAAATAATAGATCTCTGGAAACTCCAAGACTGTTGGAAAACCATTTCAGGTTCATTCATTGAGAGAATGACAAGAGTGTGCAAAGCAGTAATCAAAGCAATGGGTGGCTGTTTGGAAGAATCCAAAATATAAAACATGCTTTGTTGTTTAGTACATAATTCCATATGTGTTCATAGTTTTCATGCCTTCAGTGACAATCTACAATATAAACAGTCATGAAAATAAAGAAAAACCATTAAATGACAAAGTGTGTCCAAACCTGTGTGTGTGTGTGTGTGTGTGTGTGTGTGTGTGTCTGTGTGTGTGTGTGTGTGTGTGTGTGTGTGTGTGTCTGAGGAAGGCTTGTACGATTTGAAATCAGTCAAAAAATGTTGGAGATTGAGTAAAAACACAAAAGAACCAAAGATTCATTGCTTTTTTAAAATTTCATTCAAAACAATTCAATCACTTCTAACACAGTGACAACTGGCATCAAAGCAGCAGAGATATAATTAATTGCACAGGTGTGTCTTTAAAAATGATCTTCCTGTGTAAGATTTGTCTAACCTTTTCTTATGTCCTCTCACAGAGACACACCATCCGTTCAACAATGGAGATTTGTGTGCAGGCACATTCTTGCTATTTTTGCTAATACATCTGCAAATCCACCTGAGTGAAGTGAAGGCTGCTTGACTTTTTCCGTTTGCACACATAACATGGGGCTTTCTTTTGACAGCAAAGCCATCAGTCGGCTCTAAAGGGACTAAAAGCAGTAAATTGCGGTCACAGTTCTATGACAGACAAGAGGAGTGTGTCCCCCTCTAGTGATGATGTAACGACACTGCACCTCAAAACTTGAAATCAGATCTACAGGGGTGGGAAAAAGGCATTTATTCATTCACTGTCAATTAAGACCAGCAAGGTTTGTGCTCCAATAGGATGCAAGCCAATTTGGGTTAAGAGAAATTACTGCAACACAATAGCAGAGTTATGCTTTCAAGGTACACAATATTCACAGACTTGTTCATGGAAAATACTTCACATCCTTATCACATGCTGGTTTGTTGTCTTACCTTAGGTTTTATCTGAGAATCCCTGTCACAGTCTAAGACAATCTAAGTCTTTATGAAGGTTATGTTTCTGAGACACCGTGAGAAAAATGCTGGTTCAGCAGTGTGGTCACTTAAGGCTGCAGGTGGTGTGTTATACTGCAGTGATTCTAATATCCCACTGTCTTAGTGTAGAAGAGCTCCTGTTTATAATGAAAGTGATTATTTTGTGCAACTTGAAAGTAGTAAAATACATGTCTCTGCTTACCATTATCACCCCAGTCGGTGTTCCAGGAGTTGACACAGAGCCAGTAGGAAACACCATCCTCCTCTACCCAGCCCAGGATCTTGATGGCGTGTCTACCCACAGCAGAGCCTGAAACATGCTGATACACACCTGGAGACAGGAAGAGGACGCAAGAAACACAAGTGGGAACCACGAGGTCCCAAGCAACACTGTACACAATCACTGAGCACAATATGCAGTTAGGGTTCACCCTGTACTCAATATTCAGTTAGGGTTCACCCTGTACTCAATATTCAGTGTAATGCGTGTTTGCATTACATCTCTTACTGCTGCATGTGTTCTTGCCAGACTTGTACAATACAAAGTCTTCATAGACTTTAAATGCTCCCTCTACTGGGTCGTTCTTGTATATCTCAGTCCTAATCTGGATCACATTTGATAATGTGATAATGCCCGAGGGCCAACCATCCTGTCTCACATTCTTTCAACCATTAAACCTAAATGCAAATGCACTGTTTTATATAAGTTTTATGTATGACAATTTTCATTTATTCACATGGGAATGCAAATAAATGTGAGTTGCCCAGACATAAACAGGTCCTAAAATCAATACTTCTCATATCTGGAGGGCCCAGTTAAATAAAGAAAAAACCTCCAGGAAGCTTATAAATATCGTAATAGGTTCATTTTAAACATGACTTAGTATGGACACTGAAATGTTGTCTGTCAACTATCAAATTCAAAGCAGATAACCAGTTCACATACAGCTCAATGAGCTCCAGTTGATGAGGAGCATCATCAGGGTCCACAGAGAAAGGAGAAGAAAAAAGCAACATCTCATTTTCAATAGCTGAGAGTTGGTAAACTCATTGTTTTTGTATTAATATTGTCCTGTGGAAAACTGTTCATTACCTCCTGTAGAGCTGAGAAATGTGCAGTGTCAGGCTCAGTTTGTGACAAGTGTTTTTGGAAAAGTTGTAGCTTGGTTCCAAAGGTTTTGATGTGTGCAGACAACTGGCTCTTATCCTTGAAGTCTCATGTTCTGCGCATTCAGATGCTTTTTTAGGTCAACTAAAAACACCAAATCTGCCAGCAATAAAGGATCTGATCAGTTTCCCCACTGAGACAGAAAAAGTGCTGCTGTGAAGCAAAGACATTTTCCAGTTACTTCACGTTCTTAATGCAGTCACTCCTGGATAAGTTGTCATGTGCCCTAGAACGTTTTGACTGACGGGGTCTTTTTTTTTTTTTTTTTTTTTTTTTTTTTTTCAAATCTGCAGTTTCCATTTCAGAAATCATCTGGAAAGGATGGCAGCAAAGTTACATATTCAGAGGGGGTCAACAGAGTCTTGCTGCTAACATTCAGCAACACAGAAAATTGCATTTTGCATCAGAGATATGCATATTCTGTTTGACAGCACTGGCACGCCAGAAATTATACATTATATGATAGATGCATGTTTTTAAAGAGACAAGCTAACAGGGCTCCTTCTGTTCTTCTCCTCCACATCCTGACTCTTCCTGCCCAGATCTGCCTTCATAGTTGTGCTGCTTTCTCCTCAGCTTCAAGGTGGTTTTATGGTCATATTTTTAAATTAATATTCAACCCTACCATAATACAAAATACAGGCAAGTCCACCACCGAGATGCAACATCATCAAGCACATTGATGTTCAGATTGTAGAATGATCACGATTCATCTTCCCATCCTCAGGAGTTCGTACTTCAAAGATGTCACTGTCAAGTCTGCAAGTCCATACTTACCGTACTTGGTATTTATTTCATGAGAAGGAGGAGAAGTAAAGAATGACCAAGAGACATGAGAAGAGACGAAGGAGGATTAAGGACAGTAAAGGGAGGAAGAGACGGAAAAGTAATAGGACAGGAAGAAGAACAGGAAAGGGGAAAAGAAGGAAAGAACAATAAAGAGAAGCAAATGGTGAAAAAGAGGGAGAAGTGATGATGGAAGGAGCAGGATAAAAGAAGAAAAAAATTTAAAAGGAGGAGAAAGAATGAGAGTATAAAGGAGGAGGTGAAAGGAATGAGGGAGGAAGAAACACAAGGTGCTGAGAAAAACGGAAGAGAGAAGAAGAACGAAGAAAACCAAGTCCGACAAGGTGAAAGAAAAACAAGAAGACAGAAGGAGAAGAAAAAGAGGAAGAGACTGAGGAAGCATAGAAGGAGGACGAGGAACAAGTAGTAAAGGGAGGACGAGATGAAAACTGGGAGCAGTAGAAGGAGGAGACAATGAAGAAAGGAGGAGGAGAAGAAAGAGGAGAAGAAAAAGGAGAGGTGAAGAAGACAGTGAAGGAGGACAAAGGAGACAACGACAGAAGGAAGGAGAGAGGAAAAAGACAGAAATGGCAAAAAGAATGAGGAATAGGAGGAAAAAACGAGGAGCAGAAGGAAGAAGAGATCAAAAAGAAGATGAAGGTGACAGAGGAGGAGAAAGGAATGAGGGAGGACAAACAGAGTGGAGGAGGGAAAAAGGAGAAGGATAAGAAGAAAAGAATAAAGTAGAGAAAAAAGGCAGAGAAGAAGAAGAAGAAAAGACAAGACAGAAAGAACAGAAAGAGGAACGAATGAGGACAAGGAGGAAAGGGAGGAAGAGACAGAAATGTAGTAGAAGGAAGAAGAGAACATGAAGAAAAAAGGAGGCAATGGAGAAGAACAAAGAAGAGAAGGAAAGAATAAGGAACAGAAGGAGAAAGAAATGAAAAACAGAAGGAAGGTGATGGAGAAGGTAGAGGAGAAAGAATGAAACAACAGGAAGAGGAAGTGTAGAAAAGAATAAGGATAGGAAGAAGGCAAATAAAAAGAGGAGAAAGATGAGAAGAAAGAAGCAGAAGATAGAGAATGAGAAAAATAGAACATGACAGAGAACAGAGGAGAAGAAGGGAGAAAAAGACAGGAAGAGGAGAAAGATGAAGACAGGAGGAGAAGCAACTTTTATTTGCCTATTTATTTGCCTTTTTCCCTGTGGGGAAAAAGGCAAATAAATGTAGAAGCAAGAATAGAAGAAGAAAGAAGCATCTTCAAACAGATGAAGAAAAGAAAAGAATGAAGAAAAACAAGGAGAAGAGGAAGAAAGAGATGAAAAAGAACAAGAACGTGACAGAAAGAGGAAGAGGAAGCAGGAGTCGGAGAAAGAGTCAAAGGAGAAGAAAGAAGGAGATGTCAGATGGAGGTGAAGGAAGAAAGAAGGCGATAAAGACAGGAGAAGACAGAAGAAGGAGAAGACTAGAAAAGGTAGAGAAGGAGGAGAAGAGGAGAATAAAGAGGAAAAAACAAAATGGCTGAAGAATAAAGGAGAAAGAGGAGAAGGAAAGAAGGAGGAAGAAAGGAAGAGGAGAAGGAAGAAGAACAAGTAAAAGGAAGGAAAAGTAGCAGAAGTAGTAGGAGAAGGAGGACACCATGAAAAAACAGGAACAGGAAAGGAACAAAGGAGAGAAGAAGAGAAGAGAGAGGAGAAAATTGGAATTGAAGTAGAAGGAGGAGACAGGAGGAGAATGAGGAAGAGAAGATAAAGAAGGAAGAGGAGAAAGAAAGAGAAGAAGAAGAAGACAGAGAGGGACCAGGAGGAGAAAAAAAGAATGAGAAAAAGAGGGAAGAGATGAAATGAATGAGGGACAGAATGAGGAAGAGTAGAAGGAGAAAAAGGAGGAAGAGGAACAAGGAGCAGAGGGAGGAAGGAATAGAGAAGAATGAGTCGTAGAAGAAGGAGGAGAACACGAGGAAAAAGTAGTAGTAGCAAGAGAAAGGAGGACAAGAAAGCGGGAAGAGAACAAGACAGAAGGACAAGAGAAGCAGGAAGAGTAGAAGAAGGAAAAAACTAAGAAAAAAGAAGGAGAAGATGGCATCCGATGAAGAAAGAGGAAAGGGAGGACGGGATTAGAAAAGGGAGCAGTAAATGGAGAAGAAAAAGGAGATGGAGAAAAAGGAAGAAGAGAAGAACGGCAAAGTGGAGACAACGACAGAAGGAGACAAATACAGAAGGAAGAGAAAGAATGAAATGAAGATAGGAGGAGAAAGGAGAACAACACAGACAAGGAGGAGGAGAAAGAAGATGGAAAAAGAAGATACAGGACAGAAAGACAGAGATGGAGTAGAAAAGCATGCTGGAGAGAGGAAGAAGGAAGAAGAACAAGGAAAAGATGAAGTAACAGGTGAAAAGGGAAGAGGAGGGAGGAGAAGATAGGAGGGTGAGGAGAAATGAGACAAAGAGGAGGAGAAAGAAAAACAAGGAGTTTGAGATAGAGGAGGAGAAAGGAGAAGATGCAAGAGGAGGAGGATCAAATGAAGAAGAAAAAAGAGGAGACAGAAGGAAGAAAAGACAAAAGGACAATAAAGGAGAAGCAATCAGATGAGGAGGAGGAGAAGGAAAGAGGAAGGAGGTGACAAAGGAGAATGAAGGAGAAGACCGGAGAAGAATCTTTTCCTTTTTCTTACAAGAAAGACAATTAGAAAAAGGAGGAAGGAGGAAGAAGAGCAAGGAGTAGAGAGATGCAGAGATGAAGAAGACAACAGAAGGAGAAGAAAGGAGACACAAACAAAAGGAGGAAGAGAAGGAAACAGCAAAAAGAGGAGGACAAAGTAGGAGAAGGACATGAAAAAGGAAGAGGAGAAAAGAATGAGGTAGAAAAGGACAAGACAAGAATGAGGAAGAGGAAAAGGAGAAGAGGAGGAGGAGTAGGAAGAAGATGAACAAGGAGTAAAAGGAGGAAGAGATGGAAAAATAATAGAAATAGTAGGAGAGGAAAAGAAAAAAGGTGCAGAGGAGAAATAAAGAAGAAAAAGAGGAGAGGAAGGAGGAAAATAGGAGGGGACAAGTAGAAAAAGGATGAGAAAAGAATGGCAAGACTGAAGGAAAGGAGAAGGAGAAGGAAGAGCAGAAAGAGAAGCAAGATGAGCAAGGAGCACAGGGAGGAAGGGATGAAAAGAAGAGGAAGAAGGCAACAGAGAAGGAGGAGGAGAAAGGAGACAGAAAGGGTAGAAGGAAGGATATGGAGAAAGGACAAGACAACGAAGGAGAAAGAAGTAGACAAAAAGGAGGAGGACAAAGGAGAAGGATAGATGAAGAATGAGTAGCAGAAGAGGAAGGGGGGAAACAAAGAAAAAAGGAGAAGTAGAAAAAGATGGAAGAGAAGAAAAGCAATAAGCAAGAGGAGAAGACAAGAATGACAGGGAGGAAAAGAAAAGAATGAAAAACGATACGGAAGAAAAAGGCGTAAAGGGAAGAAGGGATGAGAAAAGGGAGTACTGTAAGGAGACAAAGACGATTAAGAAGAGAAGATGACAAGGTAGGAGAAAGGAGGAGGGTATAGAAAAGAATGAGGTAGAAAACCAGAAGGTGAGACTGAGTAAGAGAAAAAAAGAAAAGGAGGAGAAGGAAAGAATGAATACAAGGATTAGGAGAAGAGAAAGGCAAGATGAAAAGCATAAGGAGAGAATGAGGGAGAGCAGGAGAAGAAGATGAAGAGAAGCAAGGAGTCAAGGGAGGAACAGATGAAGAAAAATGAGTTATAGAAGAGGAAGGAGGAGAACAAAAATGGAGAAGGAAGAGGAGAAAATTAAGATGGAAGGAGAAAAGGGAAAAAGAGATGAGAAGAGGGAGCAGTGCAAGGAGACAAAGATAGAAAAAACACAAGAAAAAGAAGGAAAAGAAAAAGACAGAATAGGAATAGAAAAGGAAGAAGAATGAGTAGAACGAAGAAGAGATGGACATGAAGGCAAAAGGAGGGAGAAGGAAAAGAAAAGGAAAAGAAAAATAGGAGGGGAAGAATAGAAGAAGACAGGAGGATGATAAAAATGACAAGACAGAAAAAAGAAAAGAATAAGGAAAAGCAGAGGAGAAAGCAAGGAGAAAGAAGACAAAAGACAAGGAGGAGAAGGAATGAGGAGAAGAAGAGAAGGGGAGATGAGAAGAATAAGAAGAAGGAGGAAGAGAAGCAAGAGATGAAAAAGATGAGGAAAAAGGCCACAGAGAAGGAGGACAAAGGAGATAAATACAAAGGAGGAGGAGAAAGTACAAGACAGAAAGAGGAAAGAAAAACTGGGAGATGGAGTAGAAGAGGAAGATAGAAGGAAGAGGAAAAGAAAAAATGAAGAAAAGAAGGAGGAGATGAAAAGAATGAGGAAGAGGAAGAAATACAAGGAGCAGAGGGAAAAGAGATGGAAATGTAGTAGGAGAGAACAGAGTAGAACATAAAGGGGGAGAGAAGAAAACAGGAGAACAGAGAAGGAAGGAGAAAAATGTAAGAGTAGTAGAATAGAGGAGAACTATGAGAAAGAATGAAAGGGAGAAGAAAGAAGAAGCAGAAGAAGAATAAAAGAATGAGGGAGAGAACAGAACAAGGAGCAGAAGGAGGAAAAAACTAGTAGGCAGAAGGAGAAGACAGAAGAAAAGTAGAAGTCAGAAGGAGGAGCAGAAGAACGGAGAGGACAGAAAGTGAAGGAGAGGGAGGATGAACAAGGAGTAAAGGGATTAAGAGTTTGAAAACTAGCAGGAGTAGAGGATGAAGAAAAAAGGGATAGAAAAGAAGAAAACAGAAGAAGAGAAGGAGGCAGAAAAAACAGAAGGATGGGATAAGAATGACAAGACAGAAGAAAAGAATGAAAGGAGTAGAAGAAGACAAGACTAAAAGAATGAGGGAGAGAAGGAGAAGAAGGAAGGAGAGGAACAATGAGTAAAGGGAGGAAGAGATGAAGAAGAATGAGTAGAAGAGGAAAGTAGAATACAGGAGTAGAAGAAGGAGGAAGAGGAGAAGAAAGGAGAACAGAGAAGAGGAAGAAAAGAGGAGGAGTCGAAGACAGGACAATGAAAAGGAGGAAAAGGAAGACAGAAAAGGAGGAGGAAGAAGAAGACAGAAGAAGGACAAAGGAGAAGAAGAGAAGAGGAGGAGATGGAAAAGTAGTAGATGCATTAGGAGGGGGAGGAGAACATGAAGGAAAAAGCGGTGAATGAGAAGGAAAAGGGACAAGAGAAGAGGAAGGAGAAAAATAAGGAGTAGAAGAAGAAAAGAACGAGGAAGAGACGAATAAGACAGACAGTAGGAAAAGGAGAAGAGAAGAATGAGGAAGAGCAGAGAAGAATGAATGAGACAAAGGCAGAAGGAGAAGAAAAGAATGAGGAGATGAAGAGAAGGGGAGATAAGAACGAGGGAGAGTAAATTGGGAAGGAGGAAGCACAAGATATCTAAAACAAGACGAAGAAGAGAAGAATAAGGAAAAGCAACGAGTAAAAGGGATGAAGAGATGAAAAAATAGTGGGAGAGAAAGAAGGAGAACAAAGAAAAAGGGGGAACAGAGAGCAGGAAGGAGAAAAACAAGGGAGGAGAAGAAGACAGGAAGATCATTAACAAGAATGAAAAGGAGAAGAAAGAATGAGAGGACAGGAGGAGAAAATGAGGAAGAAGGAGAAGACGGAATGGGGAGCAGAAAAAAGAAGGTAGAAAAGGAGAAGAGAATGAGGAGGAAGAATCAGAAGGCGTAAAGTGAGGAAGAGATGGATAAGCAGGAGGGAGAGAGAAAGGGCCAGAGGAAATAAAATGTAGAAGGACAAAGACGAGAGGACTAAGAAAAACAGAAATAGAAACAGAAAAAAAGAAGGAGAAAGAAAACTCAAGGAAGACAAGAATAATTAAAAGTAGACAGAAGGAGAAGGAGAGAGGAATGAGGAAGAGCAGAGTAGACAAAGAAGGAAAATGAGAAAGAAGGAGAAGAAGAGAAAGGAGGAGGAAGCAAAAGAAGAAGAAAAGAATGAGGGAGCACAGGGAGGAAAAATGAGAAGACAGAAGCAGGAAAAGATGACAGAAGGAGAAATAAATAGAAGACAGAGGAGTAAGAGGAGAAAAAATGAAAAACAGAAGGAGAATAAAGAAGAAGCCAAAAGAAGGAGAAAAAACAAAAGACAAAAGGAAAGCATGAGGAAGAGAAGGAGAAAGAACAACAAGGAAAGAGGGGAAGAGTTGGAAAAGAAGCAGTACTAGGAGAGAAAGGAGGAGGACAACTCAAGAAGAAAGGGGAAGAGAAGAAGAAAAAAGGAGAGGAGGAAGGAGTAACAAAATAGGAAGATGGGATAAGAAAATGACAAGACAGAAGGAGAAGGAAGACAAGAGAAGGAGGAGACAAAACAATAGAGTGAGGAAGAGTAGAAAGAGGGGGAACAAGGAGTAATAGAGGAAGAAATGAAAAAAATAAGTAGAACAGGAAGTAAAATGTGAAGAAAATAGAGGAAAAAGAAGGACGAGGAGAAGACAAGAGTGACAAAAAGAAGGAGAAGAAGAACAAAAGAATGAAGGAGACTGAAGATGGACAGAAAGAAAATGCAAGAACAAGGAGTAAAGGAAGTTGTGTAAGGAGACAATGAAGCGAGGAGGAGAATAAAAGAATGAGAAAAATGAAAAGAATGACAAAACAAAAACAGTGGAGGAGAAAGAAGGAGACAAAGACTGAAGGAAGAGGAGAAAGAAGAGAAAGATGGAAGGAGGAGTAATAAAGAAGGGAGAAGGAGAACAAGGGTGGAGGGAAGAGGAGATGAAAGAAGAAGAGGAAAATGACGGGAGGAGAAAGAAGGACAAGAAGACAGAAGAAGAGAAAAGGCTAAGAAGATGACAGAATAGGAAGAGGAGAAAAAGGAAAAGAAAGGAGGAAAGAAGGAGGAAGTGAAGGAGGTGGAGAAAAGGATAAAGGAAAACAAGAAGTAGAGGGATGAAGAGATGATGAAGATGACAGAAGGAAAAGGAAAAGAAGATGGAGGTAAAGAAGGAATCGAAAGAATAATGAGTGGAACGAGGGAGAGAAGAAGGTGAAGAAGAAAAAGTAGTTAAGAGAAAGGAAGAGAACATGAAGGAAAAAGCAGAATGGAGGCAAAGGAAGGGGAAAAAAGACAGAAGAGGAGAAGAAAATGGAGAAAAAAAACTGGAGGCAGTAGAAGCAGAAGGAAGGGGGAAAGAGGAGGACAAAACAATGGAAGGAAAGGGATGAGATGACGAGAGGGGGAGAAAAAGGAGGAGAGGGAGGAAGAAGAAGGATTAGAAAACAGTCAAGAAGAAGAGTAGTAGGAGAGGAAGAAGGCAGAAAACATGATGAAAAAGGACAATAAAAGAGAAGACAAGGCAAAGAATAAGAACAAAAAAAATAGTGCATTTTATAAAACGTGTACAGAACAGCATTCAAAGGCCACTTTTCTGTCGTCTCAGAGGTGGGAAGGTCCACAATCACATCAGGAGACCTGAGGGTGGAAAACAAAAGTCAAACACAATGACTTCCTGGACAGTTTCACATGTTAATGATTGTTGGTTGCATAGCATTAAATAGTAAAAGATCACCAAAACATAAATCAAGTTCCAACATAATGTTTCAAACCCACCCTTATCTAATATTTACATGATAGCTCTGCTTCAGCAGCTTGGAGGACTCAAAGCCAAAGCTGATGAATTTGAGGTCTGTGTTTTGATTCACCAAAATGATGCCATGTGCTTTCATATTTGTATTATGCCAACATTCTTCAGTCTGGATGGCTGTGAGCAGCTACAGGGACAGAAAGTTAAATAAAGAACCCACCAGAAAAGGTCTCAGGAAAAACACGGCTTTCCAGACCATTCAATGCAGTCATTTTCAGTTTGAAGAAGCACTTATCGTTTCTGATGCTGAGCAAAGCTGCAGTCAGACATTTAAAACACTGAAAAGTCCTTTAGAGTGTAATGACGCTTTACCTGAATAAAAACTGTCCTGGAATCTCTGATGGAGTTCAGGATTCATCCAGAACAAGAACATTATTTACCATCAGGACCAATGTTAAAGTGTGTAAATACAATCATCACTATCAGTTTGAAGAAGCACTTACAGTTTCTGATGCTGAATAAAGCTGCAGGTATTTAATAGTCAAAAGAAAGAATGTCACCCACAGTCAGCTTTAGGCAGTAAATGGGTTATCTGTAGGTATAATGATGTTTCTGAAAAATCCACAATTAAATTCTAGGAAATCTGAATATTACTGTTTAACAAATCAACTAGGAATCCGAGAGTTTGAAGAGAGGGTCAGTTTATGATGCCACATTCGCCATCAGCTATGAAACACTGATACAGTCAATCAGCTGCAGTGAACAAAACCACTCAGAATAACGCTGAACCTTGTTGACATTATGAGCAGTCAGCAACAGGCCTCATCCGAAATAAGCACACAAAAGTGGGAGCTACTGTGACAGCCTCTTATTCTCCAGCTTACAAACTGGAAATCAAACATCGGACAGGAGGCAGGAAACACGCAGTTACTCACACGGTTATGGAAGAAAACAGCAGAACAGCTCGGTTTGACTCGGAGAGATGAAATAACAGGTGGAGCATCAGACCGACACTGGTTCAGTTCAGCTCTGAGTTCAGAACAACACAAACCTGACTGTGCGTTTTAAACAACATCGTAACATCCGTTCACAGACAGGATCAGCTCTGAACTGAAAAAGACCCGATGTCCAACAACATTTTCAACAAGCAGCTAAACTCAGCTACGATCTCTGAGCCTGGACGCTGTGAGGTCATAAAGCCTCTCCGAACACTTCTGCTGACCGTTCCATGGATTCCACAAATAAACACTTGGAGCATTTTTTGAAAAATGGCCTCGACGCCATTTTGTTTCCAAAAGTTTCAACACCAAATTCGAGAAAAATCCATGTCCCCAAACCAAAATATCAGTTTTTCCAAATGACTACAGCACATTCCATACATTTCCCTCAACTTTTCACATAAAATAAGTACGGAAATTACACCAAGAAACCGTCTGTATCACCAAAACAGTTTTTCAAACAGGTCCTCAAACATTCTGTTACTTAACAAACTTTAAATTCAACAATTTATTCTAAAATTTCTCCTGAAATGGCGTCCAAGGTGTTTCTGAAGGTCAGTTTAGGAGTCATGCTCAGCAGAAACACCACTTTTATTTTCTTACCTGTGTGCTGACTCTCCAGGTCTGTCAGGCCTCCAAACAGCAGCTGCTCTTCTGTCTGATCCGTTTGTCCAGCGGGTCGGTTTTCTTCTTCTTCTGTCAGTAATCCACCGAGTTTGTTCTTCAACAAGGTCCATTCTTCAGATGCTTTCCAGCGTTTCAAATCTCCAGAGTCCATCTCCCAGTTTCTCTAACAGCTCAGCTCCAAATCCAAGTGCAGAATGACAGTCGAAAGAGCAGCAGGTCTTTTATAGGAGTTCGGCTGCGCGTCATCGTTGTTTCCATGGCGTTAAGATGACGCATGCACGCGCATGTGCGTGACAGACGTTGATATGAAGTTAAATGTATGATCTATACCGTCAGATTATTTGTTTCTAAATGATATTTTCCACCTATATGCACCAGTATTAATATACCACCAGTATAAAAAAATATACGGGGCCAAAATTTATCTTAAACAACCAGTAAATTAAGTTTTTCCAACAAGATCAGACTCTGAACGATCATGTACTGATGTACAAACCATCTGTTTGTTTGGGTTCACCTTCAAAATAAGAGCCTATACCTAGTAATGAAGCTTAGTAAGAGGCTCTACTTTAACCTTGACCATTATTATTATTTTTTTCTTAGTTCTTTTCTTTTCATGACCAAAAAAAAAATAAAAAATCCCGGCAGTGACAGGGAACTACCAAGGTTCGTTGAAATATGCTCAAAAAAAAAAAAAGGGGACGAAAAAGGAAATTACCAGGGTTTGTGTAATATCCTAGCTTTAAAATGCTTTTTACAATTTTTTTTTTTTTTTTACATTTCAGATGATGTCTGCCATCGCGTGGCATCTTGACATGGATCTTTGGACAGGAGGGGTTTGCCAGATTTTAGAAAGGAAAAAAAACGTAGGTAGTCAGAGGAAGTTACCATAATACTTTGTAGGATGCCAGCCTATCAATATAAAAGCACGGAGACGTTAATAGAAACACATCAGGGTCTTGCCAGCCTCGAAGAAGATACACAGGATGTATTGAGTAATGACAGCGCACAAGAAAGTTTGGTGAACAGTGAAGGAAGAGGAGATGACATTAAGCTTGTTGGGTGGAACATTTTCTTATAACAACTGGAAAAATAAAATAAACAACCGGGGGAAATAAAGACTCAGGAAAATGAAATAAACAACCAGAAAATAAAATAAACAACTGGAAAAATAAAATAAACAACCAGAAAATAAAATAATCAACTGGAAAATGACATAAACAATTGTGTAATAGCAATTTCAGCCAACCCCTCTGGTTTGCTGTTTGACTTTTACTGATGGCTGAGTTGGATTTGTGTCTTGACACATGCAGATAAAGATGAGTAGTGGCTCCAGTTCTTCCCAATGACCATTTATTGCTTGAATGAATTTACAGATAAATTGAAAAATCAATTAACAAAGATTTGAAGGAAAGAGTCTTTAGAAGGCCTTGTTCCTTCTTGCAGCTGCATGGTCAAAAAACTTTTTCCTTCCTCAGCCACACCCAGACAGATGCTGTGGCAGCTGTTCTTGAAGCCTTTACCTTAGGCTCCACCTACAGCTTCCTCAAGGGCACACCTGCACACACACTCTCTCTCCATTCCTCCCATCACATAAACATACTAATAAAAAGAAAGAATTTGTGAAAATCAACACAAATCGCAATTTGGCTCCTATAAATTGGAAAACTGCCAAAAACTGCCAAAATTCAACAATTAGAATATGAAACAAACAACCAGCAAGGAAAACAAATAATTGGAAAAATAAAATAAATAACCAGGAAAAAAATAAACAACTGGAAAAATAACATAACCAAAAAATGAAATAAATGAAGTAAAATGATGGCTGAGTTGGATTTGTGTCTTGACACATGCAGATAAAGATGAGTAGTGGCTCCAGTTCTTCCCAATGACCATTTATTGCTTGAATGAATTTACAGATAAATTGAAATATCAATTAACAAATTGTAGCAAGAGTTTGCTTTATTACAATGTAATTATGTAATTACTTACAACCAGGAGTGTGTAGCGTTAAATAATGATAATACTAAAAGTGGTTGAATTAGGTGAGAATATATACTGGGCTATTGACAGAAGGTTAGATTCGGCTACTGGAGGGCAGTGCAGTAAATGAGACCAGGAGATAGTAATTTGATTTTAAATGTGGAAATATATTATAAGAATGTGAACAAAATAAAGCAAAACGTATTTACAAACTGCAGTAATTTCTGTGCACAGATTAATCAATCAATCAAAAGAACAACAACCAGTCAACAATACAATTGTTTCTGTTTCTCATGAAGTTCAATAAATCAAACTAGAAAAAGAAAACAAAATGCATCCCAAGGTCCGACCAAGCATTTGGGTGGCTCCAAACGCATACTGAACGCAATTGTTCATTTGGGGCTTTTATTGTTCGAGGTGGGTAGTTTCCAACGCGCAAATTGTCCAGAGGGGGAGTAGGTGGATGTGAAAGGGCTCAGTAGTGAGAAGGTAGGAGAGTGAGCAGGCTGCTAAGCCTCCTACCAGACCATGGGATGTTGACAAAGGGTTGGGATTTCTTCAGGCTCCTGGCTTGGGATCGAAGCTCGCCATCGAATAGATACAGGAAATCCGTGGTGGATCAGGGGCACCTGGCCTAGATGAATCAAAATACCAATCTTTAGGCCTTTGTTAGCTTTTGGCTAATTGCTAAGCTAGCATTAGTCACACATAGCCAAAATCGCTGCCAGACATGATACATTTCCTTATAAGGTCATTTCGGGTCAAGTTAGCATGCTAGCGTTAGCATGCTAATAGTTAGCATGCTAACATTAAATTTACATCAATAAAACAAAACAATATACATCAAAGTAACACTGGAGCCTCATGTTAGCATTAGCAGTTAGCATTAGCATGCTAATGCTAACAAGCAAAAATTGTTAAGATTCAAACTCACCAGTTCCTTATGATCACAAAGCACAAAACAAGGTAGAGTCCCAACACAAAAGTACAGGTCTGGATTCTACAAAAAGTTACAAAACAGTAGTTTTAGAATTGTGCAAATGGATAGGCTTGAAAAGTCAATATGTTGGAACTGACCTGAGCAGCTGCTGTCTCTGGCTCCTCTCCCACACAACTGAGGAGAGTGGCGTCAGAGCAGCTTATATAGGGCTAGAGAAGTCACCGATTGGATGATTGCTGTCATGTGACCTGGTCACATGTCATGAGGCATTCAGGGGCAGGGAAAATGTGGGAAAAACTAAAATCGAGTGGAAAAATGTATTTCAACCTCAGTTTTCACCCCGGTTACAAAAGATTTGAAGGAAAGAGTCTTTAGAAGGCCTTGTTCCTTCTTGCAGCTGCATGGTCAAAAAACTTTTTCCTTCCTCAGCCACACCCAGACAGATGCTGTGGCAGCTGGTCTTGAAGCCTTTACCTTAGGCTCCACCTACAGCTTCCTCAAGGGCACACCTTCACACACACACTCTCTCCATTCCTCCCATCACATAAGCATACTAATAAAATGAAAGAATGTGTGAAAATCAACACAAATCGCAATTTGGCTCCTACAAATTGGAAAACTGCCAAAAACTACCAAAATGAAACAATTAGAATATGAAACAAACAACCAGCAAGGAAAACAAATAATTGGAAAAATAAAATAAATAACCAGGAAAAAAATAAACAACTGGAAAAATAACATAACCAAAAAATGAAATAAACCACTGAAAAAATAAAATAATAGATCTCTGGAAACTCCTTCAAGACTGTTGGAAAACCATTTCAGGTTCATTCATTGAGAGAATGACAAGAGTGTGCAAAGCAGTAATCAAAGCAATGGGTGGCTGTTTGGAAGAATCCAAAATATAAAACATGCTTTGTTGTTTAGTACATAATTCCATATGTGTTCATAGTTTTCATGCCTTCAGTGAGAATCTACAATGTAAACAGTCATGAAAATAAAGAAAAACCATTAAATGACAAAGTGTGTCCAAACCTTTGAGTGTGTGTGTGTGTGTGTGTCTGCTATTGTGTATTATGAGAATATTTTGCATGAATACAAGCCACACTATGAGGACATTTTGAATTATGAGGACAGGGTCGTTGTCCTCATAATTCTGAGAATGCAGAAGGGTTTCTTTAGGTCTAGAAGGAAGGAATCCAACATTTCTCCAAAAGTCTCAACAATTCACACTGACCTGAATTTGTGTATAATTTGTGTATCAACATAGCGCCCCTGTAGACAGGTCCTGGTATTGCACCTGCTCATGAATTATTCCTACAGTGTATATATCAGGGCTTCTGATTGGTTGACAGGCGGAAGGTCCCCATAATTGCGGATTTTGTCAGAAAAGCTGTGTATTCTCGAATTACACCATGTGGTCACCTCATAACCAAGAAAACTATGCTGTCATAAAGTAGCGACCACTTTTACTGGTAGACAGACAGAAAAACAGCAAGATATGACAATTAAAGAGACAGCTATGACCAGGAAAGACACAGATATAACCAGTACAGAGACAGATATGAAAAGAAAAGAGACAGATGTGACCAGTGCAGAGAAACATATGATCAGTAAAGAGACATATGTGACCAGTAAAGAGAAAGATATGACCGGTAAAGAGGCAGATCTGACCAGTAAAGAGACAGATATGATCAGTAAAGAGGCAGATATGACCAGTAAAGAGACAGATATGATCAGTGAAGAGACAGATTTGACCAGTAAAGAGAAATATATGACCAGTAAAGAGACAGATATTAGCAGAGAGACAGATATGACCAGTAGAGAGACAGATATGACAATTAAAGAGACAGATATGACCAGTACAGAGACAGATGTGATCAGTAAAGAGACAGATATGACCAGTAAAGAGACAGTTATGACAAGTAAAGAGACAGATATGACCAGTACAGAGACAGATGTGATCAGTAAAGAGACAGATATGACCAATAAAGAGACATATGTGACCAGTAAAGAGAAATATATGACCAGTACAGAGACAGATGTGACCAGTAAAGAGACAGATATGATCAGTAAAGAGACAGCCATGACAAGTAAAGAGACAGATATGACCAGTAAAGAGGCAAATATGACCAGTAAAGGGACAGATACGACCAGTAAATAGACATATATTATCAGTAAAGAGACATATTTGACCAGTAAAGAGACATATGTGACCAGTAAAGAGAAATATATGACCAGTACAGAGACAGATATGATTAGCAGAGAGACAGATATGATCAGTAGAGAGACAGATATGACAATTAAAGAGACAGATATGACCAGTACAGAGACAGATGTGATCAGTAAAGAGACAGATATGACCAGTAAAGAGACAGTTATGACAAGTAAAGAGACAGATATGACCAGTAAATAGACATATATTATCAGTAAAGAGACATATTTGACCAATAAAGAGACATATGTGACCAGTAAAGAGAAATATATGACCAGTACAGAGACAGATGTGACCAGTAAAGAGACAGATATGATCAGTAAAGAGACAGCCATGACAAGTAAAGAGACAGATATGACCAGTAAAGAGGCAAATATGACCAGTAAAGGGACAGATACGACCAGTAAATAGACATATATTATCAGTAAAGAGACATATTTGACCAGTAAAGAGACATATGTGACCAGTAAAGAGAAATATATGACCAGTACAGAGACAGATATGACTAGTAAAAAGACAGATATGATCAGTAAAGAGACACAAATGACAAGCGTGTCGCCATCCATCCATCCATCCATCCATCCATCCATTGTCTTCCACTTATCCGGGGCCGGGTCACGGAGGCAGCAGTCTAAGAAAAGAGGCCTAGACTTCCCTCACCCCATGTACCTCCTCCAGCTCTTCCGGTGGGACCCCAAGGCGTTCCCAGGCCAGCCGAGAGACATAGTCCCTCCAGCGTGTCCTGGGTCTGCCCTGAGGCCTCCTCCTGGTGGGACATGCCCAAAACACCTCCCTATCGAGCCGTCCAGGATGCATCCAGAACAGATGCCCAAGTGTTGTTGCCCCTCCGTTAAAAACTGGTAACCAGTCAGTCTGCCTATTTAAAGGGTGAAAAGCAGTTACTATGCTGTCACTGTGCTGGTGTCATGGTGCGTATCACTCTGAACATGAACAACAGAAAGCTGAAGAAAGAGTTATCTCAGGACATTAGAAAGAAAATGATGAACAAGCTTGATTTAAAGGTTAAGAACATCTCCAAGCAGCCTCACGTTTCTGTGACAACAGCGACAAATATTCAGAAGTTTAAGGTCCACAGGATTGTAGCAAACCTCTCTGGAAGTGGCTGCAAGAGATGATGACAAATTGAAGAGACACATGATATGAATGGTCATCAAAGAGCCCAGAACAACTTCCAAAGAGATTAGAAGTGAACTCCAAGTTCAAGGTATGTCAGTGTCTGATTGTACCATCCATCACTGTTTGAGCCATAGTGATGACCATGGATGAGTTTGCGGTTGAGAGCAAATCATAAAAAAACGAGACTGGAATTTTCGCAAATGCATATTGATAGGCTGCAGAGCTTCTCTGAGAATGTCCATTGGACAGAGGAAACAAAGCTGGAGCTTTCTGACAAGTCACATTAAGTCTATGTTCACAGATGCAAAAATTAAGCATACAAAGTAAAGAGCACTGCACCAACAGTAAAACATGGAGGAGGCTCTGTCATGTTCTGGGGCTGTTTTGCTGCATATGAATCTGTGCAGGGTTCAATGAAATCTCAAGATTATCAAGGCATTCTGGAGGGAAACGTGGTGCCCAGTTTCATAAAGCTTGGTCTCAGTCGCAGGTCCATGGGTCCTCCAACAGGACAATGACCCAAAACACACAACTAAACACACAAAAGAACGGTTAAGAACAAAACATTGGACTGTTCTGTAGTGGCCTTCTATGAGCCCTGATCAAAATCCTATTGAACATCTGTGGAAAGAGCTGAAACATGGAGTCTCGAGAAGGCACCTTCAAATCTGAGACAGTTGGAGCAAACAAACAAACAAAACGCTAAATCAAGGGTACCATATTTTTGTCCAGGCCAGTTTCATGGACGAAATTTTTTTTTTAATTATTCAGTTTAACCACAATTCAAAAGCAATATCTGATTTTTTTTTATTTGTTAATTTTCAGGAAATAATTATTTGTTATTACTTAGTTTCAAGTTATTTCAGGTTTTTCTGTCTTAAACTGAAGGGCACCAACAATTTTGTCCATGTGTGTATGACCACTAAAAGGACAGATATGACCAGAAAAGATCGAGATTCAGAATGCTTTATTAATCCCCAAATGGCAATTTTTTTCTACAGTCGACCTCATTCAAGTAAAGAATTATATGAAATAAAGTAGATCAAAAGAGACAACAGCAATCAGATGATAGGACAAACACATCCTCAACATAAACACAAACAGGTCAGTGTGATCTGCAGGAACCAAGACCCACTCTGCTGTCACGAGGAGCCAGATAGACAAACACCATTCATCCATTCATTATACCGCTTATCCATGAAGGGTCACAGGGGTGCTGGAGCCTATCCAAACTGATATTAGGTGTGAGGCAAGGGGACACCCTGATCATTATCAATTAACCTAACAAGCATGTCTTTGGTTAGTGGGAAAAAAATGGAATATCAGGAAAGAACCCACAGGGCACCGGGAGAACATGCAGACTCCACACAGAAAGGTCCCAGCCCCAAGAGGTCGCGAACCAGGAAACTTCTTACTGTTAGGCAGCAGTGCTAACCACTGCAGCATTGCGCCTCCTCTAGACAAAGTTCAGTGATTAAAAAAAGAGACAAATATGACCAGTAAAGAGACCTATAAGACAGATGTGCTTCGAATAGTTGCACAAAACAGTCAGTGTTTGGAAAATGGTGTTGAGTGCTGCATTTTTTTATGAGCTGGCTATATGCAATTGCCTACTTGCCTGCTCCATAAGAAGTAAGTGAATACAAATAATGTATGATTTTTTTTGCCATCTCTTTTTTTAAATTTTTATTTAATTTTTTAAAACATTTTTTAAGATTGTTATTCGGCTATTTTTAATCGTTATTTTGAATAATTTCTGATGAATATGTCAGGGAAAGCACATATTAAATGTTGATATTTATTTAAGAAGTAATATTTTATATTTTCTTTTAAATATAGAAATGAAAATGGCGTTACTTTAACATACACACATTTGCTTGACATAATAAATAAAATAGAAAATGCGCTTCCTGAGGTTGACTTCTCTTCAGCCAATCACCGTCGTTGTTGTGGCCCTGTGACACCTAATGCTTCCTGACTTTCACCGTCTGCAGGAGCACGTCTCTTTTGAATGCCTGCAGGTGTGGATGCAAGAGGTAAGGCCTGAAACTAACCACCACATGTGGAGTCCAAAAATTAGTGTGACCAAGTATATTTTTATATTGTTAGTTTAAAGCGTGAGTGTCATTCACAGTGTGCAGTCCTGCACTATTTTTCGGGCCAATAAACGTTAGCGCTGCATGCAACGCTACATATGGTGCTAACGTTAATTAGCGTTAGCATGTGGCGCTAACGTTAATTAGCATTAGCTTTAAATGCAACGCTACGCATGTGAAGCTAACTTTAATGTTAGTTAGCCTAGCTTAGGTTAAGTCTGCATGTTTGCATTTACCTACCAAACTGTTTTTTTTCTTTAAGCGTTCTTTTAATGAAAAGTTATCTTTGTGAGCAATTGAAATTATAGTAAATTAATGTTATGTTAATGCACTCTGCAGATTTGCCATTTAATGAAACTTAGCTGCACAGTGTGTAAGTAAATATGCTATCTGGCACAGTTTAAGTAAAAGTAGAAAAAGTGTCTGTTTGGGATTTTTTTCACTGGGCTGTATTGGTACATTAAAATGAAAAAGTAATCCATGACAAAAGACAGCTGTACAGTGGTCTGTTGATAGTGATATTACTGGTGTAATGAAAGTTAAACCAGACTATTTCACTTTATGTGTTTCTGTTTATCATTCCTACAGGCATTATCATTTGACTGCATGACAAAACAGAAATGGCCATGAGGCCGCAAAGGGCAAAAATAAAACCAAAAGAAGAAGCAAAATATTTTGCATCCCTGGGTAAAGACAAGGATGGATTTGAAGTGCAGTTTATTAATTCATACAAAGGTGAGTTAAGATATTCAGGATTGTCTGCAAAATTAGATTTTTAATTATTGTGTTAATCTTAACTTTTTCTGACAATCTCTATTCTGTGTGAGGTCGAGGAGTGTTCAGCAGGCGCTACTTTCAGAAAGGAGAGTTCCTCATAGAGTATCGTGGAGAAATAATAAGCAAAAAAGAACATGAAAACCGCCTTAGACTGTACCATGACGCCCTCAAAGTGTTCATGTTTGAATTTCGCCATGATGGAAAAAAATTATGGTAAATATAGCATCTCTTAACATTTTATTTCCCCCTTAGAAAAATAGCCTCAGTTTAGTAAAGGTCCACACTTATAAATTTGTTCATATATGTTTAATTACTGTCATAGTATAAAACCTTAACTCATCATAATTTTGGCTATTTCAGCATTGATGCAGCCAAAGAAGATAACTCCCTTGGGAGACTGGTGAACGATGACCACATCAGTCCAAACAGTAAAATGAAAGCAATCGCAGTCACTGGAATACCGCATCTCTGTTTGTTCGCACTGAAGGATATCAAACCAGGAGAAGAGATAACGTACAACTACGGAGACTCTGACTGGCCTTGGAGGTTAAAGGTATAGATGGAATCTACCAGAATTTCACTGTTTTGGATTTACACAGTACAATTAAGCATGCCATGAATAATTTTCATGATCAGTCTTTTTATACCTTTGCACAATTTAGAGAATGATGAAAATATACACATTAGATAATGTACAGTACAATGTAAAAAATTATTGACCAGCAGTGGAACGTTTTCTTTTTGCATAATCTTGTTATGATGTATACTGCTAAACACACAATTACTGTACCAGCAAAGAAGTGTGTTCAAGCAAGACTAATTTTTCCTTGTATTATTTTCACAGTCTAGCCCAGAGAAGGAGCGGCTCTGCTCTGAGGTTTTGGTCAACCTCAGAGCAGACGATGCAACACAGATGGTAAATGCTGATTATGATGAAGGATTTTTTGTAATAGAGGAGCGATACTGGTAAATTTAATACTCGGGTGTTTTTAGTCATTTTAAACATTACCATAATGATGACCTTGACATCTGATTCTTCCTGTGAAAACACTGAACAGGTAAATTCATTACCAGAGCACCTTGTTCTAGGCAGTGTTGTCCTCCCCTACTAGCTTGGTTATGAGGTCAGATTTTAAAGTCAAATCTAGATGAGGACTATACCAGCTAACATTGTATCTAAGGAGGGCTACATCCAGTACATGCTGCACTTCTTAAGAATTAGTCATGTTAAACAGGGTGGTCCAAACATACAACAAACATAGAACTGTTTACGCCGAGAACACTGTATGAATGTGGAGAATATCTGAAGAGTCAAATCGACACAGCAGTAAGAATTGACCTCTTCTTCTTAGTGAAAGGCTGAATACATTTGTTATGTTGTCATATAGTCATGGTTCAGTGTGTGTTGTTGTGCATATATTATTGATTTGTTAAGTGACTACATGTGATTATTGTTATTATTTTTCATCTGAAGCGCTGATTGTTTTGTCCTGTGTTTTTTCATTTTTCTTCTCAAGACTTCAACGGAGGCAGATTGCCAAAATTCTGCTGTGGCCATGACATCAGACTGCCTCAGACAAGATGAACAGGTGATTTTTATTGATTGTTGGTACTGCATTATTTTTTCAATAACAAACTGTATTCTCTGCATGTCAGTATTAAATACCATAGAGACACAGTCTTCACAGTGACTGTACTGGTCAGGTACACTGAATACTCAGGACAGTGTATACACTCTGTCCTTCATACAAAGATTTCTAACAGTTTAGGATACTTTTCACATTTCATGATTTTACTTGAAAATACATATTGCCAAGCCCAACGCTTAAAGTGGATGATCAAAGCAAGAATTATTCATCATTGCTGTTTAAATAAGTACCTTCAATTCTGTGATCTAATCTAATTGCAGCTGTTCTTTTTTTGTTTTTGTTGCTGTCCACAGATCTGTAAACATGACTTGGTTTCTGCCGTAGTATCAAGTCTTGAGAAATGCACCTTCTGTAGTGGACCATTCACTGCTCTAAAATGGTTGGTCTTCAGTGCAAAGGTAAGTGTTACATTTTCATTAAGAGGATGTACATTTACCTTTTTTCATTATTGTCATTATTTAAGTACAACAAATGTCTTTTGGTAGCACAATGTCAATTTTCTGGATTTTCAAAAAACACAATTTTATTCTTCAACTTCGATTATAATGTACAGTGTTGAAACAACCATAAAACCAATTAAAATTGTAATCTATCTAGTTTGTTCCTGCTTCTGGCACAAATCATGTTATGAGAAAAAGTTTGGATGCCTGGTAAGTGTTCAGGAGAACATTCTCTTAAATATTTGTGTTTAAAAAGCTCCATGTAGTAATTATATATTTTTTTGAATATCAGGTGTCTGAAGAACCTAGTTCATCTTCCAGTGAAGAAGTCTCAGAGGAAGAATATGTACCAGAGTCTGTTAGTTATTCAGATGACTCAGACAAGAGTTTATCACGATCTCTTCTTGGTTTTCCCAACAAGCCATATGTTGAACTCTCCTGCTCCACCCTTGACCCAGAAATTCTAGAAAGCCAAGACTGCCCAGAAAAACTCTTAGATAAAGAGCTGTGCCCTATAGACTGTACAGAGCAGCTTCAGGAAATCAGTGAGGAAGCCAGGCCAATACAAGAAACAGGAAATGTTCAAGATGACATTCAGAAAAGCAATACTACAGAAAAGGGGGAAGATCATTGTGTACAATCTTCAACGATATCCTCTTCAGAAAGTAAGAAAAACTACTGCTACATCTGTGGGATACCTCAGTCAAAAATTACCCGTCACTTAACAACCCATGAGAAAACAAATGCTGAAGTTGCTCAAGCTTTAGCTCTCCCAAAACACTCAAAAGAACGAAAGAAAATGCTGGAGAAAATAAGAAACAAAGGGAACTATAAACACAATCAAGATGTTATATCAAGTGGGACTGGATCACTAAAAATTAAGCGCAAACCTAAGAAGAAGTATGATGTTAAAGAGTATGTGCACTGCATGCAATGCCAAGCCATGTATCTTCGAAGGGATCTTTGGCGGCATGTTCGAAAATGTCCCTCAAAAATAGTGGAAGCCAATGAAGAGCCAGGAAGAAGAAGAATCCTTTCTTTGGCCACAATGTCGGAGTCGACCCTGCATCAACATATATCCCAAGGTGTTTGGAAGTTGATAACTGTCATGAGAGATGATGAAATTTCTGCTGCTGTGCGCAGTGATTTCTGCATTCTTCAGCTTGCCCAGTCCTTTTTCAACAAACATGGTCAAGATTCCACCAAATATCAATATATTAGGCAGAAACTTCGTGAAGTTGGTAGACTTCTACTGACACTGAGAAAAGAATTTTCAATATATAACATTGAAGATGCTGTAAGACCTGCAAATTTTCACTCGGTTATCCAAGCTGTTAAGAACGTTTCAGGGTTTGATGAAGAAAAGCATTACTACAAAACTCCAAGCCTTGCGCTGAAGTTGGGTCACTCACTGCAGAAAATATGTGAAATGATACACTGCAGAGCTCTAATTGCAGGAGACAATGAGCTGAGAAAGTCAACCCAGACTTTTATTTAAATGGTAAAACAGGTAACTATACATCAAAGTGGTCTGAACTTGTCTCACATGCTGCTTTGACCACATTGAATGAGGCTCATTTCAACAAGCCATCTACCTTGCCTTTCACTGAAGATGTCCAACGTTTGCATCGACATCTTGAAAACACAGCGGATATAGCATCTCAGAGGCTAGGCACAAGACCATCATCACAAGTTTATGGGGAGCTCTCCAGAGCAACTTCGGCAAAAGTCATTCTCTTCAACTGAAGACGTGGAGGTGAAGTAGCAAAAATGAAACTTACAAGCTTCCTTGAGAGGGACACAGCTCCCCTACATACGGATGTTGCTGTTGGCCTCACAAAGTTTGAGCAGAAACTCTGTGAGCATTTCAGCAGAGTGGAAATTAGAGGTAAAAGAGGGCGAAAAGTTGCTGTGTTGCTTTCACCGGACATGGTTGAGTCATTGACACTCCTCATTAACAAAAGGAAAGAATGTGGGGTTCCAGAGGAGAACATTTTTTTGTTTGCAAGGCCACACTGTTTGACTCCATACAGAGGACAGGACTGTTTAAGGAATTATGCAAATGAATGTGGTGCTCAGAACCCTGAACTCCTCAGGTCAACACAGTTGCGTAAGCATATTGCAACTTTGTCGCAAGTCCTGAACCTCAAAAACCACGAATTGGACCAAGTTGCAGACTTCCTTGGACATGACATTCGAGTTCATCGAGAATACTACCGACTTCCAGAGGCTACAACCCAGCTGGCTAAAATATCAAAACTCCTGCTTACCATGGAGAAAGGGTTCATTGCAAATCTTCAGGGGAAAACTCTCGAAGAGATTGAAATTGAAGGTATTACTATGAAAAGTTAGGTTTAAAGTGACATTTGATATATTTTGTAGGTTTTGTAAATTGGAAACATTGAGGATATTTAGCAAAACATTACTGAGTTAAATATTACATCTTTAGTGACCACATAACATTAACAACTTCCTGTTCATTAAGCTGAACATTCAACATTGTTCATAATACAGTTTTACCTAAAATTTTAATGTATTCTTTGGTCAATTTTTGTTAGAGCACATTGAGTTCAGTGATTCTGAAGAAAGTGGAGAGAGTGAAGCTGAGGAAGGTGACCAGCCCCCGACACAAGGTCCACAGACAGCTATAGGTAAGTGAGGCTAAATGTGGCAAAAATGACATATTGTATTTCTTGATTATACTTATTGAAGGCACAATATGATCCACTACAAAATTCTACACAGTTGAGACCCTGGGAAAATGGTTATTTTTCTGTTTGTACAATACTCTGAGTGCTCACCTGCAAAAACTACACGTCATATATTAAAACATTGATATACACTGTGCAGGAATGGAGAGAGCCACACAGCCTGTTGGTGGACCTTCAGATGCCTCAGATGGTACGATCCTCCATTTCAATCCAGCAGCATGCTCATATTTGTTTCTTAGCATTTATGCCTGGTAAGGCCAAAGACTGTGGGCATTTATTATTATTTAACTGTTTTTATATTCCATTTACAGACGACTCTGGCCAAGAAGGGACATCTAAAGGTATAACTGAGAATATCATTTGTAAAGTTGTAAGGAAGCATGCATGTATTACCTGTAAGTGACGCAGAAATTAACAGTAGTTAGTAAAACAAGATTACACTAAGATTATGTTTGCTGTTTGTTTTTGAGATAACGAGATGAGAGAACCCAGCAGGAAAATGAAACGACACAATAAACATGGTAAATTTCACAAACAGTATATACTGTACTACAGAATCACTTCCATACATGTATGTAAAAAGGTTATGAGGCTGTCAAAGGTACTATAGACTGTAGTTACAGTCTCTCTTTCTTTACCTACTGCGAAATGGAGGTATCACAATATGCCAGCACAGTGTTATTAGATATATATATATATATATATATATATATATATATATATATATATATATATATATATATATATATATATATATATATATATATATATATATATATAAAAATAAATTGTTTTCAGGCCTATGTGAAGTTTGGATAATAGCTGGACAACTGACAGGGTCATGACACGAATAGAATAGAAGATTTTTATTGTCAATTTCTCTATATATCCAGGACATACAGAGGAACCAAAATACATTTCTGTCTTACCTTTGTGTTAGTATATAATAAAGTAAAATAAAATATTTAACAATCAACCTATGTACAGTGGTGGTAGTGCAAAACAGTGAGAGTTTATTGAGGTGATGGTAGTGCAAATATGGTAGCAGCGATGTACAGTAGTGCAATGGTTCAGTAAGTGAAGACAGATTGTGACATAATGTACAAACAGTGAATCTACGAGTCTGTATGTGCAAAATGGACGTGTTACAGTCCAGGGGCAGGGGACAGAGGGGGAAGGTAGTGAGCAGAGTTCAGCTTCCTGATGGCCTGGTGGATGAAGCTGTTCAACAGTCTGGTGGAGTGGGTCTGAATTCTCTGGTACCTTTCTCCTGAAGGCAGTAGACTGAATAGGGAGTGTGAAGAGTGAGATGTGTCACCGGCAACGCTGATGGGTCGGCGGATGAGGCGGGTGTTGAAAACGTCTGAGGACTGGAGACCGATGATCTTGCTGGCTGCATTCATCATGTGTTGCAGGGTCTTTCAGCAGGAGGCAGTGCATCCTCCATCCTAAACAGTGAGGCAGTCAGTGGGGACACTCTAATTGGTGCCCTGGTAGAAGGAGCACATGACGGGGGTGGGACTCGTGCTATCCTCAGTTTGCTGAGGAAGTAGAGGCGTGTTTGTGCCTTCTTCATCAGAGATTAAGATTATACTGTAAAACAAGTGGTTGGTTTTAGTCACTGAAGTTCAAGGTAGATATAACAGTGGGTCAAACAAATGAGAATCTGCTTATTACTTGCACTGCAGTAGGGTTGAATGGCAGTTAAATACTTTAATGCTTTTTAGGGGTCAGAATATTATCATCAACACCTAGCTTCAGTTATTCAGTCCTTTTCAAGATATATGACCAATAAATGCATTGTGATTTGCTGAAATACATACAGGAAAGATGAAATGCATTTTGGAAAAATGAATTTTGTTACTTTCTGTGGCGCTCTTAACCTGAAAACCTTTTAGAAGTCAAAACTCTGACAATGGCTTAATGCCAGAGTATAAATGGAGCAGTGCTGGAACAGAGTGCAGAGGCTAGTTGGACCATGATAAAGATTAAATTCCCTTAAATATGACTAGTTCTCCTTCTCAGGAAACTGGAATTACAAATAAAGGCCAGTAAATTTCAGTAGTTAAACTAAATAAAGGTCAGTCACTATTTATCCTTAACCCAAGAAAGGGATCAGGCTATAGGTTGGGAAAGCTAAATTTAACAGAGTTAGCTTATTAGAGTCGGACAACCTGTTCTTCTGTTTGATGTAAACCTTACAAACAACTGCAAAAACTGTATGGATAATCAGTATTCCTATGTTTTTAAGTATTTGGCTCTCACGTCAAACTCCACTGTGGTTGGATGGTCACTTTCTGCCACTAGTTTGGCTCCACCACAAAATGTCATGTACAAACCACGAAAATGGTCTGTGTGTCGGTTTTCAAAGCTTTCATTTTTTCAGAGGGCACTTTACATCTTATTGGGATAAATTATAATACCTTTTGAAGCTTGTAAAGGCGCAAAGAGCAGTAGCTTTACACATTGTAAATTTGTTAATGCTTGGCATATTGTGATACCTCCATTTCGCAGTAGGTAAAGAAAGAGAGACAGTAACTACAGTCTATAGTACCTTTGACAGCCTCATAACCTTTTTACATACATGTATGGAAGTGATTCTGTACTACAGTATATACTGTGTGTGAGATTTACCATGTTTATTGTGTCGTTTCATTTCCCTGCTGGGTTCTCTCATCTCGTCATCTGACAAACAAACAGCAAACATAATCCTAGTATAATCTTGTTTTACTAACTACTGTTAATTTCTGCGTCACTTACAGGTAATACATGTGTAGCAGGATGAATGCTGCACTCTCCTTGGGTTGGCTGTGTTATGCTCCTGTGACATAATGACCGTGCCTTGCTTTGACCAATCATGACACGAGGATGCACTATAAAGCTGGGCAAGGGTTACTCACTGTTCTCTTGCTGCAACGTCAGGGGCACGCCCCGCTTCCCGTTTGCCTCGCTTCCCGTTTGCCTCACTTCCTGTTTACCATTGCTAACAGGTATGGTAGCAGTTGCTGCATTGTTTGCCCTTGCTTTAAGGCTGTGTTCATGTCTAGTGGTTATAGAGGCTGTTTATTTTTATAGGGTCACTGTTGGGTGTCCATAGCCAGAGAGCTGAGCCGCTCGCTGGCTGCTGTATGTCCAGTTCGAGCCGTGAGCCGCTCGCGAGCCGTTACTGGTAGGTTTCCTTTGCTTGCGACCCCATAATGTGTTTATGTTGCATGTGTGTAACAGCTTGTCATTTTAGGCTGTTACCGTGGCTGCCGGTTGCTCCCCGTTCCCTTGTGGTGGACAAAATTTACTGATTGGTGGGCTGCCGTTTGTCTGGAGCTGTGCTGGCTACACGGGGTCCCAACCGTAGGAGACGCTGCTGCTGCTTTGCCTCCGTGGGTTTGTCTCGCAGACGTAGGTCTGTGTTGCCGAACGCTTGCCGGTCGGCTTCGTCTTCTTCCAGTCTGTTATCTGCTCTTGCGTTGGCGCTGTGGGTGTCGGGCTGCTCCCAGCTTGTCTCTGTGGCTGCTGACCAACCGTTGTACATACTGCTTCTTCTAACGTCCAGAGTGCATGTGTGAAAATAGGGTTTAATTTTCTTTCTTTTCCCCTTGTTTCTTTTGAGTATTTACTGCAGTCACGTGGCTATTTGTGTTTGTTAGGTATTTTCTTTGTCTGATTTTAGGATTTGTGTCACGTGACTGCACTTGATTAGTCATTTTGTATGCAGTGGGTTTTGTTTAAGTATAAGTTAATGTTCATTCATTCAGTTAATTGAATCTTTCAGTTTTGCTAAATTTGTTTTTTTATTATGTTAAGTAGTTTTCTGAAGTGTTGGTAATTGTCCTTTTGTCAACTGATTTATGGAACCCTGTTAATAACTGTTCCCTTTCCTTTGTGGTTTGCAGAAGCTGTGGGCCTCCGGTGGTGGGGACTGGTGTCTTCGGGTGGTGGGAACCCCTTCCTGTGTGGTGCGCTGCTCATCCCCTGGTTGTTTTTTTTTTTTTATTTCTTCACTCAGGTGTGTGTGTGTGTGTGTGTGTGTGTGTGTGTGTGTGTGTGTGTGTGTGTGTGTGTGTGTGTGTGTGTGTGTGTGTGTGTGTGTGTGCGCGCGCGCGTGTGCATGTTCACGTGTGAGTGGGGTGATTTCTCCTGGGCTCCCTTGTGATGCCCGTTGGCCCAAACCTCCACCAGAGAGCCCCCAGCTCTGATTAGTCCCCAAACCCGTCATTTAACAATCTCGTGTGAATGGTTGTTTTTTTTTTTCTTTTATTGGTTTTAAACTGAGTATTTTTAGTATTAAATAAAATTTGTATTTTTTGCCTGCACTGGAATCATGTCTCCTGCCTCATCAGTGGAACGAACCTGAGTTGCCCTTCTCGTTAGTGGTGGTTATAATTCCCTGGGTGAAAGTCCCAGGGTGGCGTTGTCTGGCCGGTGTCTACATTCAGTAATTGTAGCACGTTAGTCTATCCTCGACCCCTCCGCTCGCCACAATCTGGCGTTGTCGGCAGGATCTACTTGTTGGAGGCAGATACATGTGTTCCATTTTGGGTTTTATTTTTTTGATGTTGTAGGTGTTTGCTTTTTTTTTTTTCCATTTTCTCGTGTTTTTTTTTTTTACTGTGTGTATGTTGTCTTGGATTTTGTTTTGAGGCAAAGCAGTAGCAGGTTTCCCATGGATGCTCAGTGTTACTAGGTGAGGACCTGACCTTTGTTTTTAGGTGTACGTGCTGTTTGCTCACTCACTCACCTATTCTGGTTTTGGTGTCTCTTCACTGGTCAAGGTGTAACTATGGAGGGAGAGTTACAAGAGTTGAGGGATTTAGTTGCACAATTAAGAGCAGATAACGAGAGGCTGCGACAGGAACAGGCTGCGGCCGTGCCTGGTCCGAGTGTCGGGCCTTCCACTTCTGCTGCGCCCCCTACTGCTCCTCCCACAGTTAGTGCCCCTTTAACAGAGAGGTTTGTGTTTGTGCCACGTGATCGAAAATGTCCCATGTTTAAGGGAAAAATAGGTAAAGGATTAGCTGAGTGGATCGAAGAGTACAGGCGTGCATGAGGGTGCGTCATTTGTCCTTATCGGATCAGGCATTTTTTATGTTTGACCATCTTGAGGGAGAGGCACGGGAGGAAATCAAATTCCGTCCTAGTGCAGAACGGGGAGACCCAGCCAAAATAATTTCTGTGCTGCAAGAGCTTTATGGTTGCTCTGATTCTTATGTAGCCCTACAGGAGGCTTTCTTTTCCAGACGACAGCAAGAGGGAGAGACCCTGCTCGAGTTCTCCCTTGCATTAATGAGTCTTATGGCGTCAGTTAAACAGCGTGCACCTGGTGACATGCCCAATGCAGAGGGCTTGCTGCGTGACCAATTTGTTGAGCACGTCATTGATAGTTCCCTTCGTCGGGAGTTGAAACAATTTGTGCGCAGGCAGCCTACTGCTACTTTGCTTGAGGTTCGGGGCGAGGCAATTAGGTGGGAGCGTGAGGGTTTGCCAGGAGGAGTTAGAGGTCGAAGTCATTCTGTCCCCTCAGTTCTGGGCCTCCAGTATGGAGTTAAAAGTGGTCCTCAGGTGGTAGCTAGTCCATCTCAGGTGTCCGAACTAAGTGAGATGAGGGAGATGCTTAGACTCCAGCAGGAGCAGCTCAACCAACTTACTCAAAGCATTTCCCGCTTGCAGAGCTCTCATCAGCGTAGTCGCCCCTCTCATCGTGGCCCGGTCATTTGTAGAAGATGTCAGCAGCCTGGTCATTTTGCTAGGGAGTGTGATGGTGTGCGTATAGCCCCTCGCACTGAGCCTTCCTTGCCTGCACAACAGTTCAGCCGGCAGTCTCAGGCTAATCAGCCTTCGGAAAACTAGCGCCCGCCGAATTGCAGAGCCACAGTTCGGGGGGTGCAGCCATTGGCTCGACAGTTATTTTCAGTGATTCTGATGAAGTTAGTAACCTTGTGTCCTCTTGTCCCCATTTAGGTGTGAACATGGGTGGAGTTAGCGTTCCTTGCTTGGTGGATACTGGTTCCATGGTGTCCACCGTAACGGAGAGCTTTTTCCGCCAACATTTTGAGCCTTGGGGTCAAGAAAAGCTTCAGTCTTGTCACTGGCTTCAGCTCAGGGCAGCTAACGGGTTGGCCATTCCTTACATCGGCTATTTGGAGCTTGAAATTGGGCTGTGTGGGAAGTTAATGCCACAATGTGGTGTTTTGGTGGTCAAGGATCCTCCTGGTGGTGTGTCTGCTCAGGTCCCTGGTGTGCTAGGTATGAATGTCATACGTAAATGTTATCATGAGCTTTTTGGGAAGCATGGCCTGGCTTTGTTTGACTTGCCATCAGTATGTGAGGCTCCTGGAACAGTTGTGGAGGCCCTGCAAACGTGCCACCAAGCCAGCGTGCAGGCCCCTCAGCATAACTTTGGTAAGGTTAAGGTGCGGGGCAGGAAGGCTTGGCGGATCCCTGGTGGCGTGATGCAAATCGTTGCGGCTACCTGCTCAGAGCAATACTCAGGCAATACTGTATCGTTTGAGCCCTTGGACTCTGGCCTACCTGCTGGACTACTTGCCTCTCCTGCCTTGGTTCGAGTGACAAGGGGCACTGCCTACATTCCCATTGTGAATGTAGGATCTACTGATGTGTTGCTTTATCCTCGTACAGTTGTGGGCAGTTTGGACGAGGTAAATGTTGTGAGCCTTCCTGCTGGGGTCACTGAGGTGCCGTTTGGTCTGGCCACAGTGGCGTCCCAATCCGTTTATACTTCCGTGCCGGAGCAAATAGCGACCATGGATCTGTCTTCCTTGCCTGCTGGAGAGCAGGGTCAGGTACGGGCCCTTCTAACAAAGTATGCTTCTGTCTTTGCAGCTCATGAGGGGGACCTTGGTTGTACCAACCTGATCGCCCATGATATTCCCCTCTTGGATGACACTCCTGTTCGGCAGCGCTACCGACGCATTTCTCCATCTGACTATGAGCTTGCGAAAGAGCATATCCACCAGTTGTTTGAAGCACAAGTGATTAGAGAGAGTAGCAGTCCTTACGCATCTCCTATTGTGCTGGTTAAAAAGAAAGATGGTAGTCTCCGCATGTGTGTTGACTACCGGCAACTAAACAGCAAAACTAGGAAAGACGCGTTTCCTCTTCCTCGCATTGAGGAGTCCCTTGATGCCTTAACAGGTGCTCGCTGGTTCTCCACTATGGATCTTGCCAGCGGTTACAATCAGGTTCCAGTCGTAGAGGCAGATCGACCTAAAACGGCCTTCTGCACTCCGTTTGGCCTCTTCGAATGGAATCGTATGCCTTTTGGCCTTTGCAATGCCCCAAGCACCTTCCAGCGGTTGATGCAACGGATTTTCGGTGATCAGCAATGCCAGTCATTGCTGTTGTACCTTGATGACATTGTGGTTTTCTCTTCCACCGTTGCTCAGCACCTGGACAGATTGGAGGTGGTGCTCAGGCGGCTACAACAAGAAGGCCTCAAAGCTAAACTCACAAAGTGTGCCTTTTTCCAGCGGGAGGTGCATTATTTGGGCCATGTGACCTCTGACCAAGGTGTTGCTACAGACCCTAGTAAGGTGGAGGTGGTGGCAAACTGGCAGCCTCCAACTACCATTTCTGAACTGCGGTCATTTCTCGGCTTTGCGAGTTACTACCGCAGGTTTGTGGAAGGTTTTGCTAAATTGGCTGCCCCTCTACACAGGCTGGTGGCAGAGTTGGGTGGCTCCAAGTCTGGGAAGAGATTAAAGCATGTACTTGCTGAGAAGTGGTCCGATGAACGTCAGCAGAGCTTTGAGGCACTGAAGACCAAACTCACCACCGCACCTGTGCTGGCTTATGCCGATTTCTCCCTCCCTTTCATTCTTGAGGTTGACGCAAGTCATGGTGGCCTGGGAGCAGTGCTGTCACAGGAGCAGGGTGGCAAGGTGAGGCCTATTGCTTATGCAAGCAGAGGTCTGTGGCCCACTGAGCGCAATATGGACAACTACAGCTCCATGAAGTTGGAGTTTTTGGCACTCAAGTGGGCCATGACTGAAAAATTCAGGGAGTATCTGCTTGGTCATAAGTGTGTTGTCTATACGGACAACAATCCACTTAGCCACTTGTCATCTGCTAGGCTTGGCGCCATGGAACAACGCTGGGCAGCCCAGCTTGCACTTTTCAATTTTGATATTCGGTATCGCTCAGGGAGGGTTAACAGGAACGCTGATGCGTTGTCCCACCAGCATCCTTCTGATGCACCAGACATGAAAGCTATGCTCCCTGGCACATCACTTCCTGAACCCTTGCAGCAAGCCCTGCGGTTGGAGGAGGCTGATGCGACTCAAGCTGCAATCGCAGCTTTGCCTCATTATGCCCCTTCTAACCTCTGTCAACTTCAGCAGGCTGATCCTGTTATACAGGAAGTGTCGGTGTTCTGGACACAGAAGCGGCGTCCGAGCCACACAGAGCACCAACAGCTTTCTCCGCGTGCCTTGGCTCTCCTCCGCCAATGGGACCGCTTGGTGGAGAAGAGTGGAATCTTTTATCGGCAGGTCTATCGTCCTGATGGTGCTGCAGCAATTTTGCAGTTGCTCTTGCCAGCTGCGTTAAAAGAGGAGGTGCTAACTGAAGTTCACCAGAGGCATGGCCACCAAGGTGTTGAGAGGACCTTGGAGCTGCTACGGCAGCGGTGTTATTGGCCAGGCATGTCCTCTGATGTGGCACAGTGGTGCCAGTCTTGTGAGAGGTGCCAGGTTGCCAAAAACACACAGCCAGCTGCTCGCAGCTTCATGGGGCATTTGCTGGCCTCTCGGCCAAATGAAATCCTCGCCATGGACTTCACTGTGTTAGAACCCACTCGTACAGGGATTGAGAACGTCCTCGTCATGACGGATGTTTTCAGTAAGTATACACTGGCCATTCCCACCCGCGACCAACGAGCCCCCACTGTGGCTCAGGTCTTGGTTACAGAATGGTTTTGTAAGTTTGGTGTCCCGGCCCGCATACATTCTGACCAGGGCCGCAATTTTGAAAGCAGTCTGATTCAGCAGCTGTGTAGCCTTTATGGCATTGAAAAATCTCGCACCACCCCGTACCATCCGGCTGGCAATGGGCAGTGTGAACGGTTTAATCGAACCCTCCATAACCTGCTGCGTACCCTGCCTGTCTCTCAAAAGCGGGACTGGCACTCCTGTCTGCCCCAACTCCTGTTCCCTTACAATACTACACCCCATCAGTCAACTGGTGAATCGCCATTCTTTTTAATGTTTGGCCAGGAGCCCCGTCTCCCAGTCGACTTTCTGTTGGGTCGTGTTCAGGATCCTGTTGGTGGTGATGTCACAGAGTGGATTCAGGAGCACCAGACTCGCTTACAGATTGCCTTTGAGAGCGCCCAAGGGAGGCTGAGGGTTGCAGCAGAGCGCCGAAGAAACAATCATGATCAGCATGTTCAAGCTGCTCCACTGCAGGAGGGCCAGTGGGTGTTGTTGCGGGACTTCAGTGTGAAGGGGCGTAACAAGATTCAGGACCTGTGGGGCTCCGTAGTGTATACGGTCTTAAAAGCACCAAAAGATAGGGGCTCTGTGTACACCATTGCCCCTACAGGCGACCAGTCCAAGGTCAAACATGTCCATTGTACACTCTTGAAGGCAGTGGCTGGTGCGGGTGCTTCCGATTGTGCTGCTGCTCCTCTTTCACCCTGTCCTGACCAAGAAGAGGTGGAGGATGAACTCGTACACGATGGGGACTTGCTGGTTGTGAGGCATGACATCCCTCATGCAGCTCCTGGTCAGATGGTTGCTGTGACCCAAACCACCCCTCGGTTGCTGCTCCCACAGGCTGACCCCGTTCTCCCTGGGCAGGGTCCTTTAGTGACTCCGTCCTCTGCAACAGCAGATTTGCCTCCTGCCCCAGCAGTAGGACCATCAGCCTCTCGCCCTGATACCAGTGCAAGGCCAGTAAGACGGACCACACCGTCAACTGCTGGTCAGCACTCCAATGTTTATCACCTTCCTAGGTCGGTGGGACCACCGGCAGACGGGGCTGCAAATGCTTCTGGACTGGTGTCCAATGCAGTGGTTGCTGTTTTTAGACCTTGGGACTAGTATGGGGACACTTGGGCTCAACTGATTCATCGTCGGGGCGACGATGCAGAAAGCGGGGGTGGATTGTAGCAGGATGAATGCTGCACTCTCCTTGGGTTGGCTGTGTTATGCTCCTGTGACATAATGACCGTGCCTTGCTTTGACCAATCATGACACGAGGATGCACTATAAAGCTGGGCAAGGGTTACTCACTGTTCTCTTGCTGCAACGTCAGGGGCACGCCCCGCTTCCCGTTTGCCTCGCTTCCCGTTTGCCTCACTTCCTGTTTACCATTGCTAACAGGTATGGTAGCAGTTGCTGCATTGTTTGCCCTTGCTTTAAGGCTGTGTTCATGTCTAGTGGTTATAGAGGCTGTTTATTTTTATAGGGTCACTGTTGGGTGTCCATAGCCAGAGAGCTGAGCCGCTCGCTGGCTGCTGTATGTCCAGTTCGAGCCGTGAGCCGCTCGCGAGCCGTTACTGGTAGGTTTCCTTTGCTTGCGACCCCATAATGTGTTTATGTTGCATGTGTGTAACAGCTTGTCATTTTAGGCTGTTATCGTGGCTGCCGGTTGCTCCCCGTTCCCTTGTGGTGGACAAAATTTACTGATTGGTGGGCTGCCGTTTGTCTGGAGCTGTGCTGGCTACACGGGGTCCCAACCGTAGGAGACGCTGCTGCTGCTTTGCCTCCGTGGGTTTGTCTCGCAGACGTGGGTCTGTGTTGCCGAACGCTTGCCGGTCGGCTTCGTCTTCTTCCAGTCTGTTATCTGCTCTTGCGTTGGCGCTGTGGGTGTCGGGCTGCTCCCAGCTTGTCTCTGTGGCTGCTGACCAACCGTTGTACATACTGCTTCTTCTAACGTCCAGAGTGCATGTGTGAAAATAGGGTTTAATTTTCTTTCTTTTCCCCTTGTTTCTTTTGAGTATTTACTGCAGTCACGTGGCTATTTGTGTTTGTTAGGTATTTTCTTTGTCTGATTTTAGGATTTGTGTCACGTGACTGCACTTGATTAGTCATTTTGTATGCAGTGGGTTTTGTTTAAGTATAAGTTAATGTTCATTCATTCAGTTAATTGAATCTTTCAGTTTTGCTAAATTTGTTTTTTTTTTATGTTAAGTAGTTTTCTGAAGTGTCGGTAATTGTCCTTTTGTCAACTGATTTATGGAACCCTGTTAATAACTGTTCCCTTTCCTTTGTGGTTTGCAGAAGCTGTGGGCCTCCGGTGGTGGGAACCCCTTCCTGTGTGGTGCGCTGCTCATCCCCTGGTTGTTTTTTTTTTTTTATTTCTTCACTCAGGTGTGTGTGTGTGTGTGCGCGCGCGTGCATGTTCACGTGTGAGTGGGGTGATTTCTCCTGGGCTCCCTTGTGATGCCCGTTGGCCCAAACCTCCACCAGAGAGCCCCCAGCTCTGATTAGTCCCCAAACCCGTCATTTAACAATCTCGTGTGAATGGTTGTTTTTTTTCTTTTATTGGTTTTAAACTGAGTATTTTTAGTATTAAATAAAATTTGTATTTTTTGCCTGCACTGGAATCATGTCTCCTGCCTCATCAGTGGAACGAACCTGAGTTGCCCTTCTCGTTAGTGGTGGTTATAATTCCCTGGGTGAAAGTCCCAGGGTGGCGTTGTCTGGCCGGTGTCTACATTCAGTAATTGTAGCACGTTAGTCTATCCTCGACCCCTCCGCTCGCCACACATGCATGCTTCCTTACAACTTTACAAATGATATTCTCAGTTATACCTTTAGATGTCCCTTCTTGGCCAGAGTCGTCTGTAAATGGAATATAAAAACAGTTAAATAATAATAAATGCCCACAGTCTTTGGCACCAGGCATAAATGCTAAGAAACAAATATGATGAGCATGCTGCTGGATTGAAATGGAGGATCGTACCATCTGAGGCATCTGAAGGTCCACCAACAGGCTGTGTGGCTCTCTCCATTCCTGCACAGTGTATATCAATGTTTAGCATGGGGCAGGTATCACATGCAAAATGGGACAAAAACAAAGACCATTTCCTCATCAGAGTAGAAACCAGTCAGTGTGTGTGTGTCTGAGGAAGGCTTGTAAGATTTGAAATCAGTCAAAAAATGTTGGAGACACACAAAAGAACCAAAGATTCATTGCTTTTTTTATTTCATTCAAAACAATTCAATCACTTCTAACACAGTGACAACTGGCATCAAAGCAGCAGAGATATAATTAATTGCACAGGTGTGTCTTTGAAAATGATCTTCCTGTGTAAGATTTGTCTAACCTTTTCTTATGTCCTCTCACAGAGACACATCATCCGTTCAACAATGGAGATTTGTGTGCAGGCACATTTTTGCTATTTTTGCTAATACATCTGCAAATCCACCTGAGTGAAGTGAAGGCTGCTTGACTTTTTACGTTTGCACACATAACATGGGGCTTTCTTTTGACAGCAAAGCCATCAGTCGGCTCTAATGGGACTAAAAGCAGTAAATTGCAGTCAGTTCTATGACAGACAAGAGGAGTGTGTCCCCCTCTAGTGATGATGTAACGACACTGCACCTCAAAACTTGAAATCAGATCTACAGGGGTGGGAAAAAGGCATTTATTCATTCACTGTCAATTAAGACCAGCAAGGCTTGTGCTCCAATTGGATGCAAGCCAATCTGGGTTAAGAGAAATTACTGCAACACAATAGCAGAGTTATGCTTTCAAGGTACACAATATTCACAGACTTGTTCATGGAAAATACTTCACATCCTTATCACATGCTGGTTTGTTGTCTTACCTTAGGTTTTATCTGAGAATCCCTGTCACAGTCTAAGACAATCTAAGTCTTTATGAAGGTTATGTTTCTGAGACACCGTGAGAAAAATGCTGGTTCAGCAGTGTGGTCACTTAAGGTTGCAGGTGGTGTGTTATACTGCAGTGATTCTAATATCCCACTGTTTTAGTGTAGAAGAACTCCTGTTTGTAATGAAAGTGATTATTTTGTGCAACTTGAAAGTAGTAAAATACATGTTTCTGCTTACCATTATCACACCAGTCAGTGTTCCAGGAGTTGACACAGAGCCAGTAGGAAACACCATCCTCCTCTCCCCAGCCCAGGATCTTGATGGCGTGTCTACCCACAGCAGAGCCTGAAACATGCTGATACACACCTGGAGACGGGAAGAGGACGCAAGAAACACAAGTGGGAACCACGAGGTCCCAAGCAACACTGTACACAATCACTGAGCACAATATGCAGTTAGGGTTCACCCTGTACTCAATATTCAGTGTAATGCGTGTTTGCATTACATCTCTTACTGCTGCATGTGTTCTTGCCAGACTTGTACAATACAAAGTCTTCATAGACTTTAAATGCTCCCTCTACTGGGTCGTTCTTGTATATCTCAGTCTGAATCTGGATCACATTTGATAATGTGATAATGCCCGAGGGCCAAGCTGTGGAGGACTAAAAGTGCCAAAAACAAATAAATAAATACATCATTAAATAATTAAATGTCATTAATTAAAATTGAAACCAAATATGTCACTAATTAATTAAAATTGGAATTAAATACATAAATGTGTTATTAAATATGTCATTAATTCATAAAATACCAATTCATTTTAAGTAAAAAAAACATATATTATTATTTCACTATTTAATTAATTATTTCATGGTCCTTGTGTTGCAGTGGATCATGAATTTATTTTATCTGTCAACCTCGCCCGTCAAAGTCGGTGGGCGGGACTAACTCGAATCTAGTCTAATCCACTGCTTTTGTCTGCCTTGAAACCGGAAGTAGAAGAAGAAGTCTTTCTAAACATGGCGGCTGTGTTGAGGGAGGATCGCTGTGCAGAGTATGTGGAAGCAGGACCTGGTGACCCCGAGCATGTAGCGTGTAAAGCAGAGGAATTTATTGAAGTTGTTGGAGTTATTTCCGCACTTTGCGACCAAGATGTGGACCGTAGAGTGACTGCAAATTTAGAAGAAGCACTCCGCCGCTTTTCTGGTACCAGGGCGCAACAGGAGCACACACAGGGACCAGGTCGTTTGGCGTTTGACATACCGAGGGAAGTTCTGGAACATCACATTCTTTGTGGATTACCAGCCTGTCAAATTGCAGCGATGCTCGGAGTGTCGAGGGCTTTTCCTTTAGGACCTACTCGGCGCGGCACGGCTCCGCTCGTCTTTGTTTAGCCGCGATTCCACAAGCATCTACTCGGCACGGTACGGCTCGTCTCATCTTTGTTTATTTTTAGCACCTTCTCGGCTGAGGTTCCCAGCGAGCTGAGATGAGCCGATAATGTGGCGTTTACATAGTGCAGGCCACTGATTGGACAGGGAGTGACGACACACAGAGCAACTCCAGCACGAAAACAAAACCCTGCATTAAAAACCAACTGTAAACAGCGACGGTGTGCATTGCTCTTCACGGAACTCTCTGTTCTTCATAATTTTAATATGACAGCCAGACCTGTACCCTGGGTGAATGAAGAGGTCGAGACTTTTCTGTCTATGGTGGCGGACCAAAGAATACAGAGGAAGCTGGACGGAGAAAGTTTATCAGGAGGCCTCTGAGCGGATGGCTGCCCACGTATACAGTAGACCGTATATAAAGAGGACAGAAGCAGTGTAAGGAGAAGCTGAAAAAGCTCAAAAGTGACTATCGGTCCACCAAGGACCACAACGGCCGGCGTGGGTCAACCAGGAGGTGTTGGAAGAGGTTTAATGGAAGCTATTTAATGGCACTGAACCGCCAGCAACAGGAGGGAGACTCAGCCGCTGCATGTTGGAGACGTTCGAGGACGGTGAGTGTTTTGTGACTTCAA
The DNA here is from genome assembly GCF_022539595.1 of Amphiprion ocellaris. NCBI lineage: Eukaryota > Metazoa > Chordata > Actinopteri > Pomacentridae > Amphiprion > Amphiprion ocellaris. The sequence goes on along the minus strand of NC_072773.1, from coordinate 9,231,024 downwards.
GAAACTTATACATCATTTATCCAATTGGTGGTGTAATGGATAGATAATGAATGACCTAGTCAAAAGGATTAAAAACATGTTTAAAAATAGTGATTAATAGTACAAAGGATTAAAAATACATTTAAAAATAGAAACAATCTTAAAATAAGAATTATGTGTTAGGAGAGAGTTTAAGTTCATTTAAAAGATACTTTAAAATCGTATTTAAAACATAAATATTGTATTGTTTATTTGTTCTGGTGAGTAGAAGAGAAGTGAATCCAACTCTGTGATTGATTAGTTGTGTCTAGGTTTCGCTGTCGTGCACTTCCTGTTTTGGTCTGTAGGGGGAGCTTGTTGCCTGCGGCTTTTCATTGTACTTTTGGATGAAAGCTAGCAACAACAGCGTGTTTCTTCTTTCATTCACTTCCCCCTTTACAGGTAAAAATATAAAGTTGTAATGTATATATAAAGTTGTAAGTTGACATTTAAACTGTTGTTATTAAGATGTGTTTGTTATGCACTAAATTCATTATACTTTTGGATGAAAGCTAGCAACAACAGCGTGTTTCTTCTTTCATTCACTTCCCCCCTTTACAGCATGCTGTACAGGGGTGTAACATTTGGAGGCACCGCTGGGATGTGTGTTGCCAGGACCAGCTTCTACCCCTGTTAGATGCCCCAGAGCACTACACAGCCCTCCCAAAAACCAGCCAGTGTTGAGATGAAGGAGGTAGATCGACGGCAGCAGGACGTTTGCAGTCTGAGGAGAGTGTATGCAATCTGAGGTATTCCTACATACCAGGAGCGCAGCTAACTACCCTCAACGGCTAAAACTACCACTTCACGTCGTTTACATCCAAGTATCTCTGCTGGAAAATGGATTCATCAGAAATGGAGAAGTTGCAGCTTGAAATAATTGGAGATTTGTGCCTGCTTTCTAGAGCCATTTTAGTGGAAATATGTGACTTTTTACTCATTCCACCGGGCCCAGGACAAAGAGGTGAGACTGCCCAGTATCAGCAAAGATTTGCTCCACAGCGCAACTACCCACCACCAAACCGTGGACACATGAGGAGATGTTTTGGCTGCAGACAGCGTGGGACTGAGGACTACTGCAACCACTGTTTCAGGTGTGGCAGCAGCGAGCATTTCTCGGCTGGATGTCGAGCTAGAGGACAGAGACATTTTGCAGGTGACCCTTTAAACGAGGAAAGGTCATTCGCGAGGGACAGGGAGTCACACAGAATGGTCCCAGCTCTGTGCTCACTGTGGACAGAAGAGTGATGTGATAAGACTGAAGCAATGCTCATCATGTAAAAAAGAGCTTTATTGTTCAAAGTCATGTCAAGTTAACAACTGGACTGTGCACAGAGAAAAATGTAAAATACCTGCATGTATGACTACACACACTCACTCAAGAAGAGAAAAACAAACAAATGTGGCTCCACTGGTAGGACAAAAACACATAATCCACTGCTACATTCAAGGTGAGAGGGTTCAAGCTTTGTGGGACTCTGGTTCTCAAGTGACAATAATTGATGAACAGTGGAAATATGAACATTTACAGGACACAAGACTGAGAGACATTTCTGAAATTTTGGAGAGTGCAGAGACACTAGACATAGTGGCAGCAAATGGTGAAAACATGCCATATGCAGGTTGGGTGGAGGTTACTTTCAGATTGGCCCCAGAAGAAGCACCCACCACCGAAGTTATTGTTCCAACACTTGTCATGAAGGGAAACAAGTTGTTTTGTCCCATTATTGGCTCAAATGTTATTGATCTCATCATAGACAGTGAAGCAGGACACTCCAATCCAACTGAGAGAGAACGCCTCAGTCACACAGTGAGAGCAGCATTCCCTGACCTCAAACCAAGTCAAGCACAAGCCTTCGTTGAACAAGTAAGAGTTGAACATAATAGAGAGTATGTTGTGAAGACAAAAAAAGAAATAATCAACGTACCCAAACACACATCTGTAAAAGTCGAGTGCTTTATTAATATGTCTTCACCACCTGAAGATTTGACTCTCATCTTTGAGCCAGATGTGAATCCCCGTTGGACTGAAGGGCTTCAATTCTGTGACACTCTTGTAACAGTGGCAAAAGATAATAAGCCATTAATTACTGTCAGTGTGCAGAACCCCACAGATCATGACATTGTATTGGCAGGAAAAACTGTGGTCGGAACTGTCCAGCAGATTCAGGCAGTTTATCCAGCATCTATTTTAGAGGGTTGCCACTCACCTCCTCCCGCCTCAATGAATCATATCAGAGTTGATAACAACCAAGCCCCTGACGATGTATGGGACCCACCTGTGAATCTGAGCCACCTCAATGAACCAGAAAAGAAAGTAGCTCAGCAAATGTTGAGAGAAGAGTCAGCTTCCTTCTCAAAAACAGACAATGATATTGGCTGCATTGAGAAACTCCAACTCAGCATAACTCTAAAAGACACTGAACCTGTTGCAAAAACTTACCTTTCGGTGCCCAGACCTCTATATAGGGAGATGAAAGACTACCTGCACGATCTCATCGCACAAGGCTGGGTGAAAAAGTCCAATTCACCGTATGCGTCACCAGTCGTCTGTGTTCGTAAAAAGGACGGAACCCTGAGACTGTGCATCGACTTCCGTGAGGTGAACAAAAAGACTCTGCCAGATCGTCAGCCTATTCCCAGAGTGCAGGACATCATGGATGGCCTTGGAGGAAACTCCTGGTTCTCGCTCTTGGATCAAGGTAAGGCCTATCATCAGGGTTTCATGGCAAAAGACAGCAGGCCCATGACAGCTTTTGTGACACCATGGGGTCTATATGAGTGGATAAGAATTCCATTTGGCCTCATGAATGCGCCAGCTGCATTTCAGAGATGCATGGAGGAATGTCTGGAAGGTCTGCGAGATGAGATCTGTATACCATACCTGATCTCATCTCGCACACCCTTGTTTTCAGCAAATCATTTGAGGACCATGTTGGGGACGTAAGAACAGTTTTGCAGAGATTGAGACAGTATGGGATCAAACTAAAGCCAAGTAAGTGTGAAATGTTTAAGTGTGAAGTTCGTTACCTTGGACGAATTGTATCAGCAGAGGGCAGTAAAATGGATCCTGCTGATACTGTTGCTGTCAGAGCTTTAAAGGAGAAGAAGCCAAAGACTGTAGGGGAGCTGAGAACAGTTATGGGCCTCCTGAGCTACTACCAACAGTATATTAAAAATTTTTCTCGCATTGCTGGACCTTTGTATGCTCTGCTTGAAGGGGGACCTGAATCGAGTGAACAGCAGGGGAAGAACACAAAGACATGGAGAGCAAAAGGTAAAAACAGGTGTTCCTGCACACAAAACAATCACATGGACTGATGAACACCAACATATTCTAGAAAAATTGATTGACTGTCTAGTTGAGCCACCTATCCTCGCATTCCCAGACTTTAATAAGTCATTTGTGCTGCACACTGACGCGTCTAACCAAGGCTTAGGTGCAGTATTGTATCAAGAACAAGAGGGCAAGTTACGTGTGATAGCCTACGCATCCCGCACCCTAACCAAAGCAGAGAAAAACTACCATTTTCATTCAGGAAAGCTAGAATTTCTAGCATTGAAGTGGGCAGTTACTGAGAGATTTCGGGACTATCTGATTGGTTCATCTTGCACTGTATACACTGACAACAACCCGCTCACTTATGTGTTATCAACAGCCAAGCTCAACGCCACAAGCTGCAGATGGGTTGCTGAACTTGCAGATTTCCACCTGACCATCAGATATCGCCCCGGCAAAGAAAACTGTGATGCAGATGCACTTTCAAGGATGCCTTGTAACATAGAAGCTGTGATTGAACAATGCACAGAAGAAATGTCTTCAACCGCAATACAAGCCACTGTCCAGGCAGTAGAAGTTACAGATTCAGTGTGGTCTGTGATGGCTGTGGAATGTGAAGTCACAGATGAGAGCTCATCAACTTCTTTGTCAAGGGAAGCTATATCTCAGGCTCAAAAAGAAGATCCAAATATTGGCCCTGTTATATGCTGTAAACAGTCTGACAAAAGACCCATTGGAGCAGAGCTTAAGTCATTCAGTGTCCAGAGTAAGCGTCTCCTGCGGGATTGGGACAAGCTCAGCTTAGATGAGGATGGAATATTACATCGGAAAACCGTCACCAGGAAACAGCTTGTGTTACCAGAAAAGTACAAAATGACTGTTTTGAGGCAACTTCATGATGAAATGGGACATCAAGGTGTGGAGCGCACGACATCACTTGTTAGAGATCGTTTCTTCTGGCCACATATGCAGAAAGACATAGAGCAGTATGTGCTGCATCGCTGTACCTGCCTCAAACAGAAGAAGCCTTTTAAAGAAACAAGAGCCCCTCTAACACCCATTATCACAACGCAGCCATTTGAGTTAATATCCATTGACTTCCTGCATTTAGACAAGTGCAAAGGTGGATATGAATACATACTGGTGATTGTTGACCACTACACAAGATTTGCACAAGCTTATGCTACAACTTCAAAATCTGCCAAGACTGTTGCCGATAAGATTTTTAATGACTATGCACTGAAGTTTGGTTTCCCCTTGAGAATTCACCATGACCAGGGAGGTGAGTTTGAGAATCAGTTATTTGCACAGCTGAAGAAAAACTGTGGAGTGATGGGCTCACGAACAACACCCTACCACCCACAGGGTAACGGACAAGTGGAAAGAATGAATCGTACACTGTTGCAAATGATGAAAACACTCACAGAAAGTCAAAAATCCAAGTGGAAAGAGTCACTGCCAAAGCTCATTTATGCCTACAACAGCACTCGATGTGAAGTCACAGGCTTCTCTCCGTTTTATCTCTTATTTGGGAGGTCACCAAGATTGCCTGTTGACTTGCTGTTTGGTTTGACCCCTGAAACAGGAACGGCGCACCACCAAGAATATATGAGAACATGGAAACAACAAATGCAAGAGGCATATAAGATTGCAACTGAAAATGCAAAGAAATGCTCGGAGAGAAGTAAACGAAACTATGACAACAAGACAAAAAGTTCTGTGCTGCATGAAGGTGACCGTGTGTTGGTAAGAAATATGACACCCAGAGGTGGGACAGGGAAACTTCGCAATCACTGGGAAAGTTGTATCCACAAAGTCATTCGACAGGTGGGAAAAAACATGCCAATATATGAAGTTTTGCCAGAGCAGGGTAGGAGTAGAAAGAGCAAGATCCTACATCGTAATCTTCTGTTACCATGTGACCATTTACCCCTTGAGATCCCGCTGAAACCTGTTGCACCTCAGAGGAAAATCATCTCCCAAAGCAACAGAGACAGGGAAGAATCACATCATGATGATGGTGACAGTGATGATGACTATGATGAAGATTATTATTATATGCCTCAAGAGCAACCACTGCCCATGTATCAACCGCAGGTAAACACAGACAGTGAACATGCCAGCAGAGATTTTAGTATAACCTCGGATGATGCTGATCATAATCCACAAGACATTCCCCAGGAGCAGGTAGTTCAGGTCACAGAAGACATGCTGGATGATGAACAGATTTCAGAAATTCAAGAGGTGATGGTTCATGAGGACACACCAGATCTGGGTGCATTACAAGAGGAGATGATCTCAGAAGCTGAGATGCCAGCACAAACATTTCCTGCTCCGGCTGAAAATGACAGAGACACAGAACAAGGACATCAGCGACCAATTAGAGAGAGGCGAGCTCCAAAAATCTTCACGTATGACCAGCTGGGTAATCCTGTTTGTTATAGTACTGGACTCCCAAGCAGCACCATGTATTGGTACCCTCCGCCATCTTATGGACCAGCACAAACAGCAGGACCATGGGTGATTCCAGTACAACCTTTCCACTACCAAACAGCTTTTGTTCCTGGTTACTGAAACAGAGACATTTGATGGACTGTTACATTCACAAATGCACTCATACACTCATGGACTTTTGAAAAACTGAGTGCCTTCATATATGCATTTCATTTCTCATGGACTGTGTAAAACACTTGAGAGTTTATGCATTCACACATGTCATACATTTCATGGACTCTACCACTCTCAAACCATACACTCATGGACTTTTGCAAAGCTGAGTGCTCTCATAAATGCATTTAACTTTCTCATGGACTGTTCCACACACTGAGAGCTCATGCATTCACGCATTTCAGATATTCATGGACTGTTGAAAAAGCACACAAAATTCATTTGAAGAAAAAAGAGAAGAAGAAGCTGCATGTTCTGAGACATAACTCATATTCTCATGGACTGATTAAAGGGGTTATTGTTTAACAGAAAGTATGTTAATGGGGTTTTGATGTTTAGAGCTCATAAGTTTAAACATATATGAGTTTGTATATGAAGAGATTGAAAGTTGCATCTGACATTTCATAATTTGCTGCAAATATTCATGAGATGTGGATCGTGGAAGTTAATTGTGACGTCGGGACGACATCTGTTTTGTGGGGGAGTGTGTAATGGATAGATAATGAATGACCTAGTCAAAAGGATTAAAAACATGTTTAAAAATAGTGATTAATAGTACAAGGATTAAAAATACATTTAAAAATAGAAACAATCTTAAGATAAGAATTATGTGTTAGGAGAGAGTTTAAGTTCATTTAAAAGATACTTTAAAATCGTATTTAAAACATAAATATTGTATTGTTTATTTGTTCTGCTGTGTAGAAGAGAGGTGAATCCAACTCTGTGATTGATTAGTTGTGTCTAGGTTTCGCTGTCGTGCACTTCCTGTTTTGATCTGTAGGGGGAGCTTGTTGCCTGCGGCTTTTCATTATACTTTTGGATGAAAGCTAGCAACAACAGCGTGTTTCTTCTTTCATTCACTTCCCCCCTTTACAGGTAAAAATATAAAGTTGTAATGTATATATAAAGTTGTAAGTTGACATTTAAACTGTTGTTATTAAGATGTGTTTGTTATGCACTAAATTCATTATAGTTTTGGATGAAAGCTAGCAACAACAGCGTGTTTCTTCTTTCATTCACTTCCCCCCTTTACAGCATGCTGTACAGGGGTGTAACAGTGGCAAGCTTCTTTTAAGCAAACAAGCATATTTTAGAAAGTAACGTCGTTGTCTCCTGTAGCAGACAATAAGCTAGCTAATTAGCCATCGGTGCTAGCTAGTTAGCCATCAGCGCTAGCTAGTTAGCCATCAGCGCTAACTCAGTGCTCTGCTTGTATTTCGTGCTGCTATTTCTAACGTTTAGCTCTCAGAAGCTAATACTTCAGTCAGCATGTCGTCTTTTTCGTGTACTTAGGGTGAGTGTTTATTTCTGTTCAAAAATCCCTTTCCACATGCGAAGCCTGCTCCACCTCCATCATGGAGCCCCGAGCTCCCCTGCTTCCTCTCCAGCACCAGCTTCGACACCAGTACCAGCTCGGACACCGCGCCCTGTCAACATCAACCTCCAGCACGTCACACCAACGTCTTATCACCGGTAAGACACGGTAAACAGAGAGCATGGCTGATTTTTTTGCATTATTATTATTACTACAGGTGTAAATGCCTGCAAGCATGATCAGAACAGTGAGACCAATGACCAAGAATTCAGGCAGGTGTAAATGCAAACTGTGCAGCATGCCAGCTCAGGAACACCTGATGAAAGCTACATGTAGCTAGAGTGACACATCAACAGAACACATGCAGCTGCATTTTTTCCCATTAACTTAACAAGTAAATCACTCTAATGAATTTACGTTCTGGTGCAGTGTAGTATTGCAACCATTCTTCTTATAGTCACTAGGTAGCTGTGAAACTGGCTGAAAATATACATAGAAATAAGAAAACACAGCTGTTCTTAGCAACTCCAAAATGTGCACAGGATGAAATGAAGTTCACACCACGTTGTTTTTATTTGTGGTGGAGGAGGTACTGCTTGTGCTTTGGTTAAAGCGAAGAGTGCCAGAAGTTTATTGAAGTATCAAAGACATGATCATGATTGAAAATCAATGGACGGGTGGCTAAACACATCACATCATAGCTGTGGAGTCCTTCAAGTTCCTGGGGACTGCAATCTCTCAGGACCTGCAGTCCTCCATCCTGAAAAAGGCTCAGCAGAGGATGTATTTCCTACAATAGCTGAGGAGACATTCCTGGGTGTGCTGGGGCAGCTGAGGCCGGCAGTGCTGGGGCAGGCAGTGGGCAGCCGGCGAGTATAAGCGAGTCCACCTCCCATAGACTTGAGATTTACAAGTGCTGGTCATATAATTAGAAGATCATGAAAAAGCTCGTCTTTTGGACAACTGTCAGGTCAGCAGTCTTCCCCATGATTGTGTAGCCTACAGAACTAGACTGAGAGACCATTTAAAGGCCTTTGCAGGTGTTTTGAGTTAATTAGCTGATTCGAGGTGTCTTCAATATTGAACCTTTCCACAATATTCTAATTTTCTGAGATACCAAATTTGGGATTTTCTTTAGTATTCAGGTATAATCATCAAAGAGAAATAAACATTTGAAATATATCAGTCTCTGTGTAATGAATGAGTATACTATACAAGTTTCACTTTTTGAATGGAATTACTGAAATAAATCGACTTTTTCATGATATTCTAATTATATGACCAGCACCTGTAGTTGTATGTAGTTTTACTTTTAGCCCTCCACTGTAGGACAGGCCCACCACAGTTTGTACTGTGTAATGGAAAAACAACTAAACCAAGATGAGCTGTGGCGTGCCAAGTAGGTGCTAAAGGAAATTTTGTCTTGCACCACGCTGCATCAACATTTGGGGTAGAGGACCGAGTCTTTAGCGGTTGCCAATAAAGTTTTGTTTAATAGAGTATCCAAACCAACGTAGAGGTGACTAGCGCCACCCAGTGTATCGGAATGTGTTCACAAGCTCTGCATCAATCCATTATCTGGAATCCATTTGTTATAATCCGCCCACCGACTTTGACAGGCGAGGTTGACAGATAAAATAAATTCATGATCCACTGCAACACAAGGACCATGAAATAATTAAATAGTGAAATAATATATGTTTTTTACTTAAAATGAATTGGTATTTTAATGAATTAATGACATATTTAATAACACATTTATGTATTTAATTCCAATTTTCATTAATGACATATTTAATTAAATATTTAATGATGTATTTATTTCATAACACATTCGAGTATTTAATTCCAATTTTAATTAATTAATTAATGACATTTGATTTCAATTTTAATTAATGACATATTTAATTATTTAATGATGTATTTATTTATTTGATTTTGGCACTTTTAGTCCTCCATACATCACAAGGACCATGAAATAATTAATTAAATAGTGAAATAATAATATATGTTTTTTTACTTAAAATGAATTGGTATTTTAATGAATTAATGACATATTTAATAACACATTTATGTATTTAATTAATTAATTAATTAATTTATTAATTAATTAATTAATTAATTAATTAATTAATTACATATTTGATTTCAATTTTAATTAATTAATGACATGTTTAATTATTTAATGATGTATTTATTTATTTAATTTTGGCACTTTTAGTCCTCCATAGGGAAGAAGTTGGCAGCCCTGAAACTGTGGTCCTATCAGTGCGCTCCTGAAAGTGCAGCCTCCGGCTGTGTAGAAAAATTTACAGGGATTAAAATGAACGGGGAATACTTCTTGAATAAACCTTTTGTATTGTAAGTATATTTTGAGTGAAATCGTCAATTTAAAACGTAAATTGTGCACTTTAGTGATCATCTATTGCGGCAGGTGGCGCTGTCTATAAAAAGTGCTCTAAACTTAAAGGAAGTGTACAGCCCTCTGGGTGCAGCCCTGTAGGTGCAGCCCTGTAGGTGCAGCCTCCGGCTCTGCAGACACATAACCTTCTAGCAATGACTGAACTGTTGTGCTGCAATGCACCATGGGAGTTCGGGGTATTGGGGGTTTAAATGTCATTATTGTGGTTTATGTTAGTGTTCCAGTGTTATTAGTATTTATGTTTTATTGTGTTTTTGTGGTTTAGTCAGCCTAGTTAGTTTGATTAAGTGTCATGTCAGGACCGTGAGTGTGAAGTGTAGTGTGTTTTATCAGTTCCTGCCACATTCGTACAGTGGCCTGTGTCAAAATTAAAGCCCTAGGAAATTATAATGTTCCTTAAGAGTAGGTACATGTTGTTTAGTGTTATCTTTTAACGTAATTTGCCACAGTAAAAACTACAGAAAAAATATCTGTACTGAAAAATTCCACCATACAATGAAACACCTGTGGAACCAAACTCAACTCAAAAATCTGTGGTATAGTGAGACTGTGCAGTGAATAGTGATATAGTGAGGGACCACTGTACTGTCTTTTTGGTCAGTGAAGACTGCTGTGATGTGAACTTCATGTTTTCAAACAAATTTCTTCATCAAAATGACTTGAAATGTAATAAATATGAAGGCAAATGATTTTTAAATTGATTTGCATTAAAAGAATTGCGGGGACAACATATTTTACCAAAGTGTGCATTGCAGCTCAGGAACAGCATTTCCAGACAATAATAATCATGAAGACTGCAGTGACTTGAACTTCGTGTTTTCAAACAAATTTCTTCTTCAGAATGACTTGAAATGTGATAAATATGAATGCAAATGATGTTTAAATTGATTTGTTTTGAAAGAATTGCGGGGACAACATATTTTACCAAAGTGTGCATTTCAGCTCAGGAACAGCATTTTCAGCCAATAATAATCATGAAGACTGTAGTGACGTGAACTTCGTGTTTTCAAACAAATTTCTTCTTCAGAATGACTTGAAATGTGATAAATATGAAGGCAAATGATGTTTAAATTGGCCTGTTTTGAAAGAATTGCGTGGACAGTATATTCTACCAAAGTGTGCATTTCAATTCCAAAACAGCTTTTTAAACCTACAAAATTAAGAAGACTGCAGTGACGTGAATTGCATGTTTTCAAACAAATTTGTTCTTCAGAATGACTTGAAATGTGATAAATATGAAGGCAAATGATGTTTAAATTGTCTTGTTTTGAAAGAATTGTGTGGACAACATATTTTACCAAAGTGTGCATTTCAGCCCAGGAGCACCATTTGAAGCGTCTAAATATCATGAAGAGTGCAGTGACGTGAACTTCATGTTTTCAAACAAATTTCTTATTCAGAAGGACTTGAAATGTGATAAATATGAAGGCAAATGATGTTTAAATTGGCTTGTTTTGAAAGAATTGCGTGGACAACATATTTACGAAAGTGTGCATTTCAGCTCAAGAACAGCATTTATAGTGTCTAAAAATCATGAAGACTGCTGTGACGTGACCTTCATATTTTCAAACAAATTTCTTCCTCAGAATGACTTGAAATGTGATAAATATGAAGGCAAACGATGTTTAAATTGATTTGCTTTAAAAGAATTGCGGTGACAACATATTTTACCAAAGTCTGCATTTCAATTCCAAAACAGCATTTTAAGCCTATAAAAATCATGAAGAGTGCAGTGATGTGAATTGCTTGTTTTCAAACAAATTTCTTCATCAGAATGACTTGAAATGTGATAAATATGAAGGCAAATGATGTTTAAATTGCTTGACATTAAAAGAATTGCGGGGACAACATATTTTACCAAAGTGTGCATTTCAGCTCCAGAACAGCATTTTAAACCTATTAATAATCGTCAAGACAGCAGTGACGTGAATTGCTTGTTTTCAAACAAATTTCTTCTTCAGAATGACTTGAAATGTGATAAATATGAAGGCAAACGATGTTTAAATTGCTTGACATTAATAGAATTGCAGGGACAACATATTTTACGAAAGTGTGCATTTCAGCTCAAGAACAGCATTTATAGTGTCTAAAAATCATGAAAACTGCTGTGACGTGAACTTCATGTTTTCAAACAAATTTCTTCTTCAGAATGACTTGAAATGTGATAAATATTAAAGCAAATGATATTGAAATTGGCTTGTTTTGAAAGAATTGCCTTGACAACATATTTTACCAAAGTGTGCATTTCAGCCCATGAGCACCATTTGAAGCGTCGAGAATTTATGAAGACGTCAGTGACGTGAAATTCAAGTTTTCAAACAAATTTCTTATTCAGAATGATTTGAAATGTGATAAATATGAAGGCAAATGATGTTTAAATTGGTTTGGTTTCAAAAAATTGCGGGGACAAAATAATTTACCAAAGTGTGCATTTCCGCTCAGGAACAGCATTTGAAGCCTCTAAACATCTGAAGACCTTAGTGACGTGAACTTCATGCTTTCAAACAAATTCCTTCTTCAGAATGACTTAAAATGTGCTAAATATGAAGGCAAATGATGTTTAAATTGGTTTGGTTTCAAAAAATTGCGGTGACAACATAATCTACCAAAGTGTGCATTTCCGCTCAGGAACAGCATTTGAAGCTTCTAAACATCTGAAGACTATAGTGACGTGAACTTCATGCTTTCAAGCAAATTTCTTCTTCAGAATGACTTGAAATGTGATAAATATGAAGGCAAATTATGTTTAAAATGGTTTGTTTTGAAAGAATTCTGGGGACAACAGATTTTACCAAAGTGTGCATTTCAATTCCAGAACAGCATTTTAAGCCTATAAAAATCATGAAAACTGCAGTGACGTGAATTGCTTGTTTTCAAACAAATTTCTTTTTCAGAATGACTTGAAATGTGATAAACATTAAAGCAAATGATGTTTAAATTGGCTAGTTTTTAAAGAATTGCGTGGACAACATATTTTACCAAATCGTCTTCAGAATAACTTGTAATGTGATGAATATGAAGGCAAATTATGTTTAAATTGATTTGCATTAAAAGAATTGTCGGAACAACATATTTTACCAAAGTGTGCATTTCAATTTCAGAAGAGCATTTGAAGCCTATAATAATCGTCAAGACTGCAGTGACTTGAATTGCTTGTTTTCAAACAAAATTCTTCTTCAGAATGACTTGAAATGTGATAAATATGAAGGCAAATGATGTTTAAATTGGTTTGGTTTGAAAGAATTTCAGGGACAACATATTTCACCAAAGTTTGAATTTCAGTTCCAGAACAGCATTTATAGCGTGTAAAAATCTGAAGACTGCTGTGACGTGAATTGCATGTTTTCAAACAAATTTCTTCTTCAGAATGACTTGAAATGTGATAAATATGAAGGCAAATTATGTTTAAAATGGTTTGTTTTGAAAGAATTCTGGGGACAACAGATTTTACCAAAGTGTGCATTTCAATTCCAGAACAGCATTTTAAGCCTATAAAAATCATGAAAACTGCAGTGACGTGAATTGCTTGTTTTCAAACAAATTTCTTTTTCAGAATGACTTGAAATGTGATAAACATTAAAGCAAATGATGTTTAAATTGGCTAGTTTTTAAAGAATTGCGTGGACAACATATTTTACCAAATCGTCTTCAGAATAACTTGTAATGTGATGAATATGAAGGCAAATTATGTTTAAATTGATTTGCATTAAAAGAATTGTCGGAACAACATATTTTACCAAAGTGTGCATTTCAATTTCAGAAGAGCATTTGAAGCCTATAATAATCGTCAAGACTGCAGTGACTTGAATTGCTTGTTTTCAAACAAAATTCTTCTTCAGAATGACTTGAAATGTGATAAATATGAAGGCAAATGATGTTTAAATTGGTTTGGTTTGAAAGAATTTCAGGGACAACATATTTCACCAAAGTTTGAATTTCAGTTCCAGAACAGCATTTATAGCGTGTAAAAATCTGAAGACTGCTGTGACGTGAATTGCATGTTTTCAAACAAATTTCTTCTTCAGAATGACTTGAAATGTGATAAATATGAAGGCAAATTATGTTTAAAATGGTTTGTTTTGAAAGAATTCTGGGGACAACAGATTTTACCAAAGTGTGCATTTCAATTCCAGAACAGCATTTTAAGCCTATAAAAATCATGAAAACTGCAGTGACGTGAATTGCTTGTTTTCAAACAAATTTCTTTTTCAGAATGACTTGAAATGTGATAAACATTAAAGCAAATGATGTTTAAATTGGCTAGTTTTTAAAGAATTGCGTGGACAACATATTTTACCAAATCGTCTTCAGAATAACTTGTAATGTGATGAATATGAAGGCAAATTATGTTTAAATTGATTTGCATTAAAAGAATTGTCGGAACAACATATTTTACCAAAGTGTGCATTTCAATTTCAGAAGAGCATTTGAAGCCTATAATAATCGTCAAGACTGCAGTGACTTGAATTGCTTGTTTTCAAACAAAATTCTTCTTCAGAATGACTTGAAATGTGATAAATATGAAGGCAAATGATGTTTAAATTGGTTTGGTTTGAAAGAATTTCAGGGACAACATATTTCACCAAAGTTTGAATTTCAGTTCCAGAACAGCATTTATAGCGTGTAAAAATCTGAAGACTGCTGTGACGTGAATTGCATGTTTTCAAACAAATTTCTTCTTCAGAATGACTTGAAATGTGATAAATATGAAGGCAAATTATGTTTAAAATGGTTTGTTTTGAAAGAATTCTGGGGACAACAGATTTTACCAAGGTGTGCATTTCAATTCCAGAACAGCATTTTAAGCCTATAAAAATCATGAAAACTGCAGTGACGTGAATTGCTTGTTTTCAAACAAATTTCTTTTTCAGAATGACTTGAAATGTGATAAATATGAAGGCAAATTATGTTTAAAATGGTTTGTTTTGAAAGAATTCTCGGGACAACATATTTTCCCAAAGTGTGCATGTCAGCTCAGGGAAAGCATTTGAATCCTCTAAAAATCATGAAGACTGCAGGGGCGTGAACTTCATGTTTTCAAACAAATTTCGTCTTCAGAATAACTTGTAATGTGATGAATATGAAGGCAAATTATGTTTAAATTGATTTGCATTAAAAGAATTGTCGGAACAACATATTTTACCAAAGTGTGCATTTCAATTTCAGAAGAGCATTTGAAGCCTATAATAATCGTCAAGACTGCAGTGACTTGAATTGCTTGTTTTCAAACAAAATTCTTCTTCAGAATGACTTGAAATGTGATAAATATGAAGGCAAATTATGTTTAAAATGGTTTGTTTTGAAAGAATTCTGGGGACAACAGATTTTACCAAAGTGTGCATTTCAATTCCAGAACAGCATTTTAAGCCTATAAAAATCATGAAAACTGCAGTGACGTGAATTGCTTGTTTTCAAACAAATTTCTTTTTCAGAATGACTTGAAATGTGATAAACATTAAAGCAAATGATGTTTAAATTGGCTAGTTTTTAAAGAATTGCGTGGACAACATATTTTACCAAATCGTCTTCAGAATAACTTGTAATGTGATGAATATGAAGGCAAATTATGTTTAAATTGATTTGCATTAAAAGAATTGTCGGAACAACATATTTTACCAAAGTGTGCATTTCAATTTCAGAAGAGCATTTGAAGCCTATAATAATCGTCAAGACTGCAGTGACTTGAATTGCTTGTTTTCAAACAAAATTCTTCTTCAGAATGACTTGAAATGTGATAAATATGAAGGCAAATGATGTTTAAATTGGTTTGGTTTGAAAGAATTTCAGGGACAACATATTTCACCAAAGTTTGAATTTCAGTTCCAGAACAGCATTTATAGCGTGTAAAAATCTGAAGACTGCTGTGACGTGAATTGCTTGTTTTCAAACAAATTTCTTTTTCAGAATGACTTGAAATGTGATAAACATTAAAGCAAATGATGTTTAAATTGGCTAGTTTTTAAAGAATTGCGTGGACAACATATTTTACCAAATCGTCTTCAGAATAACTTGTAATGTGATGAATATGAAGGCAAATTATGTTTAAATTGATTTGCATTAAAAGAATTGTCGGAACAACATATTTTACCAAAGTGTGCATTTCAATTTCAGAAGAGCATTTGAAGCCTATAATAATCGTCAAGACTGCAGTGACTTGAATTGCTTGTTTTCAAACAAAATTCTTCTTCAGAATGACTTGAAATGTGATAAATATGAAGGCAAATGATGTTTAAATTGGTTTGGTTTGAAAGAATTTCAGGGACAACATATTTCACCAAAGTTTGAATTTCAGTTCCAGAACAGCATTTATAGCGTGTAAAAATCTGAAGACTGCTGTGACGTGAATTGCATGTTTTCAAACAAATTTCTTCTTCAGAATGACTTGAAATGTGATAAATATGAAGGCAAATTATGTTTAAAATGGTTTGTTTTGAAAGAATTCTGGGGACAACAGATTTTACCAAAGTGTGCATTTCAATTCCAGAACAGCATTTTAAGCCTATAAAAATCATGAAAACTGCAGTGACGTGAATTGCTTGTTTTCAAACAAATTTCTTTTTCAGAATGACTTGAAATGTGATAAACATTAAAGCAAATGATGTTTAAATTGGCTAGTTTTTAAAGAATTGCGTGGACAACATATTTTACCAAATCGTCTTCAGAATAACTTGTAATGTGATGAATATGAAGGCAAATTATGTTTAAATTGATTTGCATTAAAAGAATTGTCGGAACAACATATTTTACCAAAGTGTGCATTTCAATTTCAGAAGAGCATTTGAAGCCTATAATAATCGTCAAGACTGCAGTGACTTGAATTGCTTGTTTTCAATAAAATTCTTCTTCAGAATGACTTGAAATGTGATAAATATGAAGGCAAATGATGTTTAAATTGGTTTGGTTTGAAAGAATTTCAGGGACAACATATTTCACCAAAGTTTGAATTTCAGTTCCAGAACAGCATTTATAGCGTGTAAAAATCTGAAGACTGCTG
Source organism: Amphiprion ocellaris (assembly GCF_022539595.1). Taxonomy (NCBI): domain Eukaryota; kingdom Metazoa; phylum Chordata; class Actinopteri; family Pomacentridae; genus Amphiprion; species Amphiprion ocellaris. Next base: position 9,214,328 of record NC_072773.1, on the reverse strand, counting down.
TGACGTGAATTGCATGTTTTCAAACAAATATCGTCTTCAGAATAACTTGTAATGTGATGAATATGAAGGCAAATTATGTTTAAATTGATTTGCATTAAAAGAATTGTCGGCACAACATATTTTACCAAAGTGTGCATTTCAATTTCAGAAGAGCATTTGAAGCCTATAATAATCGTAAAGACTGCAGTGACATGAATTGCTTGTTTTCAAACAAAATTCTTCTTCAGAATGACTTGAAATGTGATAAATATGAAGGCAAATGATGTTTAAATTGGTTTGGTTTGAAAGAATTTCAGGGACAACATATTTCACCAAAGTTTGAATTTCAGTTCCAGAACAGCATTTATAGCGTTTAAAAATCTGAAGACTGCTGTGATGTGAACTTCATGTTTTCAACCAAATTTCTTCTTCAGAATGACTTGAAATGTGATAAATATGAAGGCAAATGATGTTTAAATTGTCTTGTTTTGAAAGAATTGTGTGGACAACATATTTTACCAAAGTGTGCATTTCAGCCCATGAGCACCATTTGAAGCGTCGAGAATTTATGAAGACGTCAGTGACGTGAAATTCAAGTTTTCAAACAAATTTCTTATTCAGAATGACTTGAAATGTGATAAATATGAAGGCAAATGATGTTTAAATTGGTTTGGTTTCAAAAAATTGCGGGGACAAAATAATTTACCAAAGTGTGCATTTCCGCTCAGGAACAGCATTTGAAGCCTCTAAACATCTGAAGACCTTAGTGACGTGAACTTCATGCTTTCAAACAAATTCCTTCTTCAGAATGACTTAAAATGTGCTAAATATGAAGGCAAATGATGTTTAAATTGGTTTGGTTTCAAAAAATTGCGGTGACAACATAATTTACCAAAGTGTGCATTTCCGCTCAGGAACAGCATTTGAAGCTTCTAAACATCTGAAGACTATAGTGACGTGAACTTCATGCTTTCAAGCAAATTTCTTCTTCAGAATGACTTGAAATGTGATAAATATGAAGGCAAATTATGTTTAAAATGGTTTGTTTTGAAAGAATTCTGGGGACAACAGATTTTACCAAGGTGTGCATTTCAATTCCAGAACAGCATTTTAAGCCTATAAAAATCATGAAAACTGCAGTGACGTGAATTGCTTGTTTTCAAACAAATTTCTTTTTCAGAATGACTTGAAATGTGATAAACATTAAAGCAAATGATGTTTAAATTGGCTAGTTTTTAAAGAATTGCGTGGACAACATATTTTACCAAATCGTCTTCAGAATAACTTGTAATGTGATGAATATGAAGGCAAATTATGTTTAAATTGATTTGCATTAAAAGAATTGTCGGAACAACATATTTTACCAAAGTGTGCATTTCAATTTCAGAAGAGCATTTGAAGCCTATAATAATCGTCAAGACTGCAGTGACTTGAATTGCTTGTTTTCAAAAAAATTTCTTCTTCAGAATGACTTGAAATGTGATAAATATGAAGGCAAATTATGTTTAAAATGGTTTGTTTTGAAAGAATTCTGGGGACAACAGATTTTACCAAAGTGTGCATTTCAATTCCAGAACAGCATTTTAAGCCTATAAAAATCATGAAAACTGCAGTGACGTGAATTGCTTGTTTTCAAACAAATTTCTTTTTCAGAATGACTTGAAATGTGATAAATATTAAGGCAAATGATGTTTAAATTGGTTTGGTTTGAAAGAATTTCAGGGACAACATATCTCACCAAAGTTTGAATTTCAGTTCCAGAACAGCATTTATAGCGTGTAAAAATCTGAAGACTGCTGTGACGTGAATTGCATGTTTTCAAACAAATTTCTTCTTCAGAATGACTTGAAATGTGATAAATATGAAGGCAAATGATGTTTAAATTGTCTTGTTTTGAAAGAATTGTGTGGACAACATATTTTACCAAAGTGTGCATTTCAGCCCAGGAGCACCATTTGAAGCGTCTAAGTAGCATGAAGAGTGCAGTGACGTGAACTTCATGTTTTCAAACAAATTTCTTATTCAGAAGGACTTGAAATGTGATAAATATGAAGGCAAATGATATTGAAATTGGCTTGTTTTGAAAGAATTGCCTTGACAACATATTTTACCAAAGTGTGCATTTCCGCTCAGGAACAGCATTTGAAGCCTCTAAACATCTGAACACCTTAGTGACGTGAACTTCATGCTTTCAAACAAATTCCTTCTTCAGAATGACTTGAAATGTGATAAATATGAAGGCAAATTATGTTTAAAATGGTTTGTTTTGAAAGAATTCTGGGGACAACAGATTTTACCAAAGTGTGCATTTCAATTCCAGAACAGCATTTTAAGCCTATAAAAATCATGAAAACTGCAGTGACGTGAATTGCTTGTTTTCAAACAAATTTCTTTTTCAGAATGACTTGAAATGTGATAAACATTAAAGCAAATGATGTTTAAATTGGCTAGTTTTTAAAGAATTGCGTGGACAACATATTTTACCAAATCGTCTTCAGAATAACTTGTAATGTGATGAATATGAAGGCAAATTATGTTTAAATTGATTTGCATTAAAAGAATTGTCGGAACAACATATTTTACCAAAGTGTGCATTTCAATTTCAGAAGAGCATTTGAAGCCTATAATAATCGTCAAGACTGCAGTGACTTGAATTGCTTGTTTTCAAACAAAATTCTTCTTCAGAATGACTTGAAATGTGATAAATATGAAGGCAAATGATGTTTAAATTGGTTTGGTTTGAAAGAATTTCAGGGACAACATATTTCACCAAAGTTTGAATTTCAGTTCCAGAACAGCATTTATAGCGTGTAAAAATCTGAAGACTGCTGTGACGTGAATTGCATGTTTTCAAACAAATTTCTTCTTCAGAATGACTTGAAATGTGATAAATATGAAGGCAAATTATGTTTAAAATGGTTTGTTTTGAAAGAATTCTGGGGACAACAGATTTTACCAAGGTGTGCATTTCAATTCCAGAACAGCATTTTAAGCCTATAAAAATCATGAAAACTGCAGTGACGTGAATTGCTTGTTTTCAAACAAATTTCTTTTTCAGAATGACTTGAAATGTGATAAACATTAAAGCAAATGATGTTTAAATTGGCTAGTTTTTAAAGAATTGCGTGGACAACATATTTTACCAAATCGTCTTCAGAATAACTTGTAATGTGATGAATATGAAGGCAAATTATGTTTAAATTGATTTGCATTAAAAGAATTGTCGGAACAACATATTTTACCAAAGTGTGCATTTCAATTTCAGAAGAGCAGTTGAAGCCTATAATAATCGTCAAGACTGCAGTGACTTGAATTGCTTGTTTTCAATAAAATTCTTCTTCAGAATGACTTGAAATGTGATAAATATGAAGGCAAATGATGTTTAAATTGGTTTGGTTTGAAAGAATTTCAGGGACAACATATTTCACCAAAGTTTGAATTTCAGTTCCAGAACAGCATTTATAGCGTGTAAAAATCTGAAGACTGCTGTGACGTGAATTGCATGTTTTCAAAAAAATTTCTTCTTCAGAATGACTTGAAATGTGATAAATATGAAGGCAAATTATGTTTAAAATGGTTTGTTTTGAAAGAATTCTGGGGACAACAGATTTTACCAAAGTGTGCATTTCAATTCCAGAACAGCATTTTAAGCCTATAAAAATCATGAAAACTGCAGTGACGTGAATTGCTTGTTTTCAAACAAATTTCTTTTTCAGAATGACTTGAAATGTGATAAATATTAAGGCAAATGATGTTTAAATTGGTTTGGTTTGAAAGAATTTCAGGGACAACATATCTCACCAAAGTTTGAATTTCAGTTCCAGAACAGCATTTATAGCGTGTAAAAATCTGAAGACTGCTGTGACGTGAATTGCATGTTTTCAAACAAATTTCTTCTTCAGAATGACTTGAAATGTGATAAATATGAAGGCAAATGATGTTTAAATTGTCTTGTTTTGAAAGAATTGTGTGGACAACATATTTTACCAAAGTGTGCATTTCAGCCCAGGAGCACCATTTGAAGCGTCTAAGTATCATGAAGAGTGCAGTGACGTGAACTTCATGTTTTCAAACAAATTTCTTATTCAGAAGGACTTGAAATGTGATAAATATGAAGGCAAATGATATTGAAATTGGCTTGTTTTGAAAGAATTGCCTTGACAACATATTTTACCAAAGTGTGCATTTCCGCTCAGGAACAGCATTTGAAGCCTCTAAACATCTGAACACCTTAGTGACGTGAACTTCATGCTTTCAAACAAATTCCTTCTTCAGAATGACTTGAAATGTGATAAATATGAAGGCAAATTATGTTTAAAATGGTTTGTTTTGAAAGAATTCTGGGGACAACAGATTTTACCAAAGTGTGCATTTCAATTCCAGAACAGCATTTTAAGCCTATAAAAATCATGAAAACTGCAGTGACGTGAATTGCTTGTTTTCAAACAAATTTCTTTTTCAGAATGACTTGAAATGTGATAAACATTAAAGCAAATGATGTTTAAATTGGCTAGTTTTTAAAGAATTGCGTGGACAACATATTTTACCAAATCGTCTTCAGAATAACTTGTAATGTGATGAATATGAAGGCAAATTATGTTTAAATTGATTTGCATTAAAAGAATTGTCGGAACAACATATTTTACCAAAGTGTGCATTTCAATTTCAGAAGAGCATTTGAAGCCTATAATAATCGTCAAGACTGCAGTGACTTGAATTGCTTGTTTTCAAACAAAATTCTTCTT